>NC_090933.1:1248957216-1249264993 GCF_040938575.1 Ambystoma mexicanum | reverse complement strand
CATGAATCTACATGTCTGGTGCTGTGGAGGTGGTGTGCTTATCCATCAATCTACATGTCTGGTGCTGAGGAAGTGGTGTGCGTATCCTTGAATCTACATGTCTAGTGCTGAGGAGTTGGTGTGCTTGTCCATTATTCCACATGTCTAGTGCTGAGGAGGAGATGTGCTTATCCATGAATCTACATGTCTGGTGCTATGGACGTGGTGTGCTTATCCTTGAATCCACATGTCTAGTGCTGAGGAGGTGGTGTGCTTATCGATTATTCCACATGTCTAGTGCTGAGGAGGTGGTGTGCTTATCCATTATTCCACATGTCTAGTACTGAGGAGGAGAGGTGCTTATCCATGAATCTACATGAGTGGTGCTGTGGAGGTGGTGTGCTTTTCCTTGATTCCACATGTCTAGTGCTGAGGAGGTGGTGTGCTTATCCATGAATCTACATGTCTAGTGCTGTGGAGGTGGTGTGCTTATCCATGAATCTACATGTCTGGTGCTGTGGAGGTGGTGTGCTTATCCATGAATCTGCATGTCTAGTGCTGTGGAGGTGGTGTGCTTATCCATAATCTACATGTCTGGTGCTGAGGGGGAGATGTGCTTATCCATGAATCTGCATGTCTAGTGCTGTGGAGGTGGTGTGCTTATCCATGAATCTACATGTCTAGTGCTGAGGAGGTGGTGTGCTTATCCATGAATCTACATGTCTAGTGCTGTGGAGGTGGTGTGCTTATCCATGAATCTACATGTCTAGTGCTGAGGAGGTGGTGTGCTTATCCATCAATCTACATGTCTAGTGCTGAGGAGGTGGTGTGCGTATCCATGAATCTACATGTCTAGTGCTGAGGAGGTGGTGTGCTTATCCATGAATCTACATGTCTGGTGCTGTGGAGGTGGTGTGCTTATCCATCAATCTACATGTCTGGTGCTGAGGAAGTGGTGTGATTGTCCATGAATCTACATGTCTAGTGCTGAGGAGGTGGTGTGCGTATCCATGAATCTACATGTCTAGTGCTGAGGAGGTGGTGTGCTTATCCATTAATCTACATGTCTATTGCTGAGGAGGTGGTGTGCTTATCCATTATTCCACATGTCTAGTGCTGAGGAGGTGGTGTGCGTATCCATGAATCTACATGTCTAATGCTGAGGAGGTGGTGTGCTTATCCATCAATCTACATGTCTAGTGCTGAGGAGGTGGTGTGCTTATCCATTAATCTACATGTCTAGTGCTGAGGAGGTGGTGTGCTTATCCATGAATCTGCATGTCTAGTGCTGTGGAGGTGGTGTGCTTATCCATGAATCTACATGTCTGGTGCTGTGCTTATCCATCAATCTCATGACTGGTGCTGTGGAGGTGGTGTGCTTATCCATCAATCTAGATGTCTAGTGCTGAGGAGGTGGTGTGCTTATCCATTAATCTACATGTCTAGTGCTGAGGAGGTGGTGTGCTTATCCATGAATCTACATGTCTAGTGCTGAGGAGGTGGTGTGCTTATCCATGAATCTACATGTCTGGTGCTTTGGAGGTGGTGTGCTTATCCATCAATCTACATGTCTGGTGCTGAGGAAGTGGTGTGCTTGTCCATGAATCTACATACCTGCTGCAGAGAAGGTAGTCTGCTTGTCCATGAATCTACATGTCTAGTGCTGAGGAGGTGGTGTGCTTATCCATGAATCTACATGTCTAGTGCTGCGGAGGTGGTGTGCTTATCCATGAATCTACATGTCTAGTGCTGAGGAGGTGGTGTGCTTATCCATTATTCCACATGTCTAGTGCTGAGGAAGTGGTGTGTGTATCCATGAATCTACATGTATAGTGCTGAGGAGGTGGTGTGCCTATCCATCAATCTACATGTCTAGTGCTGAGGAGGTGGTGTGCTTATTCATGAATCTACATGTCTAGTGCTGAGGAGGTGGTGTGCTTATCCATGAATCTACATGTCTGGTGCTGTGGAGGTGGTGTGCGTATCCATGAATCTACATGTCTAATGCTGAGGAGGTGGTGTGCTTATCCATCAATCTACATGTCTAGTGCTGAGGAGGTGGTGTGCTTATCCATTAATCTACATGTCTAGTGCTGAGGAGGTGGTGTGCTTATCCATGAATCTGCATGTCTAGTGCTGTGGAGGTGGTGTGCTTATCCATGAATCTACATGTCTGGTGCTGTGCTTATCCATCAATCCCATGACTGGTGCTGTGGAGGTGGTGTGCTTATCCATCAATCTACATGTCTAGTGCTGAGGAGGTGGTGTGCTTATCCATTAATCTACATGTCTAGTGCTGAGGAGGTGGTGTGCTTATCCATGAATCTACATGTCTAGTGCTGAGGAGGTGGTGTGCTTATCCATGAATCTACATGTCTGGTGCTTTGGAGGTGGTGTGCTTATCCATCAATCTACATGTCTGTGGCTGAGGAAGTGGTGTGCTTGTCCATGAATCTACATGCCTGCTGCAGAGAAGGTAGTCTGCTTGTCCATGAATCTACATGTCTAGTGCTGAGGAGATGGTGTGCTTATCCATGAATCTACATGTGTAGTGCTGAGGAGGTGGTGTGCTTATCCATGAATCTACACGTCTAGTGCTGAGGAGGTGGTGTGCTTATCCATTATTCCACATGTCTAGTGCTGAGGAAGTGGTGTGTGTATCCATGAATCTACATGTATAGTGCTGAGGAGGTGGTGTGCCTATCCATCAATCTACATGTCTAGTGCTGAGGAGGTGGTGTGCTTATTCATGAATCTACATGTCTAGTGTTGAGGAGGTGGTGTGCTTATCCATGAATCTACATGTCTGGTGCTGTGGAGGTGGTGTACTTATCCATCAATCTACATGTCTGGTGCTGAGGAAGTGGTGTGCTTATCCATTAATCTGCATGTCTGTTGCTGAGAAGGTAGTCTGCTTGTCCATTATTCCACGTGACTGTTGCTGTGGAGGTGCTGTGCTTATCCATTATTCCACATGTCTAGTGCTGAGGAGGTGGTGTGTTTATCCATGAATCTACATGTCTACTGCTGAGGAGGTGCTGTGCTTATCCATGAATCTGCATGTCTGGTGCTGAGGAGGTGGTGTGCTTATCCATGAATCTACATGTCTAGTGCTGAGGAGGTGGTGTGCTTATCCATGAATCTACATGTCTGGTGCTGAGAAGGTGCTGTGCTTATCCATGAATCTACATGTCTACTGCTGAGGAGGTGGTGTGCTTATCCATGAATCTACATGTCTGGTGCTGTGGAGGTGGTGTGCTTATCCATCCATCTACATGTCTGGTGCTGAGGAAGTGGTGTGCATGTCCATTAATCTACATGTCTGCTGCAGAGAAGGTAGTCTGCTTGTCCATGAATATACATGTCTAGTGCTGAGGAGGTGGTGTGCTTATCCATGAATCTGCATGTCTAGTGCTGTGGAGGTGGTGTGCTTATCCATCAATCTCATGACTGGTGCTGTGGAGGTGGTGTGCTTATCCTTGATTCCACATGTCTGCTGCAGAGAAGGTAGTCTGCTTGTCCATGAATCTACACGTCTAGTGCTGAGGAAGTGGTGTGTTTATCCATGAATCTACATGTCTAGTTCTGAGCAGGTGTGCTTATCCATTAATTTGCATGTCTGCTGCTGAGAAGGTAGTCTGCATGTCCATTATTCCACATGACTGGTGCTGTGGAGGTGGTGTGCTTATCCATGAATCTAAATGTCTAGTGCTGAGCAGGTGTGCTTATCCATGAATCTACATGTCTAGTGCTGAGGTGGTGGTGCGCTTATCCATTATTCCACATGTCTAGCGCTGAGGAGGTGGTGTGCTTATCCATGAATCTACATTTCTAGTGCTGAGGAGGAAGTGTGCTTAACCATGAATCTACATGTCTGGTGCTGTGGAGGTGGTGCACTTATCCTTGATTCCACATGTCTGCTGCAGAGAAGGTAGTCTGCTTGTCCATTAATCTACATGACTGGTGCTGAGGAAGTGGTGTGCTTATCCATGAATCTACATGTCTGGTGCTGAGGAAGTGGTGTGCTTGTCCATGAATCTACATGTCTGGTGCTGAGGAAGTGGTGTGCTTGTCCATGAATCTACATGTCTGCTGCAGAGACGGTAGTCTGCTTGTCCATGAATCTACATGGCTAGTGCTGAGGAGGTGGTGTGCTTATCCATGAATCTACATGTCTAGTGCTGAGGAGGTGGTGTGCTTATCCATGAACCTGCATGTCTAGTGCTGAGGAGGTGGTGTGCTTATCCATGAATCTTCATGTCTCGTGCTGAGGAGGTGGTGTGCTTATCCATTAATCTACATGTCTAGTTCTGATGAAGTTGTGTGCTTATCCATGAATCTACATGTCTAGCGCTGTGGAGGTGGTGTGCTTATCCATGAATCTACATGTCTGGTGCTGAGGAGGTGCTGTGCTTGTCCATGAATCTACATGTCTAGTGCTGAGGAGGTGGTGTGCTTATACATGAACCTACATGTCTAGTGCTGAGGAGGTGGTGTGCTTATCCATGAATCTTCATGTCTAGTGCTGGGGAGGTGGTGTGCTTATCCATTAATCTACATGTCTAGTTCTGATGAAGTTGTGTGTTTATCTATGAATCTACATGTCTAGTGCTGATGACGTGGTGTGATTATCCATTAATCTACATGTCTACTTCTGAGGAGGTGATGTGCTTATCCATGAATCTACATGTCTGGTGCTGAGAAGGTGCTGTGCTTATCCATGAAGCTACATGTCTAGTACTGAGGAGGTGGCGTGATTATCCATGAATCTGCATGTCTAGTGCTGAGGAGGTGGTGTGCTTATCCATGAATCTACATGTCTAGTACTGAGGAGGTGCTGTGCTTATCCATGAATCTACATGTCTAGTGCTGTGGAGGTGGTGTGCTTATCCATCAATCTCATGACTGGTGCTGTGGAGGTGGTGTGCTTATCCTTGATTCCACATGTCTGCTGCAGAGAAGGTAGTCTGCTTGTCCATGAATCTACATGTCTAGTGCTGAGGAAGTGGTGTGTTTATCCATGAATCTACATGTCTAGTGCTGAGGAGGTGGTGTGCTTATCCATTAATCTGCATGTCTGCTGCTGAGAAGGTGGTGTGCTTATCCATGAACCTACATGTCTAGTGCTGAGGAGGTGGTGTGCTTATCCATGAATCTATATGTCTAGTGCTGAGGAGGTGGTGTGCGTATCCATTAATCTACATGTCTACTGCTGATGACGTGGTGTGCTTATCCATGAATCTACATGTCTACTTCTGGGGAGGTGGTGTGCTTATCCATGAATCTACATGTCTGGTGATGAGAAGGTGCTGTGCTTATCCATGAAGCCACATGTCTAGTACTGAGGAGGTGGTGTGATTATCCATGAATCTGCATGTCTAGTGCTGAGGAGGTGGTGTGCTTATCCATGAATCTACATGTCTAGTACTGAGGAGGTGCTGTGCATATCTATGAATCTACATGTCTAGTGCTGAGGAGGTTGTGTGCTTATCCATGAACCTACATGTCTAGTGCTGAGGAGGTGGTGTGCTTATCCATGAATCTACATGTCTAGTGCTGAGGAGGTGGTGTGCTTATCCATTAATCTACATGTCTACTGCTGATGACGTGGTGTGCTTATCCATGAATCTACATGGCTACTTCTGATGAAGTTGTGTGCTTATCCATGAATCTACATGTCTAGTGCTGTGGAGGTGGTGTGCTTATCCATGAATCTACATGTCTGGTGCTAAGGAGGTGCTGTGCTTGTCCATGAATCTACATGTCTAGTGCTGAGGAGGTGGTGTGCTTATCCATGAACCTACATGTCTAGTACTGAGGAGGTGCTGTGCTTATCCATGAATCTACATGTCTAGTGCTGTGGAGGTGGTGTGCTTATCCATCAATCTCATGACTGGTGCTGTGGAGGTGGTGTGCTTATCCTTGATTCCACATGTCTGCTGCAGAGAAGGTAGTCTGCTTGTCCATGAATCTACATGTCTAGTGCTGAGGAAGTGGTGTGTTTATCCATGAATCTACATGTCTAGTGCTGAGGAGGTGGTGTGCTTATCCATTAATCTGCATGTCTGCTGCTGAGAAGGTGGTGTGCTTATCCATGAACCTACATGTCTAGTGCTGAGGAGGTGGTGTGCTTATCCATGAATCTATATGTCTAGTGCTGAGGAGGTGGTGTGCGTATCCATTAATCTACATGTCTACTGCTGATGACGTGGTGTGCTTATCCATGAATCTACATGTCTACTTCTGGGGAGGTGGTGTGCTTATCCATGAATCTACATGTCTGGTGATGAGAAGGTGCTGTGCTTATCCATGAAGCCACATGTCTAGTACTGAGGAGGTGGTGTGATTATCCATGAATCTGCATGTCTAGTGCTGAGGAGGTGGTGTGCTTATCCATGAATCTACATGTCTAGTACTGAGGAGGTGCTGTGCATATCTATGAATCTACATGTCTAGTGCTGAGGAGGTTGTGTGCTTATCCATGAACCTACATGTCTAGTGCTGAGGAGGTGGTGTGCTTATCCATGAATCTACATGTCTAGTGCTGAGGAGGTGGTGTGCTTATCCATTAATCTACATGTCTACTGCTGATGACGTGGTGTGCTTATCCATGAATCTACATGGCTACTTCTGATGAAGTTGTGTGCTTATCCATGAATCTACATGTCTAGTGCTGTGGAGGTGGTGTGCTTATCCATGAATCTACATGTCTGGTGCTAAGGAGGTGCTGTGCTTGTCCATGAATCTACATGTCTAGTGCTGAGGAGGTGGTGTGCTTATCCATGAACCTACATGTCTAGTGCTGAGGAGGTGGTGTGTGTGAGAGACGGGCCTCAACGACCGGTGGGGGGTGTCTGTACTTCCGCTCCCTATATGGTGGAGGAGAGGCACAGGAGACCCCAGCCAAGATTCTCTATTCGGTAGCAATGGTCGAGCAATCAAGGCCTAGCTTCTCAGGAGGTGATGCAGGCTGGTTCTTAAGTACAGTGTAGCCCCCAAGCCCCCACAAAGGAATATCCACACTCTGTATTGGTTAGAACACAGTCTTTATATAATCAATAGTTAAGGTTATGTACATTTATCATAGTAACTCACTTTGTACTCCGGCAAAATCTACAATGGCAAATATTTACAATCCTAAAGTGGTACCACCCTAGATCTCATTACAGTGCATTAACAATACTGTACAATGTCACGCAGACCAATAGAGTGAAACCAGCAATAGAGAGAGGAGAGAAAACAAGATGGTTGAGCAGTAGGCAGAATACTGGCCCCTACCACTAGGCACAGTTCTGTGTGGAGATCCCCCCACCTGGGCAACCTGTAAAACAAGATATAGCACACGCCCAGTCCATATACTGCTCGGCAAGTCTTATTCTCTCCTATAATGTTTTTACCCCCCCAATGTACCTGGTGGAGTAGAGCTCCTTGAAGAGACGTCGACAAACGTTGAGGAACTCGCTGTTCGGCGACGGGGAATCGACGGCCCTTCTTGAATGCCTTCCCTTTCAAGCGGGAGGCACGGGGCGTCGAACGTCCGTCGACAAACAAGGTAGAACGATGTCGATGAGGCGGCAGCTTCGTCCAAGCGGTGCTCGTCGGCGTCGGAACGTCAGCGTCCTGCAAGCGGGAGGTGTGCGGGGCACCTCGATGACAATAGATCTGGACCGCAAAGATTGTAGAGACGGAGGCCCAGCAAGGGCGTCGAGTCGTCCGAGTTTTTGAGGTCGTCGGGTGGCGGGAAACCCACCGGCAGGTTTCTCCTCAGCGCGTTGGTCGTCCTCGACTTTCTCCGGCAGGATAAGCGGTCGACGATGCGGTCGAGAGAGTCCTTCGATTAAATGTTCTTAGGCAAAGGAGCGGACGGCTCCAGTCGTCGGCGGCACAGCGTCAAGTGGTTCCCACGGCTGGGCAACACAACTTCGACGGGCCTCCAGCGGTTACACAAACCTGCGAACCCTGGTCGACGGCAATGGACTTCGACAGCGTCGATGTCCGGGTGCTTCACCTCGATCTCCTCAGCGGTCCCGTCTCGGGTCGACAGCCTTTCGAGGGTCTGTCTTCCAGGGCGCTTCGGCGAAGATGGAGCAGTGCTCGATGGTCCCTCGGAGCATGGGAAGAGGGCGCCTTACCAGGTCCTCTCTCGGGTCAGCCCTCGACGAATTCGTCAGCCTTCGGATCGGTCGAAGCAAATGCCACAGCAAGTCTTCTTCTTCCAGCTGGACATCGAGGATCAGCAGTTCCAGTTACTCATAGAGTGGAGACTCAGCTCCCTGGCTGCTTTAGGAGCACAATGGTCGCTTCTCAACCAAAGGTCCCTTCTGAACACTTTTCCAGTGGTGAGAGGTCCCCAGATATACTATCCTCTCTCTCATCCACGCGGCTGGCACACACTCAGCAGCCAATCATACTGCAGGGCATTCATGCAGTCAGTCAGCCAATCAGGCACACAGTGCATTCAGGCCACACCCCTCCCTTCCAGACACTCACAACAGGGAATGTGGATTGGGACAAGTACCCAGCCATTCAACACTACACACTGCATTCAGGCCAGTTTCGGGCAGGGCTGTCTCAGTCTTTGTCTCTCATGCCAGAAACCAGACAACCACAACAAGAAGTGTATATTGGTCACACACTCCATTCACCCAGGTCCCACCCACAGGAGGTACCCACAACATACAGTCACTGGGAAGGCTCCAGCCAGTCTAGCTGGGCCTTCACAACAATACCATACATGGAACTTCCACCCAACAGCCAGTCAGGGGGATGGGACAGAGACAGGGCTTCCCAGGACTTTGGGAAAACAAGATAACAGGCCATGGAAAGCAAGAGGCCACAGGGGCCATCTTGTTTCCTATCAGGAATCAACAGATCCCAATGGCAGGGCCGGGGTATCCCAAAATGGAGGACACCCGGAGCACCAGTTAATTTCAGCACGGAGCTGCCACCAGCCCATACCCTGCTCTGGGGTCACCCACAGGTGCCCAAAAACATACACTAGGGGCACAGGGTTGTACCCCTACCCATGGGTGCCATAAGGGTATCCCATGGGTCTGTTCACCAAACCAAGAAGAGAGAGCTGCACTGCCAGGAGTCCCACATGGACTCCGGGGCAGAAAACATAACAGAACACACAGTAAAAACAGTAATAGGACAAGGATTCAGAGGCCCTGTCCCTCAGATGCATTTCCAGCATCACAATGTGCTTATCCATGAATCTACATGTCTAGTGCTGAGGAGGGGGTGTGCTTATCCATTAATCTACATGTCTACTGCTGATGACGTGGTGTGCTTATCCATGAATCTACATGTCTACTTCTGGGGAGGTGGTGTGCTTATCCATGAATCTACATATCTGGTGCTGAGAAGGTGCTGTGCTTATCCATGAAGCCACATGTCTAGTGCTGGGGAGGTGGTGTGCTTATCCATGAATCTACATGTCTAGTACTGAGGAGGTGCTGTGCATATCCATGAATCTACATGTCTAGTGCTGAGGAGGTTGTGTGCTTATCCATGAATCTACATGTCTAGTGCTGAGGAGGTTGTGTACTTATCCTTGAATCTACATGTCTAGTGCTGAGGAGGTGGTGTGCTCATCCATTAATCTGCGTGTTTAGTTCTGAGGAGATGGTGCTGAGAAGGTAGTCTGCTTGTCCATTATTCCACATGTCTAGTGCTGAGGAGATGTACTTATCCTGTGAATCTACATGTCTAGTGCTGTGGAGGTGGTGTGCTTTTCCTTAATTCCACATGTCTAGTGCTGAGGAGGTGGTGTGCTTATCCATGAATCTACATGTCTAGTGCTGTGGAGATGGTGTGCTTATCCATGAATCTACATGTCTGGTGCTTTGGAGGTGGTGTGCTTATCCATCAATCTACATGTCTGGTGCTGAGGAAGTGGTGTGCTTGTCCATGAATCTACATGCCTGCTGCAGAGAAGGTAGTCTGCTTGTCCATGAATCTACATGTCTAGTGCTGAGGAGGTGGTGTGCTTATCCATGAATCTACATGTCTAGTGCTGCGGAGGTGGTGTGCTTATCCATGAATCTACATGTCTAGTGCTGAGGAGGTGGTGTGCTTATCCATTATTCCACATGTCTAGTGCTGAGGAAGTGGTGTGTGTATCCATGAATCTACATGTATAGTGCTGAGGAGGTGGTGTGCCTATCCATCAATCTACATGTCTAGTGCTGAGGAGGTGGTGTGCTTATTCATGAATCTACATGTCTAGTGCTGAGGAGGTGGTGTGCTTATCCATGAATCTACATGTCTGGTGCTGTGGAGGTGGTGTGCGTATCCATTAATCTACATGTCTAATGCTGAGGAGGTGGTGTGCTTATCCATCAATCTACATGTCTAGTGCTGAGGAGGTGGTGTGCTTATCCATTAATCTACATGTCTAGTGCTGAGGAGGTGGTGTGCTTATCCATGAATCTGCATGTCTAGTGCTGTGGAGGTGGTGTGCTTATCCATGAATCTACATGTCTGGTGCTGTGCTTATCCATCAATCCCATGACTGGTGCTGTGGAGGTGGTGTGCTTATCCATCAATCTACATGTCTAGTGCTGAGGAGGTGGTGTGCTTATCCATTAATCTACATGTCTAGTGCTGAGGAGGTGGTGTGCTTATCCATGAATCTACATGTCTAGTGCTGAGGAGGTGGTGTGCTTATCCATGAATCTACATGTCTGGTGCTTTGGAGGTGGTGTGCTTATCCATCAATCTACATGTCTGTGGCTGAGGAAGTGGTGTGCTTGTCCATGAATCTACATGCCTGCTGCAGAGAAGGTAGTCTGCTTGTCCATGAATCTACATGTCTAGTGCTGAGGAGATGGTGTGCTTATCCATGAATCTACATGTCTAGTGCTGAGGAGGTGGTGTGCTTATCCATGAATCTACACGTCTAGTGCTGAGGAGGTGGTGTGCTTATCCATTATTCCACATGTCTAGTGCTGAGGAAGTGGTGTGTGTATCCATGAATCTACATGTATAGTGCTGAGGAGGTGGTGTGCCTATCCATCAATCTACATGTCTAGTGCTGAGGAGGTGGTGTGCTTATTCATGAATCTACATGTCTAGTGTTGAGGAGGTGGTGTGCTTATCCATGAATCTACATGTCTGGTGCTGTGGAGGTGGTGTACTTATCCATCAATCTACATGTCTGGTGCTGAGGAAGTGGTGTGCTTATCCATTAATCTGCATGTCTGTTGCTGAGAAGGTAGTCTGCTTGTCCATTATTCCACGTGACTGTTGCTGTGGAGGTGCTGTGCTTATCCATTATTCCACATGTCTAGTGCTGAGGAGGTGGTGTGTTTATCCATGAATCTACATGTCTACTGCTGAGGAGGTGCTGTGCTTATCCATGAATCTGCATGTCTGGTGCTGAGGAGGTGGTGTGCTTATCCATGAATCTACATGTCTAGTGCTGAGGAGGTGGTGTGCTTATCCATGAATCTACATGTCTGGTGCTGAGAAGGTGCTGTGCTTATCCATGAATCTACATGTCTACTGCTGAGGAGGTGGTGTGCTTATCCATGAATCTACATGTCTGGTGCTGTGGAGGTGGTGTGCTTATCCATCCATCTACATGTCTGGTGCTGAGGAAGTGGTGTGCATGTCCATTAATCTACATGTCTGCTGCAGAGAAGGTAGTCTGCTTGTCCATGAATATACATGTCTAGTGCTGAGGAGGTGGTGTGCTTATCCATGAATCTACATGTCTGGTGCTGTGGAGGTGGTGTGCTTATCCATCAATCTCATGACTGGTGCTGTGGAGGTGGTGTGCTTATCCTTGATTCCACATGTCTGCTGCAGAGAAGGTAGTCTGCTTGTCCATGAATCTACACGTCTAGTGCTGAGGAAGTGGTGTGTTTATCCATGAATCTACATGTCTAGTTCTGAGCAGGTGTGCTTATCCATTAATTTGCATGTCTGCTGCTGAGAAGGTAGTCTGCATGTCCATTATTCCACATGACTGGTGCTGTGGAGGTGGTGTGCTTATCCATGAATCTAAATGTCTAGTGCTGAGCAGGTGTGCTTATCCATGAATCTACATGTCTAGTGCTGAGGTGGTGGTGCGCTTATCCATTATTCCACATGTCTAGCGCTGAGGAGGTGGTGTGCTTATCCATGAATCTACATTTCTAGTGCTGAGGAGGAAGTGTGCTTAACCATGAATCTACATGTCTGGTGCTGTGGAGGTGGTGCACTTATCCTTGATTCCACATGTCTGCTGCAGAGAAGGTAGTCTGCTTGTCCATTAATCTAAATGACTGGTGCTGAGGAAGTGGTGTGCTTATCCATGAATCTACATGTCTGGTGCTGAGGAAGTGGTGTGCTAGTCCATGAATCTACATGTCTGGTGCTGAGGAAGTGGTGTGCTTGTCCATGAATCTACATGTCTGCTGCAGAGACGGTAGTCTGCTTGTCCATGAATCTACATGGCTAGTGCTGAGGAGGTGGTGTGCTTATCCATGAATCTACATGTCTAGTGCTGAGGAGGTGGTGTGCTTATCCATGAACCTGCATGTCTAGTGCTGAGGAGGTGGTGTGCTTATCCATGAATCTTCATGTCTCGTGCTGAGGAGGTGGTGTGCTTATCCATTAATCTACATGTCTAGTTCTGATGAAGTTGTGTGCTTATCCATGAATCTACATGTCTAGCGCTGTGGAGGTGGTGTGCTTATCCATGAATCTACATGTCTGGTGCTGAGGAGGTGCTGTGCTTGTCCATGAATCTACATGTCTAGTGCTGAGGAGGTGGTGTGCTTATCCATGAACCTACATGTCTAGTGCTGAGGAGGTGGTGTGCTTATCCATGAATCTTCATGTCTAGTGCTGGGGAGGTGGTGTGCTTATCCATTAATCTACATGTCTAGTTCTGATGAAGTTGTGTGCTTATCTATGAATCTACATGTCTAGTGCTGATGACGTGGTGTGATTATCCATTAATCTACATGTCTACTTCTGAGGAGGTGATGTGCTTATCCATGAATCTACATGTCTGGTGCTGAGAAGGTGCTGTGCTTATCCATGAAGCTACATGTCTAGTACTGAGGAGGTGGCGTGATTATCCATGAATCTGCATGTCTAGTGCTGAGGAGGTGGTGTGCTTATCCATGAATCTACATGTCTAGTACTGAGGAGGTGCTGTGCTTATCCATGAATCTACATGTCTAGTGCTGTGGAGGTGGTGTGCTTATCCATCAATCTCATGACTGGTGCTGTGGAGGTGGTGTGCTTATCCTTGATTCCACATGTCTGCTGCAGAGAAGGTAGTCTGCTTGTCCATGAATCTACATGTCTAGTGCTGAGGAAGTGGTGTGTTTATCCATGAATCTACATGTCTAGTGCTGAGGAGGTGGTGTGCTTATCCATTAATCTGCATGTCTGCTGCTGAGAAGGTGGTGTGCTTATCCATGAACCTACATGTCTAGTGCTGAGGAGGTGGTGTGCTTATCCATGAATCTATATGTCTAGTGCTGAGGAGGTGGTGTGCGTATCCATTAATCTACATGTCTACTGCTGATGACGTGGTGTGCTTATCCATGAATCTACATGTCTACTTCTGGGGAGGTGGTGTGCTTATCCATGAATCTACATGTCTGGTGATGAGAAGGTGCTGTGCTTATCCATGAAGCCACATGTCTAGTACTGAGGAGGTGGTGTGATTATCCATGAATCTGCATGTCTAGTGCTGAGGAGGTGGTGTGCTTATCCATGAATCTACATGTCTAGTACTGAGGAGGTGCTGTGCATATCTATGAATCTACATGTCTAGTGCTGAGGAGGTTGTGTGCTTATCCATGAACCTACATGTCTAGTGCTGAGGAGGTGGTGTGCTTATCCATGAATCTACATGTCTAGTGCTGAGGAGGTGGTGTGCTTATCCATTAATCTACATGTCTACTGCTGATGACGTGGTGTGCTTATCCATGAATCTACATGGCTACTTCTGATGAAGTTGTGTGCTTATCCATGAATCTACATGTCTAGTGCTGTGGAGGTGGTGTGCTTATCCATGAATCTACATGTCTGGTGCTAAGGAGGTGCTGTGCTTGTCCATGAATCTACATGTCTAGTGCTGAGGAGGTGGTGTGCTTATCCATGAACCTACATGTCTAGTGCTGAGGAGGTGGTGTGTGTGAGAGACGGGCCTCAACGACCGGTGGGGGGTGTCTGTACTTCCGCTCCCTATATGGTGGAGGAGAGGCACAGGAGACCCCAGCCAAGATTCTCTATTCGGTAGCAATGGTCGAGCAATCAAGGCCTAGCTTCTCAGGAGGTGATGCAGGCTGGTTCTTAAGTACAGTGTAGCCCCCAAGCCCCCACAAAGGAATATCCACACTCTGTATTGGTTAGAACACAGTCTTTATATAATCAATAGTTAAGGTTATGTACATTTATCATAGTAACTCACTTTGTACTCCGGCAAAATCTACAATGGCAAATATTTACAATCCTAAAGTGGTACCACCCTAGATCTCATTACAGTGCATTAACAATACTGTACAATGTCACGCAGACCAATAGAGTGAAACCAGCAATAGAGAGAGGAGAGAAAACAAGATGGTTGAGCAGTAGGCAGAATACTGGCCCCTACCACTAGGCACAGTTCTGTGTGGAGATCCCCCCACCTGGGCAACCTGTAAAACAAGATATAGCACACGCCCAGTCCATATACTGCTCGGCAAGTCTTATTCTCTCCTATAATGTTTTTACCCCCCCAATGTACCTGGTGGAGTAGAGCTCCTTGAAGAGACGTCGACAAACGTTGAGGAACTCGCTGTTCGGCGACGGGGAATCGACGGCCCTTCTTGAATGCCTTCCCTTTCAAGCGGGAGGCACGGGGCGTCGAACGTCCGTCGACAAACAAGGTAGAACGATGTCGATGAGGCGGCAGCTTCGTCCAAGCGGTGCTCGTCGGCGTCGGAACGTCAGCGTCCTGCAAGCGGGAGGTGTGCGGGGCACCTCGATGACAATAGATCTGGACCGCAAAGATTGTAGAGACGGAGGCCCAGCAAGGGCGTCGAGTCGTCCGAGTTTTTGAGGTCGTCGGGTGGCGGGAAACCCACCGGCAGGTTTCTCCTCAGCGCGTTGGTCGTCCTCGACTTTCTCCGGCAGGATAAGCGGTCGACGATGCGGTCGAGAAAGTCCTTCGATTAAATGTTCTTAGGCAAAGGAGCGGACGGCTCCAGTCGTCTGCGGCACGGCGTCAAGTGGTTCCCACGGCTGGGCAACACAACTTCGACGGGCCTCCAGCGGTTACACAAACCTGCGAACCCTGGTCGACGGCAATGGACTTCGACAGCGTCGATGTCCGGGTGCTTCACCTCGATCTCCTCAGCGGTCCCGTCTCGGGTCGACAGCCTTTCGAGGGTCTGTCTTCCAGGGCGCTTCGGCGAAGATGGAGCAGTTCTCGATGGTCCCTCGGAGCATGGGAAGAGGGCGCCTTACCAGGTCCTCTCTCGGGTCAGCCCTCGACGAATTCGTCAGCCTTCGGATCGGTCGAAGCAAATGCCACAGCAAGTCTTCTTCTTCCAGCTGGACATCGAGGATCAGCAGTTCCAGTTACTCATAGAGTGGAGACTCAGCTCCCTGGCTGCTTTAGGAGCACAATGGTCGCTTCTCAACCAAAGGTCCCTTCTGAACACTTTTCCAGTGGTGAGAGGTCCCCAGATATACTATCCTCTCTCTCATCCACGCGGCTGGCACACACTCAGCAGCCAATCATACTGCAGGGCATTCATGCAGTCAGTCAGCCAATCAGGCACACAGTGCATTCAGGCCACACCCCTCCCTTCCAGACACTCACAACAGGGAATGTGGATTGGGACAAGTACCCAGCCATTCAACACTACACACTGCATTCAGGCCAGTTTCGGGCAGGGCTGTCTCAGTCTTTGTCTCTCATGCCAGAAACCAGACAACCACAACAAGAAGTGTATATTGGTCACACACTCCATTCACCCAGGTCCCACCCACAGGAGGTACCCACAACATACAGTCACTGGGAAGGCTCCAGCCAGTCTAGCTGGGCCTTCACAACAATACCATACATGGAACTTCCACCCAACAGCCAGTCAGGGGGATGGGACAGAGACAGGGCTTCCCAGGACTTTGGGAAAACAAGATAACAGGCCATAGAAAGCAAGAGGCCACAGGGGCCATCTTGTTTCCTATCAGGAATCAACAGATCCCAATGGCAAGGCCGGGGTATCCCAAAATGGAGGACACCCGGAGCACCAGTTAATTTCAGCACGGAGCTGCCACCAGCCCATACCCTGCTCTGGGGTCACCCACAGGTGCCCAAAAACATACACTAGGGGCACAGGGTTGTACCCCTACCCATGGGTGCCATAAGGGTATCCCATGGGTCTGTTCACCAAACCAAGAAGAGAGAGCTGCACTGCCAGGAGTCCCACATGGACTCCGGGGCAGAAAACATAACAGAACACACAGTAAAAACAGTAATAGGACAAGGATTCAGAGGCCCTGTCCCTCAGATGCATTTCCAGCATCACAGTGTGCTTATCCATGAATCTACATGTCTAGTGCTGAGGAGGGGGTGTGCTTATCCATTAATCTACATGTCTACTGCTGATGACGTGGTGTGCTTATCCATGAATCTACATGTCTACTTCTGGGGAGGTGGTGTGCTTATCCATGAATCTACATATCTGGTGCTGAGAAGGTGCTGTGCTTATCCATGAAGCCACATGTCTAGTGCTGGGGAGGTGGTGTGCTTATCCATGAATCTACATGTCTAGTACTGAGGAGGTGCTGTGCATATCCATGAATCTACATGTCTAGTGCTGAGGAGGTTGTGTGCTTATCCATGAATCTACATGTCTAGTGCTGAGGAGGTTGTGTACTTATCCTTGAATCTACATGTCTAGTGCTGAGGAGGTGGTGTGCTCATCCATTAATCTGCGTGTTTAGTTCTGAGGAGATGGTGTGCTTATCCATGAATCTACATGTCTGTCTGGTGCTGAGAAGGTAGTCTGCTTGTCCATTATTCCACATGTCTAGTGCTGAGGAGGAGATGTACTTATCCTGTGAATCTACATGTCTAGTGCTGTGGAGGTGGTGTGCTTTTCCTTAATTCCACATGTCTAGTGCTGAGGAGTTGGTATGCTTATCCATGAATCTACATGTCTAGTGCTGTGGAGATGGTGTGCTTATCCATGAATCTACATGTCTAGTGCTGAGGGGGAGATGTGCTTATCCATGAATCTACATGTCTACTGCTGAGGAGGTGGTGTGCTTATCCATGAATCTACATATCTGGTGCTGAGAAGGTGCTGTGCCTATCCATGAATCTACATGTCTAATACTGAGGAGGTGGTGTGATTATCCATGAATCTGCATGTCTAGTGCTGAGGAGGTGGTGTGCTTATTTATGAATCTACATGTCTGGTGCTGTGGAGGTGGTGTGCGTATCCATCAATCTTATGACTGGTGCTGTGGAGGTGGTGTGCTTATCCTTGATTACACATGTCTGCTGCAGAGAAGGTAGTCTGCTTGTCAATGAATCTACATGTCTAGTGCTGAGGAAGTGGTGTGTTTATCCATGAATCTACATGTCTAGTGCTGAGGAGGTGGTGTGCTTATCCATTAATCTACATGTCTACTGCTGATGACGTGCTGTGCTTATCCATGAATCTACATGTCTGGTGCTGAGGAGGTGGTGTGATTATTCATGAATCTGCATGTCTAGTGCTGAGGAGGTGGTGTGCTTACCCATGAATCTACATGTCTAGTACTGAGGAGGTGCTGTGCTTATCCATGAATCTACATGTCTAGTGCTGTGGAGGTGGTGTGCTTATCCATCAATCTCATGACTGGTGCTTTGGAGGTGGTGTGATTATCCTTGAATCTACATGTCTGTTGCACAGAAGGTAGTTTGGTTGTCCATGAATCTACATGTTTAGTGCTGAGGAAGTGGTGTGTTTATCCATGAATCTACATGTCTAGTGCTGAGGAGGTGGTGTGCTTATCCATTAATCTACATGTCTAGTTCTGATGAAGTTGTGTGCTTATCCATGAATCTACATGTCTAGTGCTGTGGAGGTGGTGTGCTTATCCATGAATCTACATGTCTGGTGCTGAGGAGGTGCTGTGCTTGTCCATGAATCTACAAGTCTAGTGCTGAGGAGGTGGTGTGCTTATCCATGAACCTACATGTCTAGTGCCGAGGAGGTGGTGTGCTTATCCATGAATCTTCATGTCTAGTGCTGTGGAGGTGGTGTGCGTATCCATGAATCTACATGTCTGGTGCTGAGGAGGTGCTGTGCTTGTCCATGAATCTACATGTCTAGTGCTGAGGAGGTGGTGTGCGTATCCATGAACCTACATGTCTAGTGCTGAGGAGGTGGTGTGCTTAACCATGAATCTTCATGTCTAGTGCTGAGGAGGTGGTGTGCTTATCCATTAATCTACATGTCGAGTTCTGATGAAGGTGTGTGCTTATCCATGAATCTACATGTCTAGTGCTGTGGAGGTGGTGTGCTTATCCATGAATCTACATGTCTGATGCTGTGGAGGTGCTGTGCTTGTCCATGAATCTACATGTCTAGTGCTGAGGAGGTGGTGTGCTTATCCATGAACCTACATGTCTAGTGCTGAGGAGGTGGTGTGCTTATCCATGAATCTTCATGTCTAGTGCTGAGGAGGTGGTGTGCTTATCCATTAATCTACATGTGTAGTTCTGATGAAGTTGTGTGCTTATCCATGAATCTACATGTCTACTTCTGAGGAGGTGATGTGCTTATTCATGAATCTACATGTCTGGTGCTGAGAAGGTGCGGTGCTTATCCATGAAGCTACATGTCTAGTACTGCGGAGGTGGTGTAATTATCCATGAATCTACATGTCTAGTACTGAGGAGGTGCTGTGCCTATCCATGAATCTGCATGTCTAGTGCTGTGGAGGTGGTGTGCTTATCCATCAATCTCATGACTGGTGCTGTAGAGGTAGTGTGCTTATCCTTGATTCCACATGTCTGCTGCAGAGAAGGTAGTCTGCTTGTCCATGAATCTACATGGCTAGTGCCGAGGAAGTGGTGTGTTTATCCATGAATCTACATGTCTAGTGCTGAGGAGGTGGTGTGCTTATCCATGAATCTTCATGTCTGGTGCTGAGAAGGTGCTGTGCTTATCCATGAAGCTACATGTCTAGTAATGAGAAGATGGTGTGCTTATCCATGAATCTACATGTCTACTTCTGAGGAGGTGGTGTGCTTATCCATTAATCTTCATGACTGGTGCTGAGAAGGTGCTGTGCTTATCCATGAAGCTACATGTCTAGTAATGAGGAGGTGGTGTGATTATCCATGAATCTGCATGTCTAGTGCTGAGGAGGTGGTGTGCTTATCCATGAATCTACATGTCTAGTGCTGAGGAGGTTGTGTACTTATCCATGAATCTACATGTCTAGTGCTGAGGAGGTTGTGTGCTTATCCATTAATCTGCGTGTTTAGTTCTGAGGAGATGGTGTGCTTATCCATGAATCTACATGTCTGTCTGGTGCTGAGAAGGTAGTCTGCTTGTCCATTATTCCACATGTTTAGTGCTGAGGAGGAGATGTGCTTATCCCGTGAATCTACATGTCTAGTGCTGTGGAGGTGGTGTGCTTTTCCTTGATTCCACATGTCTAGTGCTGAGGAGGTGGTGTGCTTATCCATGAATCTACATGTCTAGTGCTGTGGAGGTGGTGTGCTTATCCATGAACCTACATGTCTAGTGCTGAGGGGGAGATGTGCTTATCCATGAATCTACATATCTAGTGCTGAGGAGGTGGTGTGTTTATCCATTAATCTACATGTCTACTGCTGAGGACGTGGTGTGCTTATCCATGAATCTACATGTCTAGTACTGAGGAGGTGGTGTGATTATCCATGAATCTGCATGTCTAGTGCTGAAGAGGTGCTGTGCTTATCCATGAATCTACATGTCTAGTGCTGAGGAGGTTGTGTGCTTATCCATGAATCTACATGTCTAGTGCTGAGGAGGTTGTGTACTTATCCATGAATCTACATGTCTAGTGCTGAGGAGGTGGTGTGCTTATCCATTAATCTGCGTGTCTAGTGCTGAGGAGGTGTTGTGCTTGTCCATGAATCTACATGTCTAGTGCTGAGGAGGTGGTGTGCTTATCCATGAACCTACATGTCTAGTGGTGAGGAGGTGGTGTGCTTATCCATGAATCTTCATGTCTAGTGCTGAGGAGGTGGTGTGCTTATCCATTAATCTACATGTCTAGTTCTGATGAAGTTGTGTGCTTATCCATGAATCTATATGTCTAGTGCTGAGGAGGTGGTGTGCTTATCCATTAATCTACATGTCTACTGCTGAGGACGTGGTGTGCTTATCCATGAATCTACATGTCTACTTCTGAGGAGGTGGTGTGCTTATCCATGAATCTACATGTCTGGTGCTGAGAAGGTGCTGTGCTTATCCATGAATCTACATGTCTAGTACTGAGGAGGTGGTGTGATTATCCATGAATCTGCATGTCTAGTGCTGAGGAGGTGGTGTGCTTATCCATGAATCTACATGTCTAGTACTGAGGGGGTGCTGTGCTTATCCATGAATCTACCTGTCTAGTGCTGAGGAGGTGGTGTGCTCATCCATTAATCTGCGTGTTTAGTTCTGAGGAGATGGTGTGCTTATCCATGAATCTACATGTCTGTCTGGTGCTGAGAATGTAGTCTGCTTGTCCATTATTCCACATCTCTAGTGCTGAGGAGGAGATGTACTTATCCTGTGAATCTACATGTCTAGTGCTGTGGAGGTGGTGTGCTTTTCCTTGATTCCACATGTCTAGTGCTGAGGAGGTGGTGTGCTTATCCATGAATCTACATGTCTAGTGCTGTGGAGGTGGTGTGCTTATCCATGAACCTACATGTCTAGTGCTGAGGGGAAGATGTGCTTATCCATGAATCTACATGTCTACTGCTGAGGAGGTGGTATGCTTATCCATGAATCTACATGTCTAGTGCTGAGAAGGTGCTGTGCTTATTTATGAATCTGCATGTCTGGTGCTGTGGAGGTGGTGTGCGTATCCATCAATCTTATGACTGGTGTTGTGGAGGTGGTGTGCTTATCCTTGATTCCACATGTCTGCTGCAGAGAAGGTAGTCTGCTTGTCAATGAATCTACATGTCTAGTGCTGAGGAAGTGGTGTGTTTATCCATGAATCTACATGTCTAGTGCTGAGGAGGTGGTGTGCTTATCCATTAATCTACATGTCTACTGCTGATGACGTGGTGTGCTTATCCATGAATCTACATGTCTGGTGCTGAGGAGGTGGTGTGATTATCCATGAATCTGCATGTCTAGTGCTGAGGAGGTGGTGTGCTTATCCATGAATCTACATGTCTAGTACTGAGGAGGTGCTGTGCTTATCCATGAATCTACATGTCTAGTGCTGTGAAGGTGGTGTGCTTATCCATCAATCTCATGACTGGTGCTGTGGAGGTGGTGTGCTTATCCTTGCTTCCACATGTTTGTTGCAGAGAAGGTAGTCTGGTTGTCCATGAATCTGCATGTTTAGTGCTGAGGAAGTGGTGTGTTTATCCATGAATCTACATGTCTAGTGCTGAGGAGGTGGTGTGCTTATCCATTAATCTACATGTCTAGTTCTGATGAAGTTGTGTGCTTATCCATGAATCTACATGTCTAGTGCTGTGGAGGTGGTGTGCGTATCCATGAATCTACATGTCTGGTGCTGAGGAGGTGCTGTGCTTGTCCATGAATCTACATGTCTAGTGCTGAGGAGGTGGTGTGCTTAACCATGAATCTTCATGTCTAGTGCTGAGGAGGTGGTGTGCTTATCCATTAATCTACATGTGTAGTTCTGATGAAGTTGTGTGCTTATCCATGAATCTACATGTCTAGTGCTGAGGAGGTGGTGTTCTTATCCATTAAACTACATGTCTACTGCTGATGACGTGGTGTGCTTATCCATGAATCTACATGTCTGGTGCTGAGAAGGTGCGGTGCTTATCCATGAAGCTACATGTCTAGTACTGAGGAGGTGGTGTGATTATCCTTGAATCTACATGTCTAGTACTGAGGAGGTGCTGTGCTTATCCATGAATCTGAATGTCTAGTGCTGTGGAGGTGGTGTGCTTATCCATCAATCTCATGACTGGTGCTGTGGAGGTGGTGTGTTTATCCTTGATTCCACATGTCTGCTGCAGAGAAGGTAGTCTGCTTGTCCATGAATCTACATGGCTAGTGCTGAGGAAGTGGTGTGTTTATCCATGAATCTACATGTCTAGTGCTGAGGAGGTGGTGTGCTTATCCATTAATCTGCATGTCTGCTGCTGAGAAGGTAGTCTACTTGTCCATTATTCCACATGACTGTCGCTGTGGAGGTGGTGTGCTTATCCATGAATCTGCATGTCTAGTGCTGAGCAGGTGTGCTTGTCCATGAATCTAGATGTCTAGTGCTGAGGAGGTGGTGTGCTTATCCATGAATCTACATGTCTGTCTGGTGCTGAGAAGGTAGTCTGTTTGTCCATTATTCCACATGTCTAGTGCTGAGGAGGAGATGTGCTTATCCCGTGAATCTACATGTCTAGTGCTGTGGAGGTGGTGTGCTTTTCCTTCATTCCACATGTCTAGTGCTGAGGAGGTGGTGTGCTTATCCATGAATCTACATGTCTAGTGCTGTGGAGGTGGTGTGCTTATCCATGTACCTACATGTCTAGTGCTGAGGGGGAGATGTGCTTATCCATGAATCTACATGTCTAGTGCTGAGGAGGTGGTGTGCTTATCCATTAATCTACATGTCTACTGCTGAGGACGTGGTGTGCTTATCCATGAATCTACATGTCTAGTACTGAGGAGGTGGTGTGATTATCCATGAATCTGCATGTCTAGTGCTGAGGAGGTGCTGTGCTTATCCATGAATCTACATGTCTAGTGCTGAGGAGGTTGTGTGCTTATCCATGAATCTACATGTTTAGTGCTGAGGAGGTTGTGTACTTATCCATGAATCTACATGTCTAGTGCTGAGGAGGTGGTGTGCTTATCCATTAATCTGCGTGTCTTGTGCTGAGGAGGTGCTGTGCTTGTCCATGAATCTACATGTCTAGTGCTGAGGAGGTGGTGTGCTTATCCATGAACCTACATGTCTAGTGGTGAGGAGGTGGTGTGCTTATCCATGAATCTTCATGTCTAGTGCTGAGGAGGTGGTGTGCTTATCCATTAATCTACATGTCTAGTTCTGAGGAGGTGGTGTGCTTATCCATGAATCTACATGTCTGGTGCTGAGAAGGTGCTGTGCTTATCCATTAATCTACATGTCTAGTACTGAGGAGGTGGTGTGCTTATCCATGAATCTACATGTCTGGTGCTGAGAAGGTGCTGTGCTTATCCATGAATCTACATGTCTAGTACTGAGGGGGTGCTGTCCTTATCCATGAATCTACATGTCTAGTGCTGAGGAGGTTGTGTGCTTATCCATGAATCTACATGTCTAGTGCTGAGGAGGTTGTGTACTTATCCATGAATCTACATGTCTACTGCTGAGGAGGTGGTGTGCTTATCCATGAATCTACATGTCTGGTGCTGAGAAGGTGCTGTGCTTATCCATGAATCTACATGTCTACTGCTGAGGAGGTGGTGTGCTTATCCATGAATCTGCGTGTTTAGTTCTGAGGAGATGGTGTGCTTATCCATGAATCTACATGTCTGTCTGGTGCTGAGAAGGTAGTCTGCTTGTCCATTATTCCACATGTCTAGTGCTGAGGAGGAGATGTGCTTATCCCGTGAATCTACATGTCTAGTGCTGTGGAGGTGGTGTGCTTTTCCTTGATTCCACATGTCTAGTGCTGAGGAGGTGGTGTGCTTATCCATGAATCTACATGTCTAGTGCTGTGGAGATGGTGTGCTTATCCATGAATCTACATGTCTAGTGCTGAGGGGGAGATGTGCTTATCCATGAATCTACATGTCTACTGCTGAGGAGTTGGTGTGCTTATCCATGAATCTACATGTCTGGTGCTGAGAAGGTGCTGTGCTTATCCATGAATCTACATGTCTAGTACTGAGGAGGTGGTGTGATTATCCATGAATCTGCATGTCTAGTGCTGAGGAGGTGGTGTGCTTGTCCATGAATCTACATGTCTAGTACTGAGGAGGTGCTGCGCTTATCCATGAATCTACATGTCTAGTGCTGAGGAGGTGCTGTGCTTGTCCATGAATCTACATGTCTAGTGCTGAGGAGGTGGTGTGCTTATCCATGAACCTAAATGTCTAGTACTGAGGATGTGCTCTGCTTATCCATGAATCTGCATGTCTAGTGCTGTGGAGGTGGTGTGCTTATCCATTAATCTACATGTCTAGTTCTGATGAAGTTGTGTGCTTATCCATGAATCTACATGTCTAGTACTGAGGAGGTGCTGTGCTTATCCATGAATCTGCATGTCTAGTGCTGTGGAGGTGGTGTGCTTATCCATCAATCTCATGACTGGTGCTGTGGAGGTGGTGTGCTTATCCTTGATTCCACATGTCTGCTGCAGAGAAGGTAGTCTGCTTGTCCATGAATCTACATGGCTAGTGCTGAGAAAGTGGTGTGTTTATCCATGAATCTACATGTCTAGTGCTGAGGAGCTGGTGTGCTTATCCATTAATCTACATGTCTAGTTCTGATGAAGTTGTGTGCTTATCCATGAATCTACATGTCTAGTGCTGAGCAGGTGTGCTTATCCATGAATCTACATGTCTAGTGCTGTGGAGGTGGTGTGCTTATCCATGAATCTACATGTCTGGTGCTGAGGAGGTGCTGTGCTTATCCATGAACCTACATGTCTAGTGCTGAGGAGGTGGTGTGCTTATCCATGAATCTACATGTTTAGTGCTGAGGAGGTTGTGTGCTTATCCATGAATCTACATGTCTACTTCTGAGGAGGTGGTGTGCTTATCCATGAATCTTCATGACAGGTGCTGAGAAGGTGCTGTGCTTATCCATGAAGCTACATGTCTAGTAATGAGGAGGTGGTGTGATTATCCATGAATCTGCATGTCTAGTGCTGAGGAAGTGGTGTGCTTATCCATGAATCTACATGTCTAGTACTGAGGAGGTGCTGTGCTTATCCATGAATCTACATGTTTAGTGCTGAGGAGGTTGTGTGCTTATCCATGAATCTACATGTCTAGTGCTGAGGAGGTTGTGTACTTATCCATGAATCTACATGTCTAGTGCTGAGGAGGTTGTGTGCTTATCCATTAATCTGCGTGTTTCATTCTGAGGAGATGGTGTGCTTATCCATGAATCTACATGTCTGTCTGGTGCTGAGAAGGCAGTCTGCTTGTCCATTATTCCACATGTCTAGTGCTGAGGAGGAGATGTGCTTATCCCGTGAATCTACATGTCTAGTGCTGTGGAGGTGGTGTGCTTTTCCTTGATTCCACATGTCTAGTGCTGAGGAGGTGGTGTGCTTATCCATGAATCTACATGTCTAGTTCTGATGAAGTTGTGTGCTTATCCATGAATCTACATCTCTAGTGCTGAGGAGGTTGTGTACTTATCCATGAATCTACATGTCTAGTGCTGAGGAGGTTGTGTACTTATCCATGAATCTACATGTCTAGTGCTGAGGAGGTGGCACTAGACATGTAGATTCATGTATAAGTGCTTATCCATTAATCTGCGTGTTTAGTTCTGAGGAGATGGTGTGCTTATCCATGAATCTACATGTCTGTCTGGTGCTGAGAAGGTAGTCTGCTTGTCCATTATTCCACATGTCTAGTGCTGAGGAGGAGATGTGCTTATCCCGTGAATCTACATGTCTAGTGCTGTGGAGGTGGTGTGCTTTTCCTTGATTCCACATGTCTAGTGCTGAGGAGGTGGTGTGCTTATCCATGAATCTACATGTCTAGTGCTGTGGAGATGGTGTGCTTATCCATGAATCTACATGTCTAGTGCCGAGGGGGAGATGTGCTTATCCATGAATCTACATGTCTACTGCTGAGGAGGTGGTGTGCTTATCCATGAATCTACATGTCTGGTGCTGAGAAGGTGCTGTGCTTATCCATGAATCTACATGTCTAGTACTGAGGAGGTGGTGTGATTATCCATGAATCTGCATGTCTAGTGCTGAGGAGGTGGTGTGCTTATCCATCAATCTACATGTCTAGTACTGAGGAGGTGCTGCGCTTATCCATGAATCTACATGTCTAGTGCTGAGGAGGTGCTGTGCTTGTCCATGAATCTACATGTCTAGTGCTGAGGAGGTGGTGTGCTTATCCATGAACCTACATGTCTAGTACTGAGGATGTGCTCTGCTTATCCATGAATCTGCATGTCTAGTGCTGTGGAGGTGGTGTGCTTATCCATTAATCTACATGTCTAGTTCTGATGAAGTTGTGTGCTTATCCATGAATCTACATGTCTAGTACTGAGGAGGTGCTGTGCTCATCCATGAATCTGCATGTCTAGTGCTGTGGAGGTGGTGTGCTTATCCATCAATCTCATGACTGGTGCTGTGGAGGTGGTGTGCTTATCCTTGATTCCACATGTCTGCTGCAGAGAAGGTAGTCTGCTTGTCCATGAATCTACATGGCTAGTGCTGAGGAAGTGGTGTGTTTATCCATGAATCTACAAGTCTAGTGCTGAGGAGCTGGTGTGCTTATCCATTAATCTGCATGTCTGCTGCTGAGAAGGTAGTCTACTTGTCCATTATTCCACATGACTGGCGCTGTGGAGGTGGTGTGCTTATCCATGAATCTACATGTCTAGTGCTGAGCAGGTGTGCTTATCCATGAATCTACATGTCTAGTGCTGTGGAGGTGGTGTGCTTATCCATGAATCTACATGTCTGGTGCTGAGGAGGTGCTGTGCTTGTCCATGAATCTAGATGTCTAGTGCTGAGGAGGTGGTGTGCTTATCCATGAACCTACATGTCTAGTGCTGAGGAGGTGGTGTGCTTATCCATAAATCTTCATGACTGGTGCTGAGAAGGTGCTGTGCTTATCCATGAAGCTACATGTCTAGTAATGAGGAGGTGGTGTGATTATCCATGAATCTGCATGTCTAGTGCTGAGGAGGTGGTGTGCTTATCCATGAATCTACATGTTTAGTGCTGAGGAGGTTGTGTGCTTATCCATGAATCTACATGTCTAGTGCTGAGGAGGTTGTGTACTTATCCATGAATCTACATGTCTAGTGCTGAGGAGGTTGTGTACTTATCCATGAATCTACATGTCTAGTGCTGAGGAGGTTGTGTGCTTATCCATTAATCTGCGTGTTTCGTTCTGAGGAGATGGTGTGCTTATCCATGAATCTACATGTCTGTCTGGTGCTGAGAAGGCAGTCTGCTTGTCCATTATTCCATATGTCTAGTGCTGAGGAGGAGATGTGCTTATCCTGTGAATCTACATGTCTAGTGCTGTGGAGGTGGTGTGCTTTTCCTTGATTCCACATGTCTAGTGCTGAGGAGGTGGTGTGCTTATCCATGAATCTACATGTCTAGTGCTGTGGAGGTGGTGTGCTTATCCATGAACCTACATGTCTAGTGCTGAGGGGGAGATGTGCTTATCCATGAATCTACATGTCTAGTTCTGATGAAGTTGTGTGCTTATCCATGAATCTACATGTCTAGTGCTGTGGAGGTGGTGTGCTTATCCATGAATCTACATGTCTAGTGCTGAGGAGGTGGTGTGCTTAACCATGAATCTTCATGTCTAGTGCTGAGGAGGTGGTGTGCTTATCCATTAATCTACATGTCTAGTTCTGATGAAGTTGTGTGCTTATCCATGAATCTACATGTCTAGTGCTGTGGAGGTGGTGTGCTTATCCATGAATCTACATGTCTGGTGCTGAGGAGGTGCTGTGCTTGTCCATGAATCTACATGTCTACTGCTGAGGAGGTGGTGTGCTTATCCATGAACCTACATGTCTAGTGCTGAGGAGGTGGTGTGCTTATCCATGAATCTTCATGTCTAGTGCTGAGGAGGTGGTGTGCTTATCCATTAATCTACATGTGTAGTTCTGATGAAGTTGTGTGCTTATCCATGAATCTACATGTCTAGTGCTGAGGAGGTGGTGTGCTTATCCATTAATCTACATGTCTACTGCTGATGACGTGATGTGCTTATCCATGAATCTACATGTCTGGTGCTGAGAAGGTGCGGTGCTTATCCATGAAGCTACATGTCTAGTACTGAGGAGGTGGTGTGATTATCCATGAATCTACAAGTCTAGTGCTGAGGAGCTGGTGTGCTTATCCATTAATCTGCATGTCTGCTGCTGAGAAGGTAGTCTACTTGTCCATTATTCCACATGACTGGCGCTGTGGAGGTGGTGTGCTTATCCATGAATCTACATGTCTAGTGCTGAGCAGGTGTGCTTATCCATGAATCTACATGTCTAGTGCTGTGGAGGTGGTGTGCTTATCCATGAATCTACATGTCTGGTGCTGAGGAGGTGCTGTGCTTGTCCATGAATCTAGATGTCTAGTGCTGAGGAGGTGGTGTGCTTATCCATGAACCTACATGTCTAGTGCTGAGGAGGTGGTGTGCTTATCCATGAATCTTCATGTCTAGTGCTGAGGAGGCGGTGTGCTTATCCATGAATCTACATGTCTAGTGCTGAGGAGGTGGTGTGCTTATCCATGAATCTACATGTTTAGTGCTGAGGAGGTTGTGTGCTTATCCATGAATCTACATGTCTACTTCTGAGGAGGTGGTGTGCTTATCCATGAATCTTCATGACTGGTGCTGAGAAGGTGCTGTGCTTATCCATGAAGCTACATGTCTAGTAATGAGGAGGTGGTGTGATTATCCATGAATCTGCATGTCTAGTGCTGAGGAGGTGGTGTGCTTATCCATGAATCTACATGTCTAGTACTGAGGAGGTGCTGTGCTTATCCATGAATCTACATGTTTAGTGCTGAGGAGGTTGTGTGCTTATCCATGAATCTACATGTCTAGTGCTGAGGAGGTTGTGTACTTATCCATGAATCTACATGTCTAGTGCTGAGGAGGTTGTGTGCTTATCCATTAATCTGCGTGTTTCGTTCTGAGGAGATGGTGTGCTTATCCATGAATCTACATGTCTGTCTGGTGCTGAGAAGGCAGTCTGCTTGTCCATTATTCCACATGTCTAGTGCTGAGGAGGAGATGTGCTTATCCTGTGAATCTACATGTCTAGTGCTGTGGAGGTGGTGTGCTTTTCCTTGATTCCACATGTCTAGTGCTGAGGAGGTGGTGTGCTTATCCATGAATCTACATGTCTAGTGCTGTGGAGGTGGTGTGCTTATCCATGAACCTACATGTCTAGTGCTGAGGGGGAGATGTGCTTATCCATGAATCTACATGTCTAGTTCTGATGAAGTTGTGTGCTTATCCATGAATCTACATGTCTAGTGCTGTGGAGGTGGTGTGCTTATCCATGAATCTACATGTCTGGTGCTGAGGAGGTGCTGTGCTTGTCCATGAATCTACATGTCTAGTGCTGAGGAGGTGGTGTGCTTATCCATGAACCTACATGTCTAGTGCCGAGGAGGTGGTGTGCTTATCCATGAATCTTCATGTCTAGTGCTGTGGAGGTGGTGTGCGTATCCATGAATCTACATGTCTGGTGCTGAGGAGGTGCTGTGCTTGTCCATGAATCTACATGTCTAGTGCTGAGGAGGTGGTGTGCGTATCCATGAACCTACATGTCTAGTGCTGAGGAGGTGGTGTGCTTAACCATGAATCTTCATGTCTAGTGCTGAGGAGGTGGTGTGCTTAACCATGAATCTTCATGTCTAGTACTGAGGAGGTGGTGTAATTATCCATGAATCTACATGTCTAGTACTGAGGAGGTGCTGTGCCTATCCATGAATCTGCATGTCTAGTGCTGTGGAGGTGGTGTGCTTATCCATCAATCTCATGACTGGTGCTGTAGAGGTAGTGTGCTTATCCTTGATTCCACATGTCTGCTGCAGAGAAGGTAGTCTGCTTGTCCATGAATCTACATGGCTAGTGCCGAGGAAGTGGTGTGTTTATCCATGAATCTACATGTCTAGTGCTGAGGAGGTGGTGTGCTTATCCATGAATCTTCATGTCTGGTGCTGAGAAGGTGCTGTGCTTATCCATGAAGCTACATGTCTAGTAATGAGAAGATGGTGTGCTTATCCATGAATCTACATGTCTACTTCTGAGGAGGTGGTGTGCTTATCCATTAATCTTCATGACTGGTGCTGAGAAGGTGCTGTGCTTATCCATGAAGCTACATGTCTAGTAATGAGGAGGTGGTGTGATTATCCATGAATCTGCATGTCTAGTGCTGAGGAGGTGGTGTGCTTATCCATGAATCTACATGTCTAGTGCTGAGGAGGTTGTGTACTTATCCATGAATCTACATGTCTAGTGCTGAGGAGGTTGTGTGCTTATCCATTAATCTGCGTGTTTAGTTCTGAGGAGATGGTGTGCTTATCCATGAATCTACATGTCTGTCTGGTGCTGAGAAGGTAGTCTGCTTGTCCATTATTCCACATGTTTAGTGCTGAGGAGGAGATGTGCTTATCCCGTGAATCTACATGTCTAGTGCTGTGGAGGTGGTGTGCTTTTCCTTGATTCCACATGTCTAGTGCTGAGGAGGTGGTGTGCTTATCCATGAATCTACATGTCTAGTGCTGTGGAGGTGGTGTGCTTATCCATGAACCTACATGTCTAGTGCTGAGGGGGAGATGTGCTTATCCATGAATCTACATATCTAGTGCTGAGGAGGTGGTGTGTTTATCCATTAATCTACATGTCTACTGCTGAGGACGTGGTGTGCTTATCCATGAATCTACATGTCTAGTACTGAGGAGGTGGTGTGATTATCCATGAATCTGCATGTCTAGTGCTGAAGAGGTGCTGTGCTTATCCATGAATCTACATGTCTAGTGCTGAGGAGGTTGTGTGCTTATCCATGAATCTACATGTCTAGTGCTGAGGAGGTTGTGTACTTATCCATGAATCTACATGTCTAGTGCTGAGGAGGTGGTGTGCTTATCCATTAATCTGCGTGTCTAGTGCTGAGGAGGTGTTGTGCTTGTCCATGAATCTACATGTCTAGTGCTGAGGAGGTGGTGTGCTTATCCATGAACCTACATGTCTAGTGGTGAGGAGGTGGTGTGCTTATCCATGAATCTTCATGTCTAGTGCTGAGGAGGTGGTGTGCTTATCCATTAATCTACATGTCTAGTTCTGATGAAGTTGTGTGCTTATCCATGAATCTATATGTCTAGTGCTGAGGAGGTGGTGTGCTTATCCATTAATCTACATGTCTACTGCTGAGGACGTGGTGTGCTTATCCATGAATCTACATGTCTACTTCTGAGGAGGTGGTGTGCTTATCCATGAATCTACATGTCTGGTGCTGAGAAGGTGCTGTGCTTATCCATGAATCTACATGTCTAGTACTGAGGAGGTGGTGTGATTATCCATGAATCTGCATGTCTAGTGCTGAGGAGGTGGTGTGCTTATCCATGAATCTACATGTCTAGTACTGAGGGGGTGCTGTGCTTATCCATGAATCTACCTGTCTAGTGCTGAGGAGGTGGTGTGCTCATCCATTAATCTGCGTGTTTAGTTCTGAGGAGATGGTGTGCTTATCCATGAATCTACATGTCTGTCTGGTGCTGAGAATGTAGTCTGCTTGTCCATTATTCCACATCTCTAGTGCTGAGGAGGAGATGTACTTATCCTGTGAATCTACATGTCTAGTGCTGTGGAGGTGGTGTGCTTTTCCTTGATTCCACATGTCTAGTGCTGAGGAGGTGGTGTGCTTATCCATGAATCTACATGTCTAGTGCTGTGGAGGTGGTGTGCTTATCCATGAACCTACATGTCTAGTGCTGAGGGGGAGATGTGCTTATCCATGAATCTACATGTCTACTGCTGAGGAGGTGGTATGCTTATCCATGAATCTACATGTCTGGTGCTGAGAAGGTGCTGTGCTTATTTATGAATCTGCATGTCTGGTGCTGTGGAGGTGGTGTGCGTATCCATCAATCTTATGACTGGTGTTGTGGAGGTGGTGTGCTTATCCTTGATTCCACATGTCTGCTGCAGAGAAGGTAGTCTGCTTGTCAATGAATCTACATGTCTAGTGCTGAGGAAGTGGTGTGTTTATCCATGAATCTACATGTCTAGTGCTGAGGAGGTGGTGTGCTTATCCATTAATCTACATGTCTACTGCTGATGACGTGGTGTGCTTATCCATGAATCTACATGTCTGGTGCTGAGGAGGTGGTGTGATTATCCATGAATCTGCATGTCTAGTGCTGAGGAGGTGGTGTGCTTATCCATGAATCTACATGTCTAGTACTGAGGAGGTGCTGTGCTTATCCATGAATCTACATGTCTAGTGCTGTGAAGGTGGTGTGCTTATCCATCAATCTCATGACTGGTGCTGTGGAGGTGGTGTGCTTATCCTTGCTTCCACATGTTTGTTGCAGAGAAGGTAGTCTGGTTGTCCATGAATCTGCATGTTTAGTGCTGAGGAAGTGGTGTGTTTATCCATGAATCTACATGTCTAGTGCTGAGGAGGTGGTGTGCTTATCCATTAATCTACATGTCTAGTTCTGATGAAGTTGTGTGCTTATCCATGAATCTACATGTCTAGTGCTGTGGAGGTGGTGTGCGTATCCATGAATCTACATGTCTGGTGCTGAGGAGGTGCTGTGCTTGTCCATGAATCTACATGTCTAGTGCTGAGGAGGTGGTGTGCTTAACCATGAATCTTCATGTCTAGTGCTGAGGAGGTGGTGTGCTTATCCATTAATCTACATGTGTAGTTCTGATGAAGTTGTGTGCTTATCCATGAATCTACATGTCTAGTGCTGAGGAGGTGGTGTTCTTATCCATTAAACTACATGTCTACTGCTGATGACGTGGTGTGCTTATCCATGAATCTACATGTCTGGTGCTGAGAAGGTGCGGTGCTTATCCATGAAGCTACATGTCTAGTACTGAGGAGGTGGTGTGATTATCCTTGAATCTACATGTCTAGTACTGAGGAGGTGCTGTGCTTATCCATGAATCTGAATGTCTAGTGCTGTGGAGGTGGTGTGCTTATCCATCAATCTCATGACTGGTGCTGTGGAGGTGGTGTGTTTATCCTTGATTCCACATGTCTGCTGCAGAGAAGGTAGTCTGCTTGTCCATGAATCTACATGGCTAGTGCTGAGGAAGTGGTGTGTTTATCCATGAATCTACATGTCTAGTGCTGAGGAGGTGGTGTGCTTATCCATTAATCTGCATGTCTGCTGCTGAGAAGGTAGTCTACTTGTCCATTATTCCACATGACTGTCGCTGTGGAGGTGGTGTGCTTATCCATGAATCTGCATGTCTAGTGCTGAGCAGGTGTGCTTGTCCATTAATCTAGATGTCTAGTGCTGAGGAGGTGGTGTGCTTATCCATGAATCTACATGTCTGTCTGGTGCTGAGAAGGTAGTCTGTTTGTCCATTATTCCACATGTCTAGTGCTGAGGAGGAGATGTGCTTATCCCGTGAATCTACATGTCTAGTGCTGTGGAGGTGGTGTGCTTTTCCTTCATTCCACATGTCTAGTGCTGAGGAGGTGGTGTGCTTATCCATGAATCTACATGTCTAGTGCTGTGGAGGTGGTGTGCTTATCCATGTACCTACATGTCTAGTGCTGAGGGGGAGATGTGCTTATCCATGAATCTACATGTCTAGTGCTGAGGAGGTGGTGTGCTTATCCATTAATCTACATGTCTACTGCTGAGGACGTGGTGTGCTTATCCATGAATCTACATGTCTAGTACTGAGGAGGTGGTGTGATTATCCATGAATCTGCATGTCTAGTGCTGAGGAGGTGCTGTGCTTATCCATGAATCTACATGTCTAGTGCTGAGGAGGTTGTGTGCTTATCCATGAATCTACATGTTTAGTGCTGAGGAGGTTGTGTACTTATCCATGAATCTACATGTCTAGTGCTGAGGAGGTGGTGTGCTTATCCATTAATCTGCGTGTCTTGTGCTGAGGAGGTGCTGTGCTTGTCCATGAATCTACATGTCTAGTGCTGAGGAGGTGGTGTGCTTATCCATGAACCTACATGTCTAGTGGTGAGGAGGTGGTGTGCTTATCCTTGAATCTTCATGTCTAGTGCTGAGGAGGTGGTGTGCTTATCCATTAATCTACATGTCTAGTTCTGAGGAGGTGGTGTGCTTATCCATGAATCTACATGTCTGGTGCTGAGAAGGTGCTGTGCTTATCCATTAATCTACATGTCTAGTACTGAGGAGGTGGTGTGCTTATCCATGAATCTACATGTCTGGTGCTGAGAAGGTGCTGTGCTTATCCATTAATCTACATGTCTAGTACTGAGGGGGTGCTGTCCTTATCCATGAATCTACATGTCTAGTGCTGAGGAGGTTGTGTGCTTATCCATGAATCTACATGTCTAGTGCTGAGGAGGTTGTGTACTTATCCATGAATCTACATGTCTACTGCTGAGGAGGTGGTGTGCTTATCCATGAATCTACATGTCTGGTGCTGAGAAGGTGCTGTGCTTATCCATGAATCTACATGTCTACTGCTGAGGAGGTGGTGTGCTTATCCATGAATCTGCGTGTTTAGTTCTGAGGAGATGGTGTGCTTATCCATGAATCTACATGTCTGTCTGGTGCTGAGAAGGTAGTCTGCTTGTCCATTATTCCACATGTCTAGTGCTGAGGAGGAGATGTGCTTATCCCGTGAATCTACATGTCTAGTGCTGTGGAGGTGGTGTGCTTTTCCTTGATTCCACATGTCTAGTGCTGAGGAGGTGGTGTGCTTATCCATGAATCTACATGTCTAGTGCTGTGGAGATGGTGTGCTTATCCATGAATCTACATGTCTAGTGCTGAGGGGGAGATGTGCTTATCCATGAATCTACATGTCTACTGCTGAGGAGTTGGTGTGCTTATCCATGAATCTACATGTCTGGTGCTGAGAAGGTGCTGTGCTTATCCATGAATCTACATGTCTAGTACTGAGGAGGTGGTGTGATTATCCATGAATCTGCATGTCTAGTGCTGAGGAGGTGGTGTGCTTGTCCATGAATCTACATGTCTAGTACTGAGGAGGTGCTGCGCTTATCCATGAATCTACATGTCTAGTGCTGAGGAGGTGCTGTGCTTGTCCATGAATCTACATGTCTAGTGCTGAGGAGGTGGTGTGCTTATCCATGAACCTAAATGTCTAGTACTGAGGATGTGCTCTGCTTATCCATGAATCTGCATGTCTAGTGCTGTGGAGGTGGTGTGCTTATCCATTAATCTACATGTCTAGTTCTGATGAAGTTGTGTGCTTATCCATGAATCTACATGTCTAGTACTGAGGAGGTGCTGTGCTTATCCATGAATCTGCATGTCTAGTGCTGTGGAGGTGGTGTGCTTATCCATCAATCTCATGACTGGTGCTGTGGAGGTGGTGTGCTTATCCTTGATTCCACATGTCTGCTGCAGAGAAGGTAGTCTGCTTGTCCATGAATCTACATGGCTAGTGCTGAGAAAGTGGTGTGTTTATCCATGAATCTACATGTCTAGTGCTGAGGAGCTGGTGTGCTTATCCATTAATCTACATGTCTAGTTCTGATGAAGTTGTGTGCTTATCCATGAATCTACATGTCTAGTGCTGAGCAGGTGTGCTTATCCATGAATCTACATGTCTAGTGCTGTGGAGGTGGTGTGCTTATCCATGAATCTACATGTCTGGTGCTGAGGAGGTGCTGTGCTTATCCATGAACCTACATGTCTAGTGCTGAGGAGGTGGTGTGCTTATCCATGAATCTACATGTTTAGTGCTGAGGAGGTTGTGTGCTTATCCATGAATCTACATGTCTACTTCTGAGGAGGTGGTGTGCTTATCCATGAATCTTCATGACAGGTGCTGAGAAGGTGCTGTGCTTATCCATGAAGCTACATGTCTAGTAATGAGGAGGTGGTGTGATTATCCATGAATCTGCATGTCTAGTGCTGAGGAAGTGGTGTGCTTATCCATGAATCTACATGTCTAGTACTGAGGAGGTGCTGTGCTTATCCATGAATCTACATGTTTAGTGCTGAGGAGGTTGTGTGCTTATCCATGAATCTACATGTCTAGTGCTGAGGAGGTTGTGTACTTATCCATGAATCTACATGTCTAGTGCTGAGGAGGTTGTGTGCTTATCCATTAATCTGCGTGTTTCATTCTGAGGAGATGGTGTGCTTATCCATGAATCTACATGTCTGTCTGGTGCTGAGAAGGCAGTCTGCTTGTCCATTATTCCACATGTCTAGTGCTGAGGAGGAGATGTGCTTATCCCGTGAATCTACATGTCTAGTGCTGTGGAGGTGGTGTGCTTTTCCTTGATTCCACATGTCTAGTGCTGAGGAGGTGGTGTGCTTATCCATGAATCTACATGTCTAGTTCTGATGAAGTTGTGTGCTTATCCATGAATCTACATCTCTAGTGCTGAGGAGGTTGTGTACTTATCCATGAATCTACATGTCTAGTGCTGAGGAGGTTGTGTACTTATCCATGAATCTACATGTCTAGTGCTGAGGAGGTGGCACTAGACATGTAGATTCATGTATAAGTGCTTATCCATTAATCTGCGTGTTTAGTTCTGAGGAGATGGTGTGCTTATCCATGAATCTACATGTCTGTCTGGTGCTGAGAAGGTAGTCTGCTTGTCCATTATTCCACATGTCTAGTGCTGAGGAGGAGATGTGCTTATCCCGTGAATCTACATGTCTAGTGCTGTGGAGGTGGTGTGCTTTTCCTTGATTCCACATGTCTAGTGCTGAGGAGGTGGTGTGCTTATCCATGAATCTACATGTCTAGTGCTGTGGAGATGGTGTGCTTATCCATGAATCTACATGTCTAGTGCCGAGGGGGAGATGTGCTTATCCATGAATCTACATGTCTACTGCTGAGGAGGTGGTGTGCTTATCCATGAATCTACATGTCTGGTGCTGAGAAGGTGCTGTGCTTATCCATGAATCTACATGTCTAGTACTGAGGAGGTGGTGTGATTATCCATGAATCTGCATGTCTAGTGCTGAGGAGGTGGTGTGCTTATCCATCAATCTACATGTCTAGTACTGAGGAGGTGCTGCGCTTATCCATGAATCTACATGTCTAGTGCTGAGGAGGTGCTGTGCTTGTCCATGAATCTACATGTCTAGTGCTGAGGAGGTGGTGTGCTTATCCATGAACCTACATGTCTAGTACTGAGGATGTGCTCTGCTTATCCATGAATCTGCATGTCTAGTGCTGTGGAGGTGGTGTGCTTATCCATTAATCTACATGTCTAGTTCTGATGAAGTTGTGTGCTTATCCATGAATCTACATGTCTAGTACTGAGGAGGTGCTGTGCTCATCCATGAATCTGCATGTCTAGTGCTGTGGAGGTGGTGTGCTTATCCATCAATCTCATGACTGGTGCTGTGGAGGTGGTGTGCTTATCCTTGATTCCACATGTCTGCTGCAGAGAAGGTAGTCTGCTTGTCCATGAATCTACATGGCTAGTGCTGAGGAAGTGGTGTGTTTATCCATGAATCTACAAGTCTAGTGCTGAGGAGCTGGTGTGCTTATCCATTAATCTGCATGTCTGCTGCTGAGAAGGTAGTCTACTTGTCCATTATTCCACATGACTGGCGCTGTGGAGGTGGTGTGCTTATCCATGAATCTACATGTCTAGTGCTGAGCAGGTGTGCTTATCCATGAATCTACATGTCTAGTGCTGTGGAGGTGGTGTGCTTATCCATGAATCTACATGTCTGGTGCTGAGGAGGTGCTGTGCTTGTCCATGAATCTAGATGTCTAGTGCTGAGGAGGTGGTGTGCTTATCCATGAACCTACATGTCTAGTGCTGAGGAGGTGGTGTGCTTATCCATAAATCTTCATGACTGGTGCTGAGAAGGTGCTGTGCTTATCCATGAAGCTACATGTCTAGTAATGAGGAGGTGGTGTGATTAACCATGAATCTGCATGTCTAGTGCTGAGGAGGTGGTGTGCTTATCCATGAATCTACATGTTTAGTGCTGAGGAGGTTGTGTGCTTATCCATTAATCTGCGTGTTTCGTTCTGAGGAGATGGTGTGCTTATCCATGAATCTACATGTCTGTCTGGTGCTGAGAAGGCAGTCTGCTTGTCCATTATTCCATATGTCTAGTGCTGAGGAGATGTGCTTATCCTGTGAATCTACATGTCTAGTGCTGTGGAGGTGGTGTGCTTTTCCTTGATTCCACATGTCTAGTGCTGAGGAGGTGGTGTGCTTATCCATGAATCTACATGTCTAGTGCTGTGGAGGTGGTGTGCTTATCCATGAACCTACATGTCTAGTGCTGAGGGGGAGATGTGCTTATCCATGAATCTACATGTCTAGTTCTGATGAAGTTGTGTGCTTATCCATGAATCTACATGTCTAGTGCTGTGGAGGTGGTGTGCTTATCCATGAATCTACATGTCTGGTGCTGAGGAGGTGCTGTGCTTGTCCATGAATCTACATGTCTAGTGCTGAGGAGGTGGTGTGCTTATCCATGAACCTACATGTCTAGTGCCGAGGAGGTGGTGTGCTTATCCATGAATCTTCATGTCTAGTGCTGTGGAGGTGGTGTGCGTATCCATGAATCTACATGTCTGGTGCTGAGGAGGTGCTGTGCTTGTCCATGAATCTACATGTCTAGTGCTGAGGAGGTGGTGTGCGTATCCATGAACCTACATGTCTAGTGCTGAGGAGGTGGTGTGCTTAACCATGAATCTTCATGTCTAGTGCTGAGGAGGTGGTGTGCTTATCCATTAATCTACATGTCTAGTTCTGATGAAGTTGTGTGCTTATCCATGAATCTACATGTCTAGTGCTGTGGAGGTGGTGTGCTTATCCATGAATCTACATGTCTGGTGCTGAGGAGGTGCTGTGCTTGTCCATGAATCTACATGTCTACTGCTGAGGAGGTGGTGTGCTTATCCATGAACCTACATGTCTAGTGCTGAGGAGGTGGTGTGCTTATCCATGAATCTTCATGTCTAGTGCTGAGGAGGTGGTGTGCTTATCCATTAATCTACATGTGTAGTTCTGATGAAGTTGTGTGCTTATCCATGAATCTACATGTCTAGTGCTGAGGAGGTGGTGTGCTTATCCATTAATCTACATGTCTACTGCTGATGACGTGATGTGCTTATCCATGAATCTACATGTCTGGTGCTGAGAAGGTGCGGTGCTTATCCATGAAGCTACATGTCTAGTACTGAGGAGGTGGTGTGATTATCCATGAATCTACAAGTCTAGTGCTGAGGAGCTGGTGTGCTTATCCATTAATCTGCATGTCTGCTGCTGAGAAGGTAGTCTACTTGTCCATTATTCCACATGACTGGCGCTGTGGAGGTGGTGTGCTTATCCATGAATCTACATGTCTAGTGCTGAGCAGGTGTGCTTATCCATGAATCTACATGTCTAGTGCTGTGGAGGTGGTGTGCTTATCCATGAATCTACATGTCTGGTGCTGAGGAGGTGCTGTGCTTGTCCATGAATCTAGATGTCTAGTGCTGAGGAGGTGGTGTGCTTATCCATGAACCTACATGTCTAGTGCTGAGGAGGTGGTGTGCTTATCCATGAATCTTCATGTCTAGTGCTGAGGAGGCGGTGTGCTTATCCATGAATCTACATGTCTAGTGCTGAGGAGGTGGTGTGCTTATCCATGAATCTACATGTTTAGTGCTGAGGAGGTTGTGTGCTTATCCATGAATCTACATGTCTACTTCTGAGGAGGTGGTGTGCTTATCCATGAATCTTCATGACTGGTGCTGAGAAGGTGCTGTGCTTATCCATGAAGCTACATGTCTAGTAATGAGGAGGTGGTGTGATTATCCATGAATCTGCATGTCTAGTGCTGAGGAGGTGGTGTGCTTATCCATGAATCTACATGTCTAGTACTGAGGAGGTGCTGTGCTTATCCATGAATCTACATGTTTAGTGCTGAGGAGGTTGTGTGCTTATCCATGAATCTACATGTCTAGTGCTGAGGAGGTTGTGTACTTATCCATGAATCTACATGTCTAGTGCTGAGGAGGTTGTGTGCTTATCCATTAATATGCGTGTTTCGTTCTGAGGAGATGGTGTGCTTATCCATGAATCTACATGTCTGTCTGGTGCTGAGAAGGCAGTCTGCTTGTCCATTATTCCACATGTCTAGTGCTGAGGAGGAGATGTGCTTATCCTGTGAATCTACATGTCTAGTGCTGTGGAGGTGGTGTGCTTTTCCTTGATTCCACATGTCTAGTGCTGAGGAGGTGGTGTGCTTATCCATGAATCTACATGTCTAGTGCTGTGGAGGTGGTGTGCTTATCCATGAACCTACATGTCTAGTGCTGAGGGGGAGATGTGCTTATCCATGAATCTACATGTCTAGTTCTGATGAAGTTGTGTGCTTATCCATGAATCTACATGTCTAGTGCTGTGGAGGTGGTGTGCTTATCCATGAATCTACATGTCTGGTGCTGAGGAGGTGCTGTGCTTGTCCATGAATCTACATGTCTAGTGCTGAGGAGGTGGTGTGCTTATCCATGAACCTACATGTCTAGTGCCGAGGAGGTGGTGTGCTTATCCATGAATCTTCATGTCTAGTGCTGTGGAGGTGGTGTGCGTATCCATGAATCTACATGTCTGGTGCTGAGGAGGTGCTGTGCTTGTCCATGAATCTACATGTCTAGTGCTGAGGAGGTGGTGTGCGTATCCATGAACCTACATGTCTAGTGCTGAGGAGGTGGTGTGCTTAACCATGAATCTTCATGTCTAGTGCTGAGGAGGTGGTGTGCTTATCCATTAATCTACATGTCTAGTTCTGATGAAGTTGTGTGCTTATCCATGAATCTACATGTCTAGTGCTGTGGAGGTGGTGTGCTTATCCATGAATCTACATGTCTGGTGCTGAGGAGGTGCTGTGCTTGTCCATGAATCTACATGTCTACTGCTGAGGAGGTGGTGTGCTTATCCATGAACCTACATGTCTAGTGCTGAGGAGGTGGTGTGCTTATCCATGAATCTTCATGTCTAGTGCTGAGGAGGTGGTGTGCTTATCCATTAATCTACATGTGTAGTTCTGATGAAGTTGTGTGCTTATCCATGAATCTACATGTCTAGTGCTGAGGAGGTGGTGTGCTTATCCATTAATCTACATGTCTACTGCTGATGACGTGATGTGCTTATCCATGAATCTACATGTCTGGTGCTGAGAAGGTGCGGTGCTTATCCATGAAGCTACATGTCTAGTACTGAGGAGGTGGTGTGATTATCCATGAATCTACAAGTCTAGTGCTGAGGAGCTGGTGTGCTTATCCATTAATCTGCATGTCTGCTGCTGAGAAGGTAGTCTACTTGTCCATTATTCCACATGACTGGCGCTGTGGAGGTGGTGTGCTTATCCATGAATCTACATGTCTAGTGCTGAGCAGGTGTGCTTATCCATGAATCTACATGTCTAGTGCTGTGGAGGTGGTGTGCTTATCCATGAATCTACATGTCTGGTGCTGAGGAGGTGCTGTGCTTGTCCATGAATCTAGATGTCTAGTGCTGAGGAGGTGGTGTGCTTATCCATGAACCTACATGTCTAGTGCTGAGGAGGTGGTGTGCTTATCCATGAATCTTCATGTCTAGTGCTGAGGAGGCGGTGTGCTTATCCATGAATCTACATGTCTAGTGCTGAGGAGGTGGTGTGCTTATCCATGAATCTACATGTTTAGTGCTGAGGAGGTTGTGTGCTTATCCATGAATCTACATGTCTACTTCTGAGGAGGTGGTGTGCTTATCCATGAATCTTCATGACTGGTGCTGAGAAGGTGCTGTGCTTATCCATGAAGCTACATGTCTAGTAATGAGGAGGTGGTGTGATTATCCATGAATCTGCATGTCTAGTGCTGAGGAGGTGGTGTGCTTATCCATGAATCTACATGTCTAGTACTGAGGAGGTGCTGTGCTTATCCATGAATCTACATGTTTAGTGCTGAGGAGGTTGTGTGCTTATCCATGAATCTACATGTCTAGTGCTGAGGAGGTTGTGTACTTATCCATGAATCTACATGTCTAGTGCTGAGGAGGTTGTGTGCTTATCCATTAATATGCGTGTTTCGTTCTGAGGAGATGGTGTGCTTATCCATGAATCTACATGTCTGTCTGGTGCTGAGAAGGCAGTCTGCTTGTCCATTATTCCACATGTCTAGTGCTGAGGAGGAGATGTGCTTATCCTGTGAATCTACATGTCTAGTGCTGTGGAGGTGGTGTGCTTTTCCTTGATTCCACATGTCTAGTGCTGAGGAGGTGGTGTGCTTATCCATGAATCTACATGTCTAGTGCTGTGGAGGTGGTGTGCTTATCCATGAACCTACATGTCTAGTGCTGAGGGGGAGATGTGCTTATCCATGAATCTACATGTCTAGTTCTGATGAAGTTGTGTGCTTATCCATGAATCTACATGTCTAGTGCTGTGGAGGTGGTGTGCTTATCCATGAATCTACATGTCTGGTGCTGAGGAGGTGCTGTGCTTGTCCATGAATCTACATGTCTAGTGCTGAGGAGGTGGTGTGCTTATCCATGAACCTACATGTCTAGTGCCGAGGAGGTGGTGTGCTTATCCATGAATCTTCATGTCTAGTGCTGTGGAGGTGGTGTGCGTATCCATGAATCTACATGTCTGGTGCTGAGGAGGTGCTGTGCTTGTCCATGAATCTACATGTCTAGTGCTGAGGAGGTGGTGTGCGTATCCATGAACCTACATGTCTAGTGCTGAGGAGGTGGTGTGCTTAACCATGAATCTTCATGTCTAGTGCTGAGGAGGTGGTGTGCTTATCCATTAATCTACATGTCTAGTTCTGATGAAGTTGTGTGCTTATCCATGAATCTACATGTCTAGTGCTGTGGAGGTGGTGTGCTTATCCATGAATCTACATGTCTGGTGCTGAGGAGGTGCTGTGCTTGTCCATGAATCTACATGTCTACTGCTGAGGAGGTGGTGTGCTTATCCATGAACCTACATGTCTAGTGCTGAGGAGGTGGTGTGCTTATCCATGAATCTTCATGTCTAGTGCTGAGGAGGTGGTGTGCTTATCCATTAATCTACATGTGTAGTTCTGATGAAGTTGTGTGCTTATCCATGAATCTACATGTCTAGTGCTGAGGAGGTGGTGTGCTTATCCATTAATCTACATGTCTACTGCTGATGACGTGATGTGCTTATCCATGAATCTACATGTCTGGTGCTGAGAAGGTGCGGTGCTTATCCATGAAGCTACATGTCTAGTACTGAGGAGGTGGTGTGATTATCCATGAATCTACATGTCTAGTACTGAGGAGGTGCTGTGCTTATCCATGAATCTGCATGTCTAGTGCTGTGGAGGTGGTGTGCTTATCCATCAATCTCATGACTGGTGCTGTGGAGGTGGTGTGCTTATCCTTGATTACACATGTCTGCTGCAGAGAAGGTAGTCTACTTGTCCATTATTCCACATGACTGGCGCTGTGGAGGTGGTGTGCTTATCCATGAATCTACATGTCTAGTGCTGAGCAGGTGTGCTTATCCATGAATCTACATGTCTATTGCTGAGGAGGTGGTGTGCTTATCCATGAACCTACATGTCTAGTGCTGAGGAGGTGGTGTGCTTATCCATGAATCTTCATGTCTAGTGCTGAGGAGGCGGTGTGCTTATCCATTAATCTACATGTCTAGTTCTGATGAAGTTGTGTGCTTATCCATGAATCTACATGTCTAGTTCTGAGGAGATGGTGTGCTTATCCATGAATCTACATGTCTGTCTGGTGCTGAGAAGGTAGTCTGCTTGTCCATTATTCCACATGTTTAGTGCTGAGGAGATGTGCTTATCCCGTGAATCTACATGTCTAGTGCTGTGGAGGTGGTGTGCTTTTCCTTGATTCCACATGTCTAGTGCTGAGGAGGTGGTGTGCTTATCCATGAATCTACATTTCTAGTGCTGTGGAGGTGGTGTGCTTATCCATGAACCTACATGTCTAGTGCTGAGGAGGTGGTGTGCTTATCCATTAAACTACATGTCTACTGCTGATGACGTGGTGTGTTTATCCATTAATCTACATGTCTACTGCTGAGGACGTGGTGTGCTTATCCATGAATCTACATGTCTAGTATTGAGGAGGTGGTGTGATTATCCATGAATCTACATGTCTAGTACTGAGGAGGTGCTGTGCTTATCCATGAATCTGCATGTCTAGTGCTGTGGAGGTGGTGTGATTATCCATTAATCTGCATGTCTGCTGCTGAGAAGGTAGTCTACTTGTCCATTATTCCACATGACTGGCGCTGTGGAGGTGGTGTGCTTAATCATGAATCTACATGTCTAGTGCTGAGCAGGTGTGCTTATCCATGAATCTACATGTCTATTGCTGTGGAGGTGGTGTGCTTATCCATGAATCTACATGTCTGGTGCTGAGGAGGTGCTGTGCTTGTCCATAAATCTAGATGTCTAGTGCTGAGGTGGTGGTGTGCTTATCCATGAACCTACATGTCTAGTGCTGAGGAGGTGGTGTGCTTATCCATGAATCTACATGTCTAGTGCTGAGGAGGTGGTGTGCTTATCCATGAATCTACATGGCTAGTGCTGAGGAAGTGGTGTGTTTATCCATGAATCTACATGTCTAGTGCTGAGGAGGTGGTGTGCTTATCCATTAATCTGCATGTCTGCTGCTGAGAAGGTAGTCTACTTGTCCATTATTCCACATGACTGGCGCTGTGGAGGTGGTGTGCTTAATCATTAATCTACATGTCTAGTGCTGAGCAGGTGTGCTTATCCATGAATCTACATGTCTACTGCTGAGGAGGTGGTATGCTTATCCATGAATCTACATGTCTAGTGCTGAGCAGGTGTGCTTATCCATGAATCTACATGTCTATTGCTGTGGAGGTGGTGTGCTTATCCATGAATCTACATGTCTGGTGCTGAGGAGGTGCTGTGCTTGTCCATAAATCTAGATGTCTAGTGCTGAGGTGGTGGTGTGCTTATCCATGAACCTACATGTCTAGTGCTGAGGAGGTGGTGTGCTTATCCATGAATCTACATGTCTAGTGCTGAGGAGGTGGTGTGCTTATCCATGAATCTACATGTTTAGTGCTGAGGAGGTTGTGTGCTTATCCATGAATCTACATGTCTACTTCTGAGGAGGTGGTGTACTTAACCATGAATCTTCATGTCTGGTGCTGAGAAGGTGCTGTGCTTATCCATGAAGCTACATGTCTAGTAATGAGAAGGTGGTGTGCTTATCCATGAATCTACATGTCTACTTCTGAGGAGGTGGTGTGCTTATCCATTAATCTTCATGACTGGTGCTGAGAAGGTGCTGTGCTTATCCATGAAGCTGCATGTCTAGTAATGAGGAGGTGGTGTGATTATCCATGAATCTGCATGTCTAGTGCTGAGGAGGTGGTGTGCTTATCCATGAATCTACATGTCTAGTACTGAGGAGGTGCTGTGCTTATCCATGAATCTACATGTTTAGTGCTGAGGAGGTTGTGTGCTTATCCATGAATCTACATGTCTAGTGCTGAGGAGGTTGTGTACTTATCCATGAATCTACATGTCTACTGCTGAGGAGGTGGTGTGCTTATCCATGAATCTACATGTCTGGTGCTGAGAAGGTGCTGTGCTTATCCATGAATCTACATGTCTAGTGCTGTGGAGGTGGTGTGCTTATCCATGAATCTACATGTCTGGTGCTGAGGAGGTGCTGTGCTTGTCCATGAATCTAGATGTCTAGTGCTGAGGAGGTGGTGTGCTTATCCATGAACCTACATGCCTAGTGCTGAGGAGGTGGTGTGCTTATCCATGAATCTTCATGTCTAGTGCTGAGGAGGCGGTGTGCTTATCCATTAATCTACATGTCTAGTTCTGATGAAGTTGTGTGCTTATCCATGAATCTACATGTCTAGTGCTGAGGAGGTGGTGTGCTTATCCATGAATCTACATGTTTAGTGCTGAGGAGGTTGTGTGCTTATCCATGAATCTACATGTCTACTTCTGAGGAGGTGGTGTGCTTATCCATGAATTTTCATGACTGGTGCTGAGAAGGTGCTGTGCTTATCCATGAAGCTACATGTCTAGTAATGAGGAGGTGGTGTGATTATCCATGAATCTGCATGTCTAGTGCTGAGGAGGTGGTGTGCTTATCCATGAATCTACATGTCTAGTACTGAGGAGGTGCTGTGCTTATCCATGAATCTACATGTTTAGTACTGAGGAGGTTGTGTGCTTATCCATGAATCTACATGTCTAGTGCTGAGGAGGTTGTGTACTTATCCATGAATCTACATGTCTAGTACTGAGGAGGTGGTGTGATTATCCATGAATCTGAATGTCTAGTGCTGAGGAGGTGGTGTGCTTATCCATGAATCTACATGTCTAGTACTGAGGAGGTGCTGCGCTTATCCATGAATCTACATGTCTAGTGCTGAGGAGGTGCTGTGCTTGTCCATGAATCTACATGTCTAGTGCTGAGGAGGTGGTGTGCTTATCCATGAACCTACATGTCTAGTACTGAGGATGTGCTCTGCTTATCCATGAATCTGCATGTCTAGTGCTGTGGAGGTGGTGTGCTTATCCATTAATCTACATGTCTAGTTCTGATGAAGTTGTGTGCTTATCCATGAATCTACATGTCTAGTACTGAGGAGGTGCTGTGCTTATCCATGAATCTGCATGTCTAGTGCTGTGGAGGTGGTGTGCTTATCCATCAATCTCATGACTGGTGCTGTGGAGGTGGTGTGCTTATCCTTGATTCCACATTTCTGCTGCAGAGAACGTAGTCTGCTTGTCCATGAATATACATGGCTAGTGCTGAGGAAGTGGTGTGTTTATCCATGAATCTACATGTCTAGTGCTGAGGAGCTGGTGTGCTTATCCATTAATCTGCATGTCTGCTGCTGAGAAGGTAGTCTACTTGTCCATTATTCCACATGACTGGCGCTGTGGAGGTGGTGTGCTTATCCATGAATCTACATGTCTAGTGCTGAGCAGGTGTGCTTATCCATGAATCTACATGTCTAGTGCTGTGGAGGTGGTGTGCTTATCCATGAATCTACATGTCTGGTGCTGAGGAGGTGCTGTGCTTGTCCATGAATCTAGATGTCTAGTGCTGAGGAGGTGGTGTGCTTATCCATGAACCTACATGTCTATTGCTGAGGAGGTGGTGTGCTTATCCATGAATCTACATGTTTAGTGCTGAGGAGGTTGTGCGCTTATCCATGAATCTACATGTCTACTTCTGAGGAGGTAGTGTGCTTATCGATGAATCTTCATGACTGGTGCTGAGAAGGTGCTGTGCTTATCCATGAAGCTACATGCCTAGTAATGAGGAGGTGGTGTGATTATCCATGAATCTGCATGTCTAGTGCTGAGGAGGTGGTGTGCTTATCCATGAATCTACATGTCTAGTACTGAGGAGGTGCTGTGCTTATCCATGAATCTACATGTTTAGTGCTGAGGAGGTTGTGTGCTTATCCATGAATCTACATGTCTAGTGCTGAGGAGGTTGTGTACTTATCCATGAATCTACATGTCTAGTGCTGAGGAGGTTGTGTGCTTATCCATTAATCTGCGTGTTTCGTTCTGAGGAGATGGTGTGCTTATCCATGAATCTACATGTCTGTCTGGTGCTGAGAAGGCAGTCTGCTTGTCCATTATTCCACATGTCTAGTGCTGAGGAGGAGATGTGCTTATCCCGTGAATCTACATGTCTAGTGCTGTGGAGGTGGTGTGCTTTTCCTTGATTCCACATGTCTAGTGCTGAGGAGGTGGTGTGCTTATCCATGAATCTACATGTCTAGTTCTGAGGAGGTGGTGTGCTTATCCATTAATCTACATGTCTACTGCTGAGGATGTCGTGTGCTTATCCATGAATCTACATGTCTACTTCTGAGGAGGTGGTGTGCTTATCCATGAATCTACATGTCTGGTGCTGAGAAGGTGCTGTGCTTATCCATGAATCTACATGTCTAGTACTGAGGAGGTGGTGTGATTATCCATGAATCTGCATGTCTAGTGCTGAGGAGGTGGTGTGCTTATCCATGAATCTACATGTCTAGTACTGAGGGGGTGCTGTCCTTATCCATGAATCTACATGTCTAGTGCTGAGGAGGTTGTGTGCTTATCCATGAATCTACATATTTAGTGCTGAGGAGGTTGTGTACTTATCCATGAATCTACATGTCTAGTGCTGAGGAGGTGGTGTGCTTATCCATTAATCTGCGTGTCTGTCTGGTGCTGAGAAGGTAGTCTGCTTGTCCATTATTCCACATGTCTAGTGCTGAGGAGGAGGTGTGCCTATCCATGAATCTACAGGTCTAGTGCTGAGGAGGTGGTTTGCTTATCCATGAATCTACATGTCTAGTGGTGAAGAGGTGCTGTGCTTATCCATTATTCCACATCTCTAGTTCTGATGAAGTTGTGTGCTTATCCATGAATCTATATGTCTAGTGCTGAGGAGGTGGTGTGCTTATCCATTAATCTACATGTCTACTGCTGAGGACGTGGTGTGCTTATCCATGAATCTACATGTCTAGTGCTGAGGAGGTTGTGTGCTTATCCATGAATCCACATGTCTAGTGCTGAGGAGGTGGTGTGCCTATCCATGAATCTACATGTCTGGTGCTGAGAAGGTGCTGTGCTTATCCATGAATCTACATGTCTAGTACTGAGGAGGTGGTGTGATTATCCATGAATCTACATGTCTAGTGGTGAAGAGGTGCTGTGCTTATCCATTATTCCACATGTCTAGTGCTGAGCAGGTGGTGTGTTTATCCATGAATCTACAAGTCTACTGCTGGGGAGGTGGTGTGCTTATCCATGAATCTACATGTCTGGTCCTGAGGACGTGCTGCGCTTATCCATGAATCTACATTTCTGGTTCTGAGGAGGTGCTGTGCTTATCCATGAATCTACATGTCTAGTTCTGATGAAGTTGTGTGCTTATCCATGAATCTACATGTCTAGTGCTGAGGAGGTGGTGTGCTTATCATTTAATCTACATGTTTACTGCTGAGGACGTGGTGTGCTTATCTATGAATCTACATGTCTACTGCTGAGGAGGTGGTGTGCTTATCCATGAATCTACATGTCTGGTGCTGAGAAGGTGCTGTGCATATCCATGAATCTACATGTCTAGTACCGAGGAGGTGCTGTGCTTATCCATGAATCTTCATGTCTAGTGCTGAGGAGGCGGTGTGCTTATCCATGAATCTACATGTCTAGTGCTGAGGAGGTGGTGTGCTTATCCATGAATCTACATGTTTAGTGCTGAGGAGGTTGTGTGCTTATCCATGAATCTACATGTCTACTTCTGAGGAGGTGGTGTGCTTATCCATGAATCTTCATGACTGGTGCTGAGAAGGTGCTGTGCTTATCCATGAAGCTACATGTCTAGTAATGAGGAGGTGGTGTGATTATCCATGAATCTGCATGTCTAGTGCTGAGGAGGTGGTGTGCTTATCCATGAATCTACATGTCTAGTACTGAGGAGGTGCTGTGCTTATCCATGAATCTACATGTTTAGTGCTGAGGAGGTTGTGTGCTTATCCATGAATCTACATGTCTAGTGCTGAGGAGGTTGTGTACTTATCCATGAATCTACATGTCTAGTGCTGAGGAGGTTGTGTGCTTATCCATTAATCTGCGTGTTTCGTTCTGAGGAGATGGTGTGCTTATCCATGAATCTACATGTCTGTCTGGTGCTGAGAAGGCAGTCTGCTTGTCCATTATTCCACATGTCTAGTGCTGAGGAGGAGATGTGCTTATCCTGTGAATCTACATGTCTAGTGCTGTGGAGGTGGTGTGCTTTTCCTTGATTCCACATGTCTAGTGCTGAGGAGGTGGTGTGCTTATCCATGAATCTACATGTCTAGTGCTGTGGAGGTGGTGTGCTTATCCATGAACCTACATGTCTAGTGCTGAGGGGGAGATGTGCTTATCCATGAATCTACATGTCTAGTTCTGATGAAGTTGTGTGCTTATCCATGAATCTACATGTCTAGTGCTGTGGAGGTGGTGTGCTTATCCATGAATCTACATGTCTGGTGCTGAGGAGGTGCTGTGCTTGTCCATGAATCTACATGTCTAGTGCTGAGGAGGTGGTGTGCTTATCCATGAACCTACATGTCTAGTGCCGAGGAGGTGGTGTGCTTATCCATGAATCTTCATGTCTAGTGCTGTGGAGGTGGTGTGCGTATCCATGAATCTACATGTCTGGTGCTGAGGAGGTGCTGTGCTTGTCCATGAATCTACATGTCTAGTGCTGAGGAGGTGGTGTGCGTATCCATGAACCTACATGTCTAGTGCTGAGGAGGTGGTGTGCTTAACCATGAATCTTCATGTCTAGTGCTGAGGAGGTGGTGTGCTTAACCATGAATCTTCATGTCTAGTACTGAGGAGGTGGTGTAATTATCCATGAATCTACATGTCTAGTACTGAGGAGGTGCTGTGCCTATCCATGAATCTGCATGTCTAGTGCTGTGGAGGTGGTGTGCTTATCCATCAATCTCATGACTGGTGCTGTAGAGGTAGTGTGCTTATCCTTGATTCCACATGTCTGCTGCAGAGAAGGTAGTCTGCTTGTCCATGAATCTACATGGCTAGTGCCGAGGAAGTGGTGTGTTTATCCATGAATCTACATGTCTAGTGCTGAGGAGGTGGTGTGCTTATCCATGAATCTTCATGTCTGGTGCTGAGAAGGTGCTGTGCTTATCCATGAAGCTACATGTCTAGTAATGAGAAGATGGTGTGCTTATCCATGAATCTACATGTCTACTTCTGAGGAGGTGGTGTGCTTATCCATTAATCTTCATGACTGGTGCTGAGAAGGTGCTGTGCTTATCCATGAAGCTACATGTCTAGTAATGAGGAGGTGGTGTGATTATCCATGAATCTGCATGTCTAGTGCTGAGGAGGTGGTGTGCTTATCCATGAATCTACATGTCTAGTGCTGAGGAGGTTGTGTACTTATCCATGAATCTACATGTCTAGTGCTGAGGAGGTTGTGTGCTTATCCATTAATCTGCGTGTTTAGTTCTGAGGAGATGGTGTGCTTATCCATGAATCTACATGTCTGTCTGGTGCTGAGAAGGTAGTCTGCTTGTCCATTATTCCACATGTTTAGTGCTGAGGAGGAGATGTGCTTATCCCGTGAATCTACATGTCTAGTGCTGTGGAGGTGGTGTGCTTTTCCTTGATTCCACATGTCTAGTGCTGAGGAGGTGGTGTGCTTATCCATGAATCTACATGTCTAGTGCTGTGGAGGTGGTGTGCTTATCCATGAACCTACATGTCTAGTGCTGAGGGGGAGATGTGCTTATCCATGAATCTACATATCTAGTGCTGAGGAGGTGGTGTGTTTATCCATTAATCTACATGTCTACTGCTGAGGACGTGGTGTGCTTATCCATGAATCTACATGTCTAGTACTGAGGAGGTGGTGTGATTATCCATGAATCTGCATGTCTAGTGCTGAAGAGGTGCTGTGCTTATCCATGAATCTACATGTCTAGTGCTGAGGAGGTTGTGTGCTTATCCATGAATCTACATGTCTAGTGCTGAGGAGGTTGTGTACTTATCCATGAATCTACATGTCTAGTGCTGAGGAGGTGGTGTGCTTATCCATTAATCTGCGTGTCTAGTGCTGAGGAGGTGTTGTGCTTGTCCATGAATCTACATGTCTAGTGCTGAGGAGGTGGTGTGCTTATCCATGAACCTACATGTCTAGTGGTGAGGAGGTGGTGTGCTTATCCATGAATCTTCATGTCTAGTGCTGAGGAGGTGGTGTGCTTATCCATTAATCTACATGTCTAGTTCTGATGAAGTTGTGTGCTTATCCATGAATCTATATGTCTAGTGCTGAGGAGGTGGTGTGCTTATCCATTAATCTACATGTCTACTGCTGAGGACGTGGTGTGCTTATCCATGAATCTACATGTCTACTTCTGAGGAGGTGGTGTGCTTATCCATGAATCTACATGTCTGGTGCTGAGAAGGTGCTGTGCTTATCCATGAATCTACATGTCTAGTACTGAGGAGGTGGTGTGATTATCCATGAATCTGCATGTCTAGTGCTGAGGAGGTGGTGTGCTTATCCATGAATCTACATGTCTAGTACTGAGGGGGTGCTGTGCTTATCCATGAATCTACCTGTCTAGTGCTGAGGAGGTGGTGTGCTCATCCATTAATCTGCGTGTTTAGTTCTGAGGAGATGGTGTGCTTATCCATGAATCTACATGTCTGTCTGGTGCTGAGAATGTAGTCTGCTTGTCCATTATTCCACATCTCTAGTGCTGAGGAGGAGATGTACTTATCCTGTGAATCTACATGTCTAGTGCTGTGGAGGTGGTGTGCTTTTCCTTGATTCCACATGTCTAGTGCTGAGGAGGTGGTGTGCTTATCCATGAATCTACATGTCTAGTGCTGTGGAGGTGGTGTGCTTATCCATGAACCTACATGTCTAGTGCTGAGGGGGAGATGTGCTTATCCATGAATCTACATGTCTACTGCTGAGGAGGTGGTATGCTTATCCATGAATCTACATGTCTGGTGCTGAGAAGGTGCTGTGCTTATTTATGAATCTGCATGTCTGGTGCTGTGGAGGTGGTGTGCGTATCCATCAATCTTATGACTGGTGTTGTGGAGGTGGTGTGCTTATCCTTGATTCCACATGTCTGCTGCAGAGAAGGTAGTCTGCTTGTCAATGAATCTACATGTCTAGTGCTGAGGAAGTGGTGTGTTTATCCATGAATCTACATGTCTAGTGCTGAGGAGGTGGTGTGCTTATCCATTAATCTACATGTCTACTGCTGATGACGTGGTGTGCTTATCCATGAATCTACATGTCTGGTGCTGAGGAGGTGGTGTGATTATCCATGAATCTGCATGTCTAGTGCTGAGGAGGTGGTGTGCTTATCCATGAATCTACATGTCTAGTACTGAGGAGGTGCTGTGCTTATCCATGAATCTACATGTCTAGTGCTGTGAAGGTGGTGTGCTTATCCATCAATCTCATGACTGGTGCTGTGGAGGTGGTGTGCTTATCCTTGCTTCCACATGTTTGTTGCAGAGAAGGTAGTCTGGTTGTCCATGAATCTGCATGTTTAGTGCTGAGGAAGTGGTGTGTTTATCCATGAATCTACATGTCTAGTGCTGAGGAGGTGGTGTGCTTATCCATTAATCTACATGTCTAGTTCTGATGAAGTTGTGTGCTTATCCATGAATCTACATGTCTAGTGCTGTGGAGGTGGTGTGCGTATCCATGAATCTACATGTCTGGTGCTGAGGAGGTGCTGTGCTTGTCCATGAATCTACATGTCTAGTGCTGAGGAGGTGGTGTGCTTAACCATGAATCTTCATGTCTAGTGCTGAGGAGGTGGTGTGCTTATCCATTAATCTACATGTGTAGTTCTGATGAAGTTGTGTGCTTATCCATGAATCTACATGTCTAGTGCTGAGGAGGTGGTGTTCTTATCCATTAAACTACATGTCTACTGCTGATGACGTGGTGTGCTTATCCATGAATCTACATGTCTGGTGCTGAGAAGGTGCGGTGCTTATCCATGAAGCTACATGTCTAGTACTGAGGAGGTGGTGTGATTATCCTTGAATCTACATGTCTAGTACTGAGGAGGTGCTGTGCTTATCCATGAATCTGAATGTCTAGTGCTGTGGAGGTGGTGTGCTTATCCATCAATCTCATGACTGGTGCTGTGGAGGTGGTGTGTTTATCCTTGATTCCACATGTCTGCTGCAGAGAAGGTAGTCTGCTTGTCCATGAATCTACATGGCTAGTGCTGAGGAAGTGGTGTGTTTATCCATGAATCTACATGTCTAGTGCTGAGGAGGTGGTGTGCTTATCCATTAATCTGCATGTCTGCTGCTGAGAAGGTAGTCTACTTGTCCATTATTCCACATGACTGTCGCTGTGGAGGTGGTGTGCTTATCCATGAATCTGCATGTCTAGTGCTGAGCAGGTGTGCTTGTCCATTAATCTAGATGTCTAGTGCTGAGGAGGTGGTGTGCTTATCCATGAATCTACATGTCTGTCTGGTGCTGAGAAGGTAGTCTGTTTGTCCATTATTCCACATGTCTAGTGCTGAGGAGGAGATGTGCTTATCCCGTGAATCTACATGTCTAGTGCTGTGGAGGTGGTGTGCTTTTCCTTCATTCCACATGTCTAGTGCTGAGGAGGTGGTGTGCTTATCCATGAATCTACATGTCTAGTGCTGTGGAGGTGGTGTGCTTATCCATGTACCTACATGTCTAGTGCTGAGGGGGAGATGTGCTTATCCATGAATCTACATGTCTAGTGCTGAGGAGGTGGTGTGCTTATCCATTAATCTACATGTCTACTGCTGAGGACGTGGTGTGCTTATCCATGAATCTACATGTCTAGTACTGAGGAGGTGGTGTGATTATCCATGAATCTGCATGTCTAGTGCTGAGGAGGTGCTGTGCTTATCCATGAATCTACATGTCTAGTGCTGAGGAGGTTGTGTGCTTATCCATGAATCTACATGTTTAGTGCTGAGGAGGTTGTGTACTTATCCATGAATCTACATGTCTAGTGCTGAGGAGGTGGTGTGCTTATCCATTAATCTGCGTGTCTTGTGCTGAGGAGGTGCTGTGCTTGTCCATGAATCTACATGTCTAGTGCTGAGGAGGTGGTGTGCTTATCCATGAACCTACATGTCTAGTGGTGAGGAGGTGGTGTGCTTATCCTTGAATCTTCATGTCTAGTGCTGAGGAGGTGGTGTGCTTATCCATTAATCTACATGTCTAGTTCTGAGGAGGTGGTGTGCTTATCCATGAATCTACATGTCTGGTGCTGAGAAGGTGCTGTGCTTATCCATTAATCTACATGTCTAGTACTGAGGAGGTGGTGTGCTTATCCATGAATCTACATGTCTGGTGCTGAGAAGGTGCTGTGCTTATCCATTAATCTACATGTCTAGTACTGAGGGGGTGCTGTCCTTATCCATGAATCTACATGTCTAGTGCTGAGGAGGTTGTGTGCTTATCCATGAATCTACATGTCTAGTGCTGAGGAGGTTGTGTACTTATCCATGAATCTACATGTCTACTGCTGAGGAGGTGGTGTGCTTATCCATGAATCTACATGTCTGGTGCTGAGAAGGTGCTGTGCTTATCCATGAATCTACATGTCTACTGCTGAGGAGGTGGTGTGCTTATCCATGAATCTGCGTGTTTAGTTCTGAGGAGATGGTGTGCTTATCCATGAATCTACATGTCTGTCTGGTGCTGAGAAGGTAGTCTGCTTGTCCATTATTCCACATGTCTAGTGCTGAGGAGGAGATGTGCTTATCCCGTGAATCTACATGTCTAGTGCTGTGGAGGTGGTGTGCTTTTCCTTGATTCCACATGTCTAGTGCTGAGGAGGTGGTGTGCTTATCCATGAATCTACATGTCTAGTGCTGTGGAGATGGTGTGCTTATCCATGAATCTACATGTCTAGTGCTGAGGGGGAGATGTGCTTATCCATGAATCTACATGTCTACTGCTGAGGAGTTGGTGTGCTTATCCATGAATCTACATGTCTGGTGCTGAGAAGGTGCTGTGCTTATCCATGAATCTACATGTCTAGTACTGAGGAGGTGGTGTGATTATCCATGAATCTGCATGTCTAGTGCTGAGGAGGTGGTGTGCTTGTCCATGAATCTACATGTCTAGTACTGAGGAGGTGCTGCGCTTATCCATGAATCTACATGTCTAGTGCTGAGGAGGTGCTGTGCTTGTCCATGAATCTACATGTCTAGTGCTGAGGAGGTGGTGTGCTTATCCATGAACCTAAATGTCTAGTACTGAGGATGTGCTCTGCTTATCCATGAATCTGCATGTCTAGTGCTGTGGAGGTGGTGTGCTTATCCATTAATCTACATGTCTAGTTCTGATGAAGTTGTGTGCTTATCCATGAATCTACATGTCTAGTACTGAGGAGGTGCTGTGCTTATCCATGAATCTGCATGTCTAGTGCTGTGGAGGTGGTGTGCTTATCCATCAATCTCATGACTGGTGCTGTGGAGGTGGTGTGCTTATCCTTGATTCCACATGTCTGCTGCAGAGAAGGTAGTCTGCTTGTCCATGAATCTACATGGCTAGTGCTGAGAAAGTGGTGTGTTTATCCATGAATCTACATGTCTAGTGCTGAGGAGCTGGTGTGCTTATCCATTAATCTACATGTCTAGTTCTGATGAAGTTGTGTGCTTATCCATGAATCTACATGTCTAGTGCTGAGCAGGTGTGCTTATCCATGAATCTACATGTCTAGTGCTGTGGAGGTGGTGTGCTTATCCATGAATCTACATGTCTGGTGCTGAGGAGGTGCTGTGCTTATCCATGAACCTACATGTCTAGTGCTGAGGAGGTGGTGTGCTTATCCATGAATCTACATGTTTAGTGCTGAGGAGGTTGTGTGCTTATCCATGAATCTACATGTCTACTTCTGAGGAGGTGGTGTGCTTATCCATGAATCTTCATGACAGGTGCTGAGAAGGTGCTGTGCTTATCCATGAAGCTACATGTCTAGTAATGAGGAGGTGGTGTGATTATCCATGAATCTGCATGTCTAGTGCTGAGGAAGTGGTGTGCTTATCCATGAATCTACATGTCTAGTACTGAGGAGGTGCTGTGCTTATCCATGAATCTACATGTTTAGTGCTGAGGAGGTTGTGTGCTTATCCATGAATCTACATGTCTAGTGCTGAGGAGGTTGTGTACTTATCCATGAATCTACATGTCTAGTGCTGAGGAGGTTGTGTGCTTATCCATTAATCTGCGTGTTTCATTCTGAGGAGATGGTGTGCTTATCCATGAATCTACATGTCTGTCTGGTGCTGAGAAGGCAGTCTGCTTGTCCATTATTCCACATGTCTAGTGCTGAGGAGGAGATGTGCTTATCCCGTGAATCTACATGTCTAGTGCTGTGGAGGTGGTGTGCTTTTCCTTGATTCCACATGTCTAGTGCTGAGGAGGTGGTGTGCTTATCCATGAATCTACATGTCTAGTTCTGATGAAGTTGTGTGCTTATCCATGAATCTACATCTCTAGTGCTGAGGAGGTTGTGTACTTATCCATGAATCTACATGTCTAGTGCTGAGGAGGTTGTGTACTTATCCATGAATCTACATGTCTAGTGCTGAGGAGGTGGCACTAGACATGTAGATTCATGTATAAGTGCTTATCCATTAATCTGCGTGTTTAGTTCTGAGGAGATGGTGTGCTTATCCATGAATCTACATGTCTGTCTGGTGCTGAGAAGGTAGTCTGCTTGTCCATTATTCCACATGTCTAGTGCTGAGGAGGAGATGTGCTTATCCCGTGAATCTACATGTCTAGTGCTGTGGAGGTGGTGTGCTTTTCCTTGATTCCACATGTCTAGTGCTGAGGAGGTGGTGTGCTTATCCATGAATCTACATGTCTAGTGCTGTGGAGATGGTGTGCTTATCCATGAATCTACATGTCTAGTGCCGAGGGGGAGATGTGCTTATCCATGAATCTACATGTCTACTGCTGAGGAGGTGGTGTGCTTATCCATGAATCTACATGTCTGGTGCTGAGAAGGTGCTGTGCTTATCCATGAATCTACATGTCTAGTACTGAGGAGGTGGTGTGATTATCCATGAATCTGCATGTCTAGTGCTGAGGAGGTGGTGTGCTTATCCATCAATCTACATGTCTAGTACTGAGGAGGTGCTGCGCTTATCCATGAATCTACATGTCTAGTGCTGAGGAGGTGCTGTGCTTGTCCATGAATCTACATGTCTAGTGCTGAGGAGGTGGTGTGCTTATCCATGAACCTACATGTCTAGTACTGAGGATGTGCTCTGCTTATCCATGAATCTGCATGTCTAGTGCTGTGGAGGTGGTGTGCTTATCCATTAATCTACATGTCTAGTTCTGATGAAGTTGTGTGCTTATCCATGAATCTACATGTCTAGTACTGAGGAGGTGCTGTGCTCATCCATGAATCTGCATGTCTAGTGCTGTGGAGGTGGTGTGCTTATCCATCAATCTCATGACTGGTGCTGTGGAGGTGGTGTGCTTATCCTTGATTCCACATGTCTGCTGCAGAGAAGGTAGTCTGCTTGTCCATGAATCTACATGGCTAGTGCTGAGGAAGTGGTGTGTTTATCCATGAATCTACAAGTCTAGTGCTGAGGAGCTGGTGTGCTTATCCATTAATCTGCATGTCTGCTGCTGAGAAGGTAGTCTACTTGTCCATTATTCCACATGACTGGCGCTGTGGAGGTGGTGTGCTTATCCATGAATCTACATGTCTAGTGCTGAGCAGGTGTGCTTATCCATGAATCTACATGTCTAGTGCTGTGGAGGTGGTGTGCTTATCCATGAATCTACATGTCTGGTGCTGAGGAGGTGCTGTGCTTGTCCATGAATCTAGATGTCTAGTGCTGAGGAGGTGGTGTGCTTATCCATGAACCTACATGTCTAGTGCTGAGGAGGTGGTGTGCTTATCCATAAATCTTCATGACTGGTGCTGAGAAGGTGCTGTGCTTATCCATGAAGCTACATGTCTAGTAATGAGGAGGTGGTGTGATTAACCATGAATCTGCATGTCTAGTGCTGAGGAGGTGGTGTGCTTATCCATGAATCTACATGTTTAGTGCTGAGGAGGTTGTGTGCTTATCCATTAATCTGCGTGTTTCGTTCTGAGGAGATGGTGTGCTTATCCATGAATCTACATGTCTGTCTGGTGCTGAGAAGGCAGTCTGCTTGTCCATTATTCCATATGTCTAGTGCTGAGGAGATGTGCTTATCCTGTGAATCTACATGTCTAGTGCTGTGGAGGTGGTGTGCTTTTCCTTGATTCCACATGTCTAGTGCTGAGGAGGTGGTGTGCTTATCCATGAATCTACATGTCTAGTGCTGTGGAGGTGGTGTGCTTATCCATGAACCTACATGTCTAGTGCTGAGGGGGAGATGTGCTTATCCATGAATCTACATGTCTAGTTCTGATGAAGTTGTGTGCTTATCCATGAATCTACATGTCTAGTGCTGTGGAGGTGGTGTGCTTATCCATGAATCTACATGTCTGGTGCTGAGGAGGTGCTGTGCTTGTCCATGAATCTACATGTCTAGTGCTGAGGAGGTGGTGTGCTTATCCATGAACCTACATGTCTAGTGCCGAGGAGGTGGTGTGCTTATCCATGAATCTTCATGTCTAGTGCTGTGGAGGTGGTGTGCGTATCCATGAATCTACATGTCTGGTGCTGAGGAGGTGCTGTGCTTGTCCATGAATCTACATGTCTAGTGCTGAGGAGGTGGTGTGCGTATCCATGAACCTACATGTCTAGTGCTGAGGAGGTGGTGTGCTTAACCATGAATCTTCATGTCTAGTGCTGAGGAGGTGGTGTGCTTATCCATTAATCTACATGTCTAGTTCTGATGAAGTTGTGTGCTTATCCATGAATCTACATGTCTAGTGCTGTGGAGGTGGTGTGCTTATCCATGAATCTACATGTCTGGTGCTGAGGAGGTGCTGTGCTTGTCCATGAATCTACATGTCTACTGCTGAGGAGGTGGTGTGCTTATCCATGAACCTACATGTCTAGTGCTGAGGAGGTGGTGTGCTTATCCATGAATCTTCATGTCTAGTGCTGAGGAGGTGGTGTGCTTATCCATTAATCTACATGTGTAGTTCTGATGAAGTTGTGTGCTTATCCATGAATCTACATGTCTAGTGCTGAGGAGGTGGTGTGCTTATCCATTAATCTACATGTCTACTGCTGATGACGTGATGTGCTTATCCATGAATCTACATGTCTGGTGCTGAGAAGGTGCGGTGCTTATCCATGAAGCTACATGTCTAGTACTGAGGAGGTGGTGTGATTATCCATGAATCTACAAGTCTAGTGCTGAGGAGCTGGTGTGCTTATCCATTAATCTGCATGTCTGCTGCTGAGAAGGTAGTCTACTTGTCCATTATTCCACATGACTGGCGCTGTGGAGGTGGTGTGCTTATCCATGAATCTACATGTCTAGTGCTGAGCAGGTGTGCTTATCCATGAATCTACATGTCTAGTGCTGTGGAGGTGGTGTGCTTATCCATGAATCTACATGTCTGGTGCTGAGGAGGTGCTGTGCTTGTCCATGAATCTAGATGTCTAGTGCTGAGGAGGTGGTGTGCTTATCCATGAACCTACATGTCTAGTGCTGAGGAGGTGGTGTGCTTATCCATGAATCTTCATGTCTAGTGCTGAGGAGGCGGTGTGCTTATCCATGAATCTACATGTCTAGTGCTGAGGAGGTGGTGTGCTTATCCATGAATCTACATGTTTAGTGCTGAGGAGGTTGTGTGCTTATCCATGAATCTACATGTCTACTTCTGAGGAGGTGGTGTGCTTATCCATGAATCTTCATGACTGGTGCTGAGAAGGTGCTGTGCTTATCCATGAAGCTACATGTCTAGTAATGAGGAGGTGGTGTGATTATCCATGAATCTGCATGTCTAGTGCTGAGGAGGTGGTGTGCTTATCCATGAATCTACATGTCTAGTACTGAGGAGGTGCTGTGCTTATCCATGAATCTACATGTTTAGTGCTGAGGAGGTTGTGTGCTTATCCATGAATCTACATGTCTAGTGCTGAGGAGGTTGTGTACTTATCCATGAATCTACATGTCTAGTGCTGAGGAGGTTGTGTGCTTATCCATTAATATGCGTGTTTCGTTCTGAGGAGATGGTGTGCTTATCCATGAATCTACATGTCTGTCTGGTGCTGAGAAGGCAGTCTGCTTGTCCATTATTCCACATGTCTAGTGCTGAGGAGGAGATGTGCTTATCCTGTGAATCTACATGTCTAGTGCTGTGGAGGTGGTGTGCTTTTCCTTGATTCCACATGTCTAGTGCTGAGGAGGTGGTGTGCTTATCCATGAATCTACATGTCTAGTGCTGTGGAGGTGGTGTGCTTATCCATGAACCTACATGTCTAGTGCTGAGGGGGAGATGTGCTTATCCATGAATCTACATGTCTAGTTCTGATGAAGTTGTGTGCTTATCCATGAATCTACATGTCTAGTGCTGTGGAGGTGGTGTGCTTATCCATGAATCTACATGTCTGGTGCTGAGGAGGTGCTGTGCTTGTCCATGAATCTACATGTCTAGTGCTGAGGAGGTGGTGTGCTTATCCATGAACCTACATGTCTAGTGCCGAGGAGGTGGTGTGCTTATCCATGAATCTTCATGTCTAGTGCTGTGGAGGTGGTGTGCGTATCCATGAATCTACATGTCTGGTGCTGAGGAGGTGCTGTGCTTGTCCATGAATCTACATGTCTAGTGCTGAGGAGGTGGTGTGCGTATCCATGAACCTACATGTCTAGTGCTGAGGAGGTGGTGTGCTTAACCATGAATCTTCATGTCTAGTGCTGAGGAGGTGGTGTGCTTATCCATTAATCTACATGTCTAGTTCTGATGAAGTTGTGTGCTTATCCATGAATCTACATGTCTAGTGCTGTGGAGGTGGTGTGCTTATCCATGAATCTACATGTCTGGTGCTGAGGAGGTGCTGTGCTTGTCCATGAATCTACATGTCTACTGCTGAGGAGGTGGTGTGCTTATCCATGAACCTACATGTCTAGTGCTGAGGAGGTGGTGTGCTTATCCATGAATCTTCATGTCTAGTGCTGAGGAGGTGGTGTGCTTATCCATTAATCTACATGTGTAGTTCTGATGAAGTTGTGTGCTTATCCATGAATCTACATGTCTAGTGCTGAGGAGGTGGTGTGCTTATCCATTAATCTACATGTCTACTGCTGATGACGTGATGTGCTTATCCATGAATCTACATGTCTGGTGCTGAGAAGGTGCGGTGCTTATCCATGAAGCTACATGTCTAGTACTGAGGAGGTGGTGTGATTATCCATGAATCTACAAGTCTAGTGCTGAGGAGCTGGTGTGCTTATCCATTAATCTGCATGTCTGCTGCTGAGAAGGTAGTCTACTTGTCCATTATTCCACATGACTGGCGCTGTGGAGGTGGTGTGCTTATCCATGAATCTACATGTCTAGTGCTGAGCAGGTGTGCTTATCCATGAATCTACATGTCTAGTGCTGTGGAGGTGGTGTGCTTATCCATGAATCTACATGTCTGGTGCTGAGGAGGTGCTGTGCTTGTCCATGAATCTAGATGTCTAGTGCTGAGGAGGTGGTGTGCTTATCCATGAACCTACATGTCTAGTGCTGAGGAGGTGGTGTGCTTATCCATGAATCTTCATGTCTAGTGCTGAGGAGGCGGTGTGCTTATCCATGAATCTACATGTCTAGTGCTGAGGAGGTGGTGTGCTTATCCATGAATCTACATGTTTAGTGCTGAGGAGGTTGTGTGCTTATCCATGAATCTACATGTCTACTTCTGAGGAGGTGGTGTGCTTATCCATGAATCTTCATGACTGGTGCTGAGAAGGTGCTGTGCTTATCCATGAAGCTACATGTCTAGTAATGAGGAGGTGGTGTGATTATCCATGAATCTGCATGTCTAGTGCTGAGGAGGTGGTGTGCTTATCCATGAATCTACATGTCTAGTACTGAGGAGGTGCTGTGCTTATCCATGAATCTACATGTTTAGTGCTGAGGAGGTTGTGTGCTTATCCATGAATCTACATGTCTAGTGCTGAGGAGGTTGTGTACTTATCCATGAATCTACATGTCTAGTGCTGAGGAGGTTGTGTGCTTATCCATTAATATGCGTGTTTCGTTCTGAGGAGATGGTGTGCTTATCCATGAATCTACATGTCTGTCTGGTGCTGAGAAGGCAGTCTGCTTGTCCATTATTCCACATGTCTAGTGCTGAGGAGGAGATGTGCTTATCCTGTGAATCTACATGTCTAGTGCTGTGGAGGTGGTGTGCTTTTCCTTGATTCCACATGTCTAGTGCTGAGGAGGTGGTGTGCTTATCCATGAATCTACATGTCTAGTGCTGTGGAGGTGGTGTGCTTATCCATGAACCTACATGTCTAGTGCTGAGGGGGAGATGTGCTTATCCATGAATCTACATGTCTAGTTCTGATGAAGTTGTGTGCTTATCCATGAATCTACATGTCTAGTGCTGTGGAGGTGGTGTGCTTATCCATGAATCTACATGTCTGGTGCTGAGGAGGTGCTGTGCTTGTCCATGAATCTACATGTCTAGTGCTGAGGAGGTGGTGTGCTTATCCATGAACCTACATGTCTAGTGCCGAGGAGGTGGTGTGCTTATCCATGAATCTTCATGTCTAGTGCTGTGGAGGTGGTGTGCGTATCCATGAATCTACATGTCTGGTGCTGAGGAGGTGCTGTGCTTGTCCATGAATCTACATGTCTAGTGCTGAGGAGGTGGTGTGCGTATCCATGAACCTACATGTCTAGTGCTGAGGAGGTGGTGTGCTTAACCATGAATCTTCATGTCTAGTGCTGAGGAGGTGGTGTGCTTATCCATTAATCTACATGTCTAGTTCTGATGAAGTTGTGTGCTTATCCATGAATCTACATGTCTAGTGCTGTGGAGGTGGTGTGCTTATCCATGAATCTACATGTCTGGTGCTGAGGAGGTGCTGTGCTTGTCCATGAATCTACATGTCTACTGCTGAGGAGGTGGTGTGCTTATCCATGAACCTACATGTCTAGTGCTGAGGAGGTGGTGTGCTTATCCATGAATCTTCATGTCTAGTGCTGAGGAGGTGGTGTGCTTATCCATTAATCTACATGTGTAGTTCTGATGAAGTTGTGTGCTTATCCATGAATCTACATGTCTAGTGCTGAGGAGGTGGTGTGCTTATCCATTAATCTACATGTCTACTGCTGATGACGTGATGTGCTTATCCATGAATCTACATGTCTGGTGCTGAGAAGGTGCGGTGCTTATCCATGAAGCTACATGTCTAGTACTGAGGAGGTGGTGTGATTATCCATGAATCTACATGTCTAGTACTGAGGAGGTGCTGTGCTTATCCATGAATCTGCATGTCTAGTGCTGTGGAGGTGGTGTGCTTATCCATCAATCTCATGACTGGTGCTGTGGAGGTGGTGTGCTTATCCTTGATTACACATGTCTGCTGCAGAGAAGGTAGTCTACTTGTCCATTATTCCACATGACTGGCGCTGTGGAGGTGGTGTGCTTATCCATGAATCTACATGTCTAGTGCTGAGCAGGTGTGCTTATCCATGAATCTACATGTCTATTGCTGAGGAGGTGGTGTGCTTATCCATGAACCTACATGTCTAGTGCTGAGGAGGTGGTGTGCTTATCCATGAATCTTCATGTCTAGTGCTGAGGAGGCGGTGTGCTTATCCATTAATCTACATGTCTAGTTCTGATGAAGTTGTGTGCTTATCCATGAATCTACATGTCTAGTTCTGAGGAGATGGTGTGCTTATCCATGAATCTACATGTCTGTCTGGTGCTGAGAAGGTAGTCTGCTTGTCCATTATTCCACATGTTTAGTGCTGAGGAGATGTGCTTATCCCGTGAATCTACATGTCTAGTGCTGTGGAGGTGGTGTGCTTTTCCTTGATTCCACATGTCTAGTGCTGAGGAGGTGGTGTGCTTATCCATGAATCTACATTTCTAGTGCTGTGGAGGTGGTGTGCTTATCCATGAACCTACATGTCTAGTGCTGAGGAGGTGGTGTGCTTATCCATTAAACTACATGTCTACTGCTGATGACGTGGTGTGTTTATCCATTAATCTACATGTCTACTGCTGAGGACGTGGTGTGCTTATCCATGAATCTACATGTCTAGTATTGAGGAGGTGGTGTGATTATCCATGAATCTACATGTCTAGTACTGAGGAGGTGCTGTGCTTATCCATGAATCTGCATGTCTAGTGCTGTGGAGGTGGTGTGATTATCCATTAATCTGCATGTCTGCTGCTGAGAAGGTAGTCTACTTGTCCATTATTCCACATGACTGGCGCTGTGGAGGTGGTGTGCTTAATCATGAATCTACATGTCTAGTGCTGAGCAGGTGTGCTTATCCATGAATCTACATGTCTATTGCTGTGGAGGTGGTGTGCTTATCCATGAATCTACATGTCTGGTGCTGAGGAGGTGCTGTGCTTGTCCATAAATCTAGATGTCTAGTGCTGAGGTGGTGGTGTGCTTATCCATGAACCTACATGTCTAGTGCTGAGGAGGTGGTGTGCTTATCCATGAATCTACATGTCTAGTGCTGAGGAGGTGGTGTGCTTATCCATGAATCTACATGGCTAGTGCTGAGGAAGTGGTGTGTTTATCCATGAATCTACATGTCTAGTGCTGAGGAGGTGGTGTGCTTATCCATTAATCTGCATGTCTGCTGCTGAGAAGGTAGTCTACTTGTCCATTATTCCACATGACTGGCGCTGTGGAGGTGGTGTGCTTAATCATTAATCTACATGTCTAGTGCTGAGCAGGTGTGCTTATCCATGAATCTACATGTCTACTGCTGAGGAGGTGGTATGCTTATCCATGAATCTACATGTCTAGTGCTGAGCAGGTGTGCTTATCCATGAATCTACATGTCTATTGCTGTGGAGGTGGTGTGCTTATCCATGAATCTACATGTCTGGTGCTGAGGAGGTGCTGTGCTTGTCCATAAATCTAGATGTCTAGTGCTGAGGTGGTGGTGTGCTTATCCATGAACCTACATGTCTAGTGCTGAGGAGGTGGTGTGCTTATCCATGAATCTACATGTCTAGTGCTGAGGAGGTGGTGTGCTTATCCATGAATCTACATGTTTAGTGCTGAGGAGGTTGTGTGCTTATCCATGAATCTACATGTCTACTTCTGAGGAGGTGGTGTACTTAACCATGAATCTTCATGTCTGGTGCTGAGAAGGTGCTGTGCTTATCCATGAAGCTACATGTCTAGTAATGAGAAGGTGGTGTGCTTATCCATGAATCTACATGTCTACTTCTGAGGAGGTGGTGTGCTTATCCATTAATCTTCATGACTGGTGCTGAGAAGGTGCTGTGCTTATCCATGAAGCTGCATGTCTAGTAATGAGGAGGTGGTGTGATTATCCATGAATCTGCATGTCTAGTGCTGAGGAGGTGGTGTGCTTATCCATGAATCTACATGTCTAGTACTGAGGAGGTGCTGTGCTTATCCATGAATCTACATGTTTAGTGCTGAGGAGGTTGTGTGCTTATCCATGAATCTACATGTCTAGTGCTGAGGAGGTTGTGTACTTATCCATGAATCTACATGTCTACTGCTGAGGAGGTGGTGTGCTTATCCATGAATCTACATGTCTGGTGCTGAGAAGGTGCTGTGCTTATCCATGAATCTACATGTCTAGTGCTGTGGAGGTGGTGTGCTTATCCATGAATCTACATGTCTGGTGCTGAGGAGGTGCTGTGCTTGTCCATGAATCTAGATGTCTAGTGCTGAGGAGGTGGTGTGCTTATCCATGAACCTACATGCCTAGTGCTGAGGAGGTGGTGTGCTTATCCATGAATCTTCATGTCTAGTGCTGAGGAGGCGGTGTGCTTATCCATTAATCTACATGTCTAGTTCTGATGAAGTTGTGTGCTTATCCATGAATCTACATGTCTAGTGCTGAGGAGGTGGTGTGCTTATCCATGAATCTACATGTTTAGTGCTGAGGAGGTTGTGTGCTTATCCATGAATCTACATGTCTACTTCTGAGGAGGTGGTGTGCTTATCCATGAATTTTCATGACTGGTGCTGAGAAGGTGCTGTGCTTATCCATGAAGCTACATGTCTAGTAATGAGGAGGTGGTGTGATTATCCATGAATCTGCATGTCTAGTGCTGAGGAGGTGGTGTGCTTATCCATGAATCTACATGTCTAGTACTGAGGAGGTGCTGTGCTTATCCATGAATCTACATGTTTAGTACTGAGGAGGTTGTGTGCTTATCCATGAATCTACATGTCTAGTGCTGAGGAGGTTGTGTACTTATCCATGAATCTACATGTCTAGTACTGAGGAGGTGGTGTGATTATCCATGAATCTGAATGTCTAGTGCTGAGGAGGTGGTGTGCTTATCCATGAATCTACATGTCTAGTACTGAGGAGGTGCTGCGCTTATCCATGAATCTACATGTCTAGTGCTGAGGAGGTGCTGTGCTTGTCCATGAATCTACATGTCTAGTGCTGAGGAGGTGGTGTGCTTATCCATGAACCTACATGTCTAGTACTGAGGATGTGCTCTGCTTATCCATGAATCTGCATGTCTAGTGCTGTGGAGGTGGTGTGCTTATCCATTAATCTACATGTCTAGTTCTGATGAAGTTGTGTGCTTATCCATGAATCTACATGTCTAGTACTGAGGAGGTGCTGTGCTTATCCATGAATCTGCATGTCTAGTGCTGTGGAGGTGGTGTGCTTATCCATCAATCTCATGACTGGTGCTGTGGAGGTGGTGTGCTTATCCTTGATTCCACATTTCTGCTGCAGAGAACGTAGTCTGCTTGTCCATGAATATACATGGCTAGTGCTGAGGAAGTGGTGTGTTTATCCATGAATCTACATGTCTAGTGCTGAGGAGCTGGTGTGCTTATCCATTAATCTGCATGTCTGCTGCTGAGAAGGTAGTCTACTTGTCCATTATTCCACATGACTGGCGCTGTGGAGGTGGTGTGCTTATCCATGAATCTACATGTCTAGTGCTGAGCAGGTGTGCTTATCCATGAATCTACATGTCTAGTGCTGTGGAGGTGGTGTGCTTATCCATGAATCTACATGTCTGGTGCTGAGGAGGTGCTGTGCTTGTCCATGAATCTAGATGTCTAGTGCTGAGGAGGTGGTGTGCTTATCCATGAACCTACATGTCTATTGCTGAGGAGGTGGTGTGCTTATCCATGAATCTACATGTTTAGTGCTGAGGAGGTTGTGCGCTTATCCATGAATCTACATGTCTACTTCTGAGGAGGTGGTGTGCTTATCCATGAATCTTCATGACTGGTGCTGAGAAGGTGCTGTGCTTATCCATGAAGCTACATGCCTAGTAATGAGGAGGTGGTGTGATTATCCATGAATCTGCATGTCTAGTGCTGAGGAGGTGGTGTGCTTATCCATGAATCTACATGTCTAGTACTGAGGAGGTGCTGTGCTTATCCATGAATCTACATGTTTAGTGCTGAGGAGGTTGTGTGCTTATCCATGAATCTACATGTCTAGTGCTGAGGAGGTTGTGTACTTATCCATGAATCTACATGTCTAGTGCTGAGGAGGTTGTGTGCTTATCCATTAATCTGCGTGTTTCGTTCTGAGGAGATGGTGTGCTTATCCATGAATCTACATGTCTGTCTGGTGCTGAGAAGGCAGTCTGCTTGTCCATTATTCCACATGTCTAGTGCTGAGGAGGAGATGTGCTTATCCCGTGAATCTACATGTCTAGTGCTGTGGAGGTGGTGTGCTTTTCCTTGATTCCACATGTCTAGTGCTGAGGAGGTGGTGTGCTTATCCATGAATCTACATGTCTAGTTCTGAGGAGGTGGTGTGCTTATCCATTAATCTACATGTCTACTGCTGAGGATGTCGTGTGCTTATCCATGAATCTACATGTCTACTTCTGAGGAGGTGGTGTGCTTATCCATGAATCTACATGTCTGGTGCTGAGAAGGTGCTGTGCTTATCCATGAATCTACATGTCTAGTACTGAGGAGGTGGTGTGATTATCCATGAATCTGCATGTCTAGTGCTGAGGAGGTGGTGTGCTTATCCATGAATCTACATGTCTAGTACTGAGGGGGTGCTGTCCTTATCCATGAATCTACATGTCTAGTGCTGAGGAGGTTGTGTGCTTATCCATGAATCTACATATTTAGTGCTGAGGAGGTTGTGTACTTATCCATGAATCTACATGTCTAGTGCTGAGGAGGTGGTGTGCTTATCCATTAATCTGCGTGTCTGTCTGGTGCTGAGAAGGTAGTCTGCTTGTCCATTATTCCACATGTCTAGTGCTGAGGAGGAGGTGTGCCTATCCATGAATCTACAGGTCTAGTGCTGAGGAGGTGGTTTGCTTATCCATGAATCTACATGTCTAGTGGTGAAGAGGTGCTGTGCTTATCCATTATTCCACATCTCTAGTTCTGATGAAGTTGTGTGCTTATCCATGAATCTATATGTCTAGTGCTGAGGAGGTGGTGTGCTTATCCATTAATCTACATGTCTACTGCTGAGGACGTGGTGTGCTTATCCATGAATCTACATGTCTAGTGCTGAGGAGGTTGTGTGCTTATCCATGAATCCACATGTCTAGTGCTGAGGAGGTGGTGTGCCTATCCATGAATCTACATGTCTGGTGCTGAGAAGGTGCTGTGCTTATCCATGAATCTACATGTCTAGTACTGAGGAGGTGGTGTGATTATCCATGAATCTACATGTCTAGTGGTGAAGAGGTGCTGTGCTTATCCATTATTCCACATGTCTAGTGCTGAGCAGGTGGTGTGTTTATCCATGAATCTACAAGTCTACTGCTGGGGAGGTGGTGTGCTTATCCATGAATCTACATGTCTGGTCCTGAGGACGTGCTGCGCTTATCCATGAATCTACATTTCTGGTTCTGAGGAGGTGCTGTGCTTATCCATGAATCTACATGTCTAGTTCTGATGAAGTTGTGTGCTTATCCATGAATCTACATGTCTAGTGCTGAGGAGGTGGTGTGCTTATCATTTAATCTACATGTTTACTGCTGAGGACGTGGTGTGCTTATCTATGAATCTACATGTCTACTGCTGAGGAGGTGGTGTGCTTATCCATGAATCTACATGTCTGGTGCTGAGAAGGTGCTGTGCATATCCATGAATCTACATGTCTAGTACCGAGGAGGTGCTGTGCTTATCCATGAATCTACATGTCTAGTGCTGAGGAGGTGGTGTGCTTATCCATGAATCTACATGTCTAGTGCTGTGGAGGTGGTGTGCTTATCCATGAATCTACATGTCTAGTGCTGAGGGGGAGATGTGCTTATCCATGAATGCACATGCCTGGTGCTGTGGAGGTGGTGTGCTTATCCATCAATCTACATGTCTGGTGCTGAGGGGGAGATGTGCTTATCCATGAATCTGCACATGTCTAGTGTTGTGGAGGTGGTGTGCTTATCCATGAATCTACATGTCTAGTGCTGAGGAGGTGGCGTGCTTTTCCTTTATTCCATATGTATAGTGCTGAGGAGGGGGTGTGCTTATCCATGAATCTACATGTCTAGTGCTGTGGAGGTGGTGTGCTTATCCATGTATCTACATGACTGGTGCTGTGGAGGTGGTGTGCTTTTCCTTGATTCCACGTGTCTAGTGCTGAGGAGGTAGTGGTGTGCTTATCCATGAATCTACATGTCTAGTGCTGTGGAGGTGGTGTGCTTATCCATGAATCTACATGTCTGGTGCTGTGGAGGTGGTGTGCTTATCCATGAATCTACATGTCTCATGCTGTGGAGGTGGTGTGCTTATCCATGAATCTACATGTCTGGTGCTGAGAAGGTGGTGTGCCTATCCATGAATATACATGTCTAGTGCTGAGGTGGTGGTGTGCTTATCCATTAATCTGCATGTTTATTTCTGAGGAGGTGGTGTGCTTATCCATGAATCTACATGTCTGCTGCTGAGAAGAGGGTCTGCTTGTGCATTATTCCACATGACTGGTACTGTAGAGGTGGGGTGCTTATCCACGAATCTACATGTCTAGTGCTGAGGAGGTGGTGTGCTTATCCATGAATCCACATGTCTAGTGCTGAGGAGGTGGTGTGCTTATCCATGAATCTACATGTCTACTGCTGAGGAGGTGGTGTGCTGGTACATGAATCTACATGTCTGATGCTGAGGAGGTACTGTGCTTATCCATGAATCTACATGTCTGGTACTGTGGAGGTGGTGTGCTTATCCATCAATCTACATGACTGGTGCTGTGGTGGTGGTGTGCTTATCCTTGATTCCACATGTCTGCTGCAGAGAAGATAGTCTGATTGTCCATGAATCTACATGTCTAGTGCTGAGGAAGTGGTGTGCTTATCCATGAATCTACAGGTCTACTTCTGGGGAGGTGGTGTGCTTATCCATGAATCTACATGTCTGGTCCTGAGGACGTGCTGTGCTTATCCATGAATCTACATGTCTGGTGCTGAGGAGGTGCTGTGCTTATCCATGAATCTACATGTCTAGTTCTGAGGAGGTGGTGTGCTTATCGATTAATCTACATGTTTACTGCTGAGGACATGGTGTGCTTATCCATGAATCTACATGTCTACTGCTGAGGAGGTGGTGTGCTTATCCATGAATCTACATGTCTGGTGCTGAGAAGGTGCTGTGCATATCCATGAATCTACATGTCTAGTACTGAGGAGGTGCTGTGCTTATCCATGAATCTACATGTCTAGTGCTGAGGAGGTGGTGTGCTTATCCATGAATCTACATGTCTAGTGCTGAGGAGGTGGTGTGCTTATCCATTAATCTACATGTCTAGTGGTGAAGATGTGCTGTGCTTATCCATTATTCCACATGTCTAGTTCTGAGGAGGTGGTGTGCTTATCCATGAATCTACATGTCTACTGCTGAGGAGGTGCTGTGCTTATCCATTAATCTACATGTCTGGTGCTGAGGAGGTGCTGTGCTTGTCCGTAAATATACATTTCGAGGGGATTGGGTCCTCTTAACGTATTCCATATCTATGACAGGTAATCACCACAGCTGTGCTGCTTCGGAAACTTTTTTCGGCGTCTGCGTCCTGCGTCGATGACGTCAATGCGCCGTCGTCGAGGACCTCGTCCGACGTCATCCGATGTGTTAAGTAGGACGCACGACGCCCGTAGCCTCATTTCTGTTTTTTCCGCAAACGTGTTGCTTCGTGATTCTCGGTTACGCCTCGACTCTTTGGAGTTCTGTTCTTCTCGGTTCTTCGAACCTGTTCGTTTTTGTGAGAAAATCCTTCGTAAGAAGATGTCTTCTACTTCGTCTTCGACCCCGCGTCCGGGCTTCAAGAACTGCGGGGAGTGTGGGTCCAAGATGTCGGTGACGGACTCGCACGACGGCTGCCTCTGGTGCCTCGGGGAGGCCCACGACACGAATGACTGTATCGATTGCCAGTCGCTCACGTCCAAAGCCTTACGGGAACGTAAGAAGAAGTTGTCGGTAGGTCGGGTGTCCAAGCCCCGGAAGTCGAAGTCTGCGGGGCTTTCGACGGATGATTCGAGAGGTGACTCTCTGCGTCGTCGTCGGAAGTCTCGTGGGTCTCCTTCTAGGAGTCGGTTTCGCCACTCCTCGGCCTCTTCTAGGCATTCTCGGAAGCGCCGACAGCGGTCGTCTTCAGGTCCTCTTCTGAGGACTCTGCCCGGCACGTCGCTTACTCAACCAGCCGTGCAACGCCAGAAGAATGGGCTTCCTTCGGGAAGAAAATGCTAGCGATTCTCGAGTCGCAGGGTACTAAGCCGTCCGCGCCCCCGAGTGGGGTCGGCCGTGAGAGGTCGAGAGACACCGCTCGCAAGAGTGGTCGGCACGAGTCACGGGAGAGGTCCCGTTCTGACAAGGGGACTCGTTCTCGACATACCCGTTCCAGGTCCCGGTCCTCGATGCGTTCAAGACCGTGTGCACCTGTGGTGTCTTCAAAGAAGACATCGACGCCTGAGGCGTCGAGGGCATTGACAGGCTTTCTCGAGGCTCCTGCTCCAAGGAAGTCGTCGAAGCAGTCGGAGCTCAGGTCGTCGAAGGACACGCTCGGAGCTCCGGCTTCGAGGACTGTGTCGACGACGTCGATGCTGGCGGTGCTGCATCTGACTTCGATTTACTCGACGCCGATCCTCTCGGCGCCGATGCCTGTTCTCTCGACTCCGGCCCCGATTCACTCGACGCCCTCGAGCCGTCGAGGCCAGGGTGTCGGAGGTACCCCGTGGCAGGGGGGAACCCCCTAGAAAGGCTCTGGTTAAGAGCAAGCACGCTCGGGTGCCTTCTTTTCACCACCTGGAATATATTTCGGAGGTGGATGAGGATTCTGATGGCCTGGTTCCTAGTCAGGTTCCAGATGAGATGGTCTCGGGCCATAGCCAATTTGACGATTTGAGGCAATCATTGCATGATGCCAGTGGACTGGACACCTCTCCGGAGGTGGAGTTTTGTAGGCCTGACCCTGGCGGCTCTCATGCTGATTCCTCGTACCAACGCCTTATGGCTAGGGTTTCCGAGTACTTGGGATGGTCTGCTCCGCCAGGGGAGTTTGTGCAGGATGATCTCACGGACATCCTTGATGTTGGTCCCCCAACTGACCCGGTATTGCCGTTTCATATGGCTCTACAGAGAAGGGTGGCGGCGGCTTGGACTGCTCCGGAGAGTCTCCCGGCAGGGGGCAGGTCCTTGTCGCGAAAATACCGTCCAGCCAGTAGCGACCCCTGCTACTTGATCAGGCACCCCACTCCGGAGAGTTTGGTGATGAAGGCGGCCACGGCAAAGCAGGCGTCGTACCCTACCATCCCTCCTGATAGGGACGACAAATGTTTTGATGGCTGGGCGAAGAAAGTGTTTTCTTCTGGTGGTATGGCGCTTCAGGCGGCCAACTCCATTTGTGCCTTGTCTCGTTTCACACACACTCTGTGGAACTGTGTTGCGTTAGCGGCTGAACATATTCCCGAAGGGGACGAACGGGATGGTTTCCTTGCTATGGTCCAGGATGGTAAGGATGCCATGTGTGAGTCCGTTCACTCGGGTTTGGACATGGCTGAATGCGTCAGCAGGTCCATGGCGGCGAGCACCGTGATACGCATGTTTGCGTGGTTGCGGAAGTCGGGGTTTGCTCCTGATGTGCAGTCCCGGCTCCTCAACATGCCCTTTGACGGTGAACACCTTTTTGGCAGCAAGGCTGACGAGAGCCTTGAGAGGTTGCAGACCTCCAAAGCAGCAGCAAAGTCGTTGGGCGCTGCAGTTCGACAACCTCCGCCTTTTCGTCCTAGGGGACAGCAATGGAGGGGTGGTTCCTTTCGCTATTACTCTTCCTTCAGTAAAGCGAGAGGAGCTGGCAGTCAAAGAGGCCAACGCAGGGGTACCAGAGGTGGACGACAGGGTACCCGTGGTGCCAAGGCCGCTCGGGCAGTTGCCTCTTTGCCCTCAGGTAAAGCTGCAGCCGCTACCACTCAGTCATGAGGCCATGTCCCATGGTTCGCCAGTTGGGGGAAGGCTAGCACAGCATCTTGTAGAGTGGCGTGCCATTACTTCAGATGTGTGGGTTCTGGAGATCATAACCCACGGCTACTGTCTTCCCTTTCGGCAGAGGCCTCGCGAGAATCCACCGGGGAACTTCTCTTTGCAGAGTCCGGATCCGCTCCTTGCGCAGGAAATTCAAGCCCTGCTGGAGAAAGGCGCCATAGAACTGGTGCCTGTAGCGGAGATTTTGAAGAAAGACGGGGGATTGAGACCCATCATGGACTTGCGCAGTTTGAACAAACTCCTCAGGAAGGACAAGTTCAAGATGGTTACTCTCTCTCAAGTCCTCCAGGCCCTTCAGCTTCAGGACTGGTTGGTGTCTCTCGACCTCAAGGTTGCTTACTTCCATGTGCCAATCCATCTCAAGCACAAGAAGTACCTGAGGTTCTCGGTTGGCGACTCGCACTTTCAGTTTCGGGTCCTGCCGTTCGGATTGACCTCCGCCCCGAGGGCTTTCACCAAGATCATGGTGGTGGTGGCAGCGCATCTCAGGCAAGGGGGGATTCACGTCTACCCTTACCTGGACGATTGGTTGATCAGGGGGAGCTCTCCCGAGCAAGTCCTGGATCATCTGTCTGTCACCTGCCACTCGCTTCACAGGCTGGGCTTCTCCCTCAATTTAAAGAAGTCTCATTTGACACCAACACAGCGGCTCCAGTACATCGGAGCAGTGCTCGGCACTTCCCTGGGGCAGTGTTTTCCTCCCCAGGTGAGGGCTCTTCACATTCAGCAGATGGTGCACAAGTTTCAGCATGTCCAGACGCTCCGAGCGTTCGAGTTCTTGAGGTTGCTCGGCCTCATGGCATCCTGCATTCTTCTGGTGCCAGAGGCTCGCCTGCGTATGAGATCTTTGCAGTGGGCACTCAAGATGCAATGGTCGCAGTCCTCCGGCAGGATGTCGGACCCGGTTCAGGTGCCGCCCTCGGTCGCCCGGGACCTTCTGTGGTGGGCCGTCGAAGGCAACTTGATGAAGGGGGCTCCATTTTGGCTTCCCTGGCCGGAGATGACGATCGTGACGGATGCATCCCTCACGGGATGGGGAGCTCATGCCAACGAGCTGACAGTCGGCGGTCGTTGGTCTCCGCCGGAGTCCAGACTCCATATCAATCTGTTGGAGCTGAGGGCCGTCAGGCTAGCCCCGAAGGCTTTTCTGCCGACTGTGCGAGGAAAGAATGTCCTGATCCTGACGGACAACACAGTGGCCATGCACTACCTCAACAAAAAGGAGGGGCAGGGTCACTTCCTCTGTGCAGGGAGGCGATGCAGCTCGAGTTCTGGGCCATCCAGCAGGAAGTTTCGATCTCGGCAGTTCATCTGGCCGGAGACAAAAACGTGACGGCGGACGCTCTGAGCAGGCAGAGCACGATCTCTCACGAGTGGGAGTTGGCTCAGGAGATTCTCCTGGAGATCTTTGCCCTTTGGGGGACCCCTCAAATGGATCTCTTCGCCTCCAGTGTCAACCGGAAGTGCGAGAGGTTCTGCTCGCGGGAATTTCCTCCAAAAAGAGCCTTAGGAGACGCGTTCGTGGTGGAGTGGTAATTCCCGCTGATGTATGCGTTTCCTCCAGTCCCCGTCATCCCGCAAGTGCTGCGGAGGTTACGGAAGTTCGGTTCCCGGATGATCCTCATTGCTCTGGCGTGGGCTCGGAGGACCTTCTCGACTTGTCCATCTGCCCTCCACGTCGTCCTCCCTACCGAGACGATCTGCTCTCACGGGAGGGGGGGGTCAGGTTCTCCATCCAGGGGTCAGATCCCTCAACCTTCACGCTTGGCTTCTGAAAGGTTGAGGTATAAGGATTGGGACCTCCCTGAAGACGTGATGGAGGTGTTGCTCTCGGCCCGACGGCCAGCAACAAAGTCTCTGTACCGTTGCCATTGGCGTAAGTTCTGCGACTGGTGCAGAGTTCAGAATGTGGATCCTTTTGCATGTGACATCCCCATGGTTCTGTCCTTTTTACTTACTTTGGCCCACAGGGGCTTGCAAGTGGGTACCATTAAAGGTTACCTGGCGGCGCTGTCCATCTTTAAGCGCTCGTCTGAAGAGTGTTCCTACTTTAAAATCCCTTTAATTTCACAGTTTCTGAAAGGGCTCACTAATGTGTTCCCTCGGTCACCTTTCCTGGTGCCCGGTTGGGATTTAAACCTTGTTCTTAAGTTTCTTATGGGTGCTCCGTTTGAGCCTTTGCATTCTTGCCCTTTGAGGCTGTTAACTCTGAAAACTGTGTTTTTGGTTGCGGTTACCTCCGCTCGCAGAGTGAGTGAGTTACAGGCACTTTCAGTTAAGCCACCCTTCATTGTATTTCACAAGGACAGGGTTGTCCTTAGAGTTTGTCCTTCTTTTCTTCCGAAGGTGGTTTCGGAATTTCATTTGGCCCAGAAGGTTGTTCTTCCGGCATTCTATCCTCCTCCGCATCCTGGTAAGGAAGAGGAGAGGCTCTATAGGCTTGATCCTAGGAGAGCTTTAAGCTTTTATGTTTCACGCATGTCCCGGGTCAGAGTGGACGATCAACTCTTTATTGGTTATGCTGGAAAGCGTTTGGGACAGGCTGTGACGAAACTGACTTTGTCTCGCTGGATTATTTTGGCCATCTCGGAGTGTTACCGCTTGGCGGGCAAGGACCAGCCGGCTGGCTTGCGGGCCCATTCTACCAAGGGTATGGCTGCATCTACTGCCCTGCAGAGGGGTGTTCCTATTCGCAACATCTGTGATGCAGCCACCTGGGCTTCTGTACATACATTTGTGCGTCACTATTCCCTCGATTCCATCCGAGGACAGGATCTGGCCTTTGGCAAGGCGGTCCTTTGCTCTGCTTTTTGATTGGCAATTCTAAATTTTGATTCTAAATTCTTTCCCTCCTCCTTGCTCTGGCACTGCTTTGGGAGTCTGTCATAGATATGGAATACATCAGAGGACCCAATCCCCTCGAAAGAACAAGTTACTTTCTTACCTGGTAACGTCCCCCTCCCTGCCTTCCCCGCTCCCTCCCTGCCTTCCCCGCTGCACAATTTCTTTTGCGATTGCAGCTTACGTTCCGCAAGGCTTTGTGTCTGACTGGCAGTTGACTAATGTCACACGTTCTGGGGGAAAAACTACAACTGAGGCTACGGGCGTCGTGAGTCCTACATATCACATCGGATGACGTCGGATGTCGGAGGAGGTCCTCGACAACGGCGCATCGATGTCATCGACGCAGGACGCAGACGCCGAAAAAAGTTTCTGAAGCAGCACAGCTGTGGTGATTACCTGTCATAGATATGGAATAAGTCGTCGGACCATCCCATCGAAAGAACGTTACCAGGTAAGAAAGTAACTTGTTCGTCTAGTGCCCAGGAGGTTGTGTGCTTATCCATGAATCTACATGTCTAGTGCTGAGGAGGTGTTGTGCCCATCCATTATTTCACATGTTTAGTGCTGAGGAGGTGGTGTGCCTATCCATGAATCTACATGTCTAGTGCTGAGGAGGTGGTGTGCTTATCCATTAATCTGCATGTTTAGTTCTGAGGAGGGGGTGTGCTTATCCATGAATCTACATGTCTGTCTGGTGCTGAGAAGGTAGTCTGCTTGTCCATTATTCCACATGTCTAGTGCTGAGGATGAGATGTGCTTATCCCGTGAATCTACATGTCTAGTGCTGAGGAGGTGGTGTTCTTATCCATTAATCTGCATGTTTAGTTCTGAGGGGGTGGTGTGCTTATTTATGAATCTACATGTCTGGTGCCGAGAAGGTAGTCTGCTTGTCCATTATTCCACATGACTGGTGCTGAGGAGGTGGTGTGCTTATCCATGAATCTACATGTCTGGTGCTGAGGGGGAGATGTGCTTAGCCGTGAATGCACATAGCTGGTGCTGTGGAGGTGGTGTGCTTATCCATCAATCTACACGTCTGGTGCTGAGGGGGAGATGTGCATATCCATGAATCTACATGTCTAGTGCTGTGGAGGTGGTGTGCTTATCCATGAATCTACATGTCTGGTGCTGTGGAGGCGGTATGCTTATCCATTATTCCACATGTCTAGTGCTGAGGAGGTGGTGTGCTTATCCATTATTCCACATGTCTAGTGCTGAGGAGGAGATGTGCTTATCCATGAATCTACATGACTGGTGCTGTGGAGGTGGTGTGCTTTTCCTTGATTCCACATGTCTAGTGCTGAGGAGGTGGTGTGCTTATCCATGAATCTACATGTCTAGTGCTGAGGAGGTGGTGTGCTTATCCTTTAATCTACATGCCTAGTGCTGAGGAGGTGGTGTGCTTATCCATCCATCTACATGTCTAGTGCTGAGGAGGTGGTGTGCTTATCCATTAATCTACATGTCTAGTGTTGAGGAGGTGGTGTGCTTATCTATGAATCTACAAGTCAAGTGCTGAGGAAGTGGTGTGCGTATCCATTAATCTACATGTCTAGTGCTGAGGAGGTGGTGTGCTTATCCATCCATCTACATGTCTAGTGCTGAAGAGGTGGTGTGCCTATCCATTATTCCACATGTCTAGTGCTGAGGAGGTGGTGTGCTTATCCATGAATCTACATGTCTTGTGCTGAGGAGGTGGTATGCTTATCCATGAATCTACATGTCTAGTGCTGAGGAGGTGGTGTGCTTATCCATTAATCTACATGTCTAGTGCCGAAGAGGTGCTGTGCTTATCCATTATTCTACATGTCTAGTGCTGAGGAGGTGGTGTGCTTATCCATGATTCTACATGTCTACTGCTGCGGAGGTAGTGTGCTTATCCATGAATCTACATATCTGGTCCTGAGGAGGTGCTGTGCTTATCCATGAATCTACATGCCTGGTGCTGAGGAGGTGCTGTGCTTATCCATGAATCTACATGTCTAGTGCTGATGAGGCTGTGTGCTTATCCATGAATCTATATGTCTAGTGCTGAGGAGGTGGTGTGCTTATTCATTAATCTACATGTGTACTGCTGAGTATGTGGTGTGCTTATCCATGAATCTACATGTCTACTGCTGAGGAGGTGGTGTGCTTATCCATGAATCTACATGTCTGGTGCTGAGAAGGTGCTGTGCATATCCATGAATCTACATGTCTAGTGCTGAGGAGGTGCTGTGCTTATCCATGAATCTACATGTCTAGTGCTGAGGAGGTTGTGTGCTTATCCATGAATCTACATGTCTAGTGCTGAGGAGGTGGTGTGCTTATCCATGAAACTACATGTCTGTTGCTGAGAAGGTGCTGTGCATATCCATGAATCTACATGTCTAGTGCTGAGGAGGTGCTGTGAATATCCATGAATCTACATGTCTAGTGCTGAGGAGGTGCTGTGCTCATCCATTATTCCACATGACTGGTGCTGTGGAGGTGGTGTGCTTATCCATGAATCTACATGTCTAGCGCTGAGCAGGTGTGCTTATCCATGAATCTACATGTCTAGTGCTGAGGAGGTGGTGTGCTTATCCATGAACCTACATGTCTAGTGCTGAGAAGGTGGTGTGCTTATCCATGAATCTTCATGTCTAGTGCTGAGGAGGTGGTGTGCTTATCCATTAATCTACATGTCTAGTTCTGATGAAGTTGTGTGCTTATCCATGAATCTAAATGTCTAGTGCTGCGGAGGTGGTGTGCTTATCCATTAATCTACATGTCTACTTCTGGGGAGGTGGTTTGTTTATCCATGAATCTACATGTCTGGTGCTGAGAAGGTGCTGTGCTTATCCATGAAGCCACATGTCCTGTACTGAGGAGGTGGTGTGATTATCCATGAATCTGCATGTCTAGTGCTGAGGAGGTGGTGTGCTTATCCATGAATCTACATGTCTAGTACTGAGGAGGTGCTGTGCTTATCCATGAATCTACATGTCTAGTGCTGAGGAGGTTGTGTGCTTATCCATTAATCTACATGTCTAGTGCTGAGGAGGTTGTGTACTTATCCATGAATCTACATGTCTAGTGCTGAGGAGGTGGTGTGCTCATCCATTAATCTGCGTGTTTAGTTCTCAGGAGATGGTGTGCGTATTCATGAATCTACATGTCTGTCTGGTGCTGAGAAGGTAGTCTGATTGTCCATTATTCCACATGTCTAGTGCTGAGGAGGAGATGTGCTTATCCTGTGAATCTACATGTCTAGTGCTGTGGAGGTGGTGTGCTTTTCCTTGATTCCAAATGTCTAGTGCTGAGGAGGTGGTGTGCCTATCCATGAATCTACATGTCTAGTGCTGTGGAGGTGGTGTGCTTATCCATGAATCTACATGTCTAGTGCTGAGGGGGAGATGTGCTTATCCATGAATCTACATGTCTACTGCTGAGGAGGTGGTGTGCTTATCCATGAATCTACATGTCTGGTGCTGAGAAGGTGCTGTGCTTATCCATGAATCTACATGTCTAGTACTGAGGAGGTGGTGTGATTATCCATGAATCTGCATGTCTAGTGCTGAGGAGGTGGTGTGCTTAATTATGAATCTACATGTCTGGTGCTGTGGAGGTGGTGTGCGTATCCATCAATCTTATGACTGGTGCTGTGGAAGTGGTGTGCTTATCCTTGATTCCACATGTCTGCTGCAGAGAAGGTAGTCTGCTTGTCCATGAATCTACATGTCTAGTGCTGAGGAAGTGGTGTGTTTATCCATGAATCTACATGTCTAGTGCTGAGGAGGTGGTGTGCTTATCCATTAATCTATATGTCTACTGCTGATGACGTGGTGTGCTTATCCATGAATCTACATGTCTGGTGCTGAGGAGGTGGTGTGATTATCCATGAATCTGCATGTCTAGTCCTGAGGAGGTGGTGTGCTTATCCATGAATCTACATGTCTAGTACTGAGGAGGTGCTGTGCTTATCCATGAATCAACATGTCTAGTGCTGTGGAGGTGGTGTGCTTATCCATCAATCTCATGACTGGTGCTGTGGAGGTGGTGTGCTTATCCTTGATTCCACATGTCTGCTGCAGAGAAGGTAGTCTGCTTGTCCATGAATCTACATGTTTAGTGCTGAGGAAGTGGTGTGTTTATCCATGAATCTACATGTCAAGTGCTGAGGAGGTGGTGTGCTTATCCATTAATCTACATGTCTAGTTCTGATGAAGTTGTGTGCTTATCCATGAATCTACATGTCTAGTGCTGTGGAGGTGGTGTGCTTATCCATGAATCTACATGTCTGGTGCTGAGGAGGTGCTGTGCTTGTCCGTGAATCTACATGTCTAGTGCTGAGGAGGTGGTGTGCTTATCCATGAACCTACATGTCTAGTGCTGAGGAGGTGGTGTGCTTATCCATGAATCTTCATGTCTAGTGCTGCGGAGGTGGTGTGCTTATCCATGAATCTACATGTCTGGTGCTGAGGAGGTGCTGTGCTTGTCCATGAATCTACATGTCTAGTCCTGAGGAGGTGGTGTGCTTATCCATGAACCTACATGTCTAGTGCTGAGGAGGTGGTGTGCTTATCCATGAATCTTCATGTCTAGTGCTGAGGAAGTGGTGTGCTTATCCATTAATCTACATGTCTAGTTCTGATGAAGTTGTGTGCTTATCCATGAATCTACATGTCTAGTGCTGTGGAGGTGGTGTGCTTATCAATGAATCTACATGTCTGGTGCTGAGGAGGTGCTGTGCTTGTCCATGAACCTACATGTCTAGTGCTGAGGAGGTGGTGTGCTTATCCATGAACCTACATGTCTAGTGCTGAGGAGGTGGTGTGCTTATCCATGAATCTTCATGTCTAGTGCTGAGGAGGTGGTGTGCTTATCCATGAATCTACATGTCTGGTGCTGAGGAGGTGCTGTGCTTGTCTGCTTGTCCATGAATCTACATGTCTACTGCTGAAGAAGTGGTGTCCTTATCCATGAATCTACATGTCTACTTCTGAGGAGGTGATGTGCTTATCCATGAATCTACATGTCTGGTGCTGAGAAGGTGCGATGCTTATCCATGAAGCTACATGTCTAGTACTGAGGAGGTGGTGTGATTATCCATGAATCTACATGTCTAGTACTGAGGAGGTGCTGTGCTTATCCATGAATCTGCATGTCTATTGCTGTGGAGGTGGTGTGCTTATCCATCAATCTCATGACTGGTGCTGTGGAGGTGGTGTGCTTATCCTTGAATCCACATGTCTGCTGCAGAGAAGGTAGTCTGCTTGTCCATGAATCTACATGTCTAGTGCTGAGGAAGTGGTGTGTTTATCCATGAATCTACATGTCTAGTGCTGAGGAGGTGGTGTGCTTATCCATTAATCTGCATGTCTGCTGCTGAGAAGGTAGTCTACTTGTCCATTATTCCACATGACTGGCGCTGTGGAGGTGGTGTGCTTATCCATGAATCTACATGTCTGGTGCTGAGCAGGTATGCTTATCCAAGAATCTACATGTCTAGTGCTGTGAAGGTGGTGTGCTTATCCATGAATCTACATGTCTGGTGCTGAGGAGGTGCTGTGCTTATCCATGAATCTACATGCCTAGTGCTGAGGAGGTGCTGTGCTTATCCATGAATCTACATGTCTAGTGCTGATGAGGCTGTGTGCTTATCCATGAATCTACATGTCTAGTGCTGAGGAGGTGGTGTGCTTATTCATTAATCTACATGTCTACTGCTGAGGATGTGGTGTGCTTATCCATGAATCTACATGTCTCCTGCTGAGGAGGTGGTGTGCTTATCCATGAATCTACATGTCTGGTGCTGAGAAGGTGCTGTGCATATCCATGAATCTACATGTCTAGTGCTGAGGAGGTGCTGTGCTTATCCATGAATCTACATGTCTAGTGCTGAGGAGGTTGTGTGCTTATCCATGAATCTACATGTCTAGTGCTGAGGAGGTGGTGTGCTTATCCATGAATCTACATGTCTGTTGCTGAGAAGGTGCTGTGCATATCCATGAATCTACATGTCTAGTGCTGAGGAGGTGCTGTGCATATCCATGAATCTACATGTCTAGTGCTGAGGAGGTGCTGTGCTCATCCGTTATTCCACATGTCTAGTGCTGAGGAGGTGGTGTGCTTATCCAGGAAGCTACATGTCTGCTGCTGAGAAGGTAGTCTACTTGTCCATTATTCCACATGACTGGTGCTGTGGAGGTGGTGTGCTTATCCATGAATCTACATGTCTAGTGCTGAGCAGGTGTGCTTATCCATGAATCTACATGTCTAGTGCTGTGGAGGTGGTGTGCTTATCCATGAATCTACATGTCTGGTGCTAAGAAGGTGCTGTGCTTGTCCTTGAATCTACATGTCTAGTGCTGAGGAGGTGGTGTGCTTATCCATGAACCTACATGTCTAGTGCTGAGGAGGTGGTGTGCTTATCCATGAATCTTCATGTCTAGTGCTGAGGAGGTGGTGTGCTTATCCATTAATCTACATGTCTAGTTCTGATGAAGTTGTGTGCTTATCCATGAATCTACATGTCTAGTGCTGAGGAGGTGGTGTACTTATCCATTAATCTACATGTCTACTTCTGGGGAGGCGGTGTGCTTATCCATGAATCTACATGTCTGGTGCTGAGAAGGTGCTGTGCTTATCCATGAAGCCACATGTCTAGTACTGAGGAGGTGGTGTGATGATCCATGAATCTGCATGTCTAGTGCTGAGGAGGTGGTGTGCTTATCCATGAATCTACATGTCTAGTACTGAGGAGGTGCTGTGCTTATCCATGAATCTACATGTCTAGTGCTGAGGAGGTTGTGTGCTTATCCATTAATCTACATGTCTAGTGCTGAGGAGGTTGTGTACTTATCCATGAATCTACATGTCTAGTGCTGAGGAGGTGGTGTGCTCATCCATTAATCTGCGTGTTTAGTTCTCAGGAGATGGTGTGCTTATTCATGAATCTACATGTCTGTCTGGTGCTGAGAAGGTAGTCTGCTTGTCCATTATTCCACATGTCTAGTGCTGAGGAGGAGATGTGCTTATCCTGTGAATCTACATGTCTAGTGCTGTGGAGGTGGTGTGCTTTTCATTGATTCCAAATGTCTAGTGCTGAGGAGGTGGTGTGCTTATCCATGAATCTACATGTCTAGTGCTGTGGAGGTGGTGTGCTTATCCATGAATCTACATGTCTAGTGCTGAGGGGGAGATGTGCTTATCCATGAATCTACATGTCTACTGCTGAGGAGGTGGTGTGCTTATCCATGAATCTACATGTCTGGTGCTGAGAAGGTACTGTGCTTATCCATGACTCTACATGTCTAGTACTGAGGAGTTGGTGTGATTATCCATGAATATGCATGTCTAGTGCTGAGGAGGTGGTGTGCTTATTTATGAATCTACATGTCTGGTGCTGTGGAGGTGGTGTGCGTATCCATCAATCTTATGACTGGTGCTATGGAGGTGGTGTGCTTATCCTTGATTCCACATGTCTGCTGCAGAGAAGGTAGTCTGCTTGTCCATGAATCTACATGTCTAGTGCTGAGGAAGTGGTGTGTTTATCCATGAATCTACATGTCTACTGCTGATGACGTGGTGTGCTTATCCATTAATCTACATGTCTGGTGCTGAGGAGGTGGTGTGATTATCCATTAATCTGCATGTCTAGTCCTGAGGAGGTGGTGTGCTTATCCATGAATCTACATGTCTAGTACTGAGGAGGTGCTGTGCTTATCCATGAATCTACATGTCTAGTGCTGTGGAGGTGGTGTGCTTATCCATCAATCTCATGACTGGTGCTGTGGAGGTGGTGTGCTTATCCTTGATTCCACATGTCTGCTGCAGAGAAGGTAGTCTGCTTGTCCATGAATCTACATGTTTAGTGCTGAGGAAGTGGTGTGTTTATCCATGAATCTACATGTCTAGTGCTGAGGAGGTGGTGTGCTTATCCTTTAATCTACATGTCTAGTTCTGATGAAGTTGTGTGCTTATCCATGAATCTACATGTCTAGTGCTGTGGAGGTGGTGTGCTTATCCATGAATCTACATGTCTGGTGCTGAGGAGGTGCTGTGCTTGTCCATGAATCTACATGTCTAGTGCTGAGGAGGTGGTGTGCTTATCCATGAACCTACATGTCTAGTGCTGAGGAGGTGGTGTGCTTATCCATGAATCTTCATGTCTAGTGCTGCGGAGGTGGTGTGCTTATCCATGAATCTACATGTCTGGTGCTGAGGAGGTGCTGTGCTTGTCCATGAATCTACATGTCTAGTGCTGAGGAGGTGGTGTGCTTATCCATGAACCTACATGTCTAGTGCTGAGGAGGTGGTGTGTTTATCCATGAATCTTCATGTCTAGTGCTGAGGAGGTGGTGTGCTTATCCATTAATCTACATGTCTAGTTCTGATGAAGTTGTGTGCTTATCCATGAATCTACATGTCTAGTGCTGTGGAGGTGGTGTGCTTATCCATGAATCTACATGTCTGGTGCTGAGGAGGTGCTGTGCTTGTCCATGAACCTACATGTCTAGTGCTGAGGAGGTGGTGTGCTTATCCATGAACCTACATGTCTAGTGCTGAGGAGGTGGTGTGCTTATCCATGAATCTTCATGTCTAGTGCTGAGGAGGTGGTGTGCTTATCCATGAATCTACATGTCTGGTGCTGAGGATGTGCTGTGCTTGTCCATGAATCTACATGTCTACTGCTGAAGAAGTGGTGTCCTTATCCATGAATCTACATGTCTGCTTCTGAGAAGGTGCGATGCTTATCCATGAAACTACATGTCTAGTACTGAGGAGGTGGTGTGCTTATCCATGAATCTGCATGTCTGTTGCTGTGGAGGTGGTGTGCTTATACATCAATCTCATGACTGGTGCTGTGGAGGTGGTGTGCTTATCCTTGATTCCACATGTCTGCTGCAGAGAAGGTAGTCTGCTTGTCCATGAATCTACATGTCTAGTGCTGAGGAAGTGGTGTGTTTATCCATGAATCTACATGTCTAGTGCTGAGGAGGTGGTGTGCTTATCCATTAATCTGCATGTCTGCTGCTGAAAAGGTAGTCTACTTGTCCATTATTCCACATGACTGGCGCTGTGGAGGTGGTGTGCTTATCCATGAATCTACATGTCTAGTGCTGAGCAGGTGTGCTTATCCATGAATCTACACGTCTAGTGCTGTGGAGGTGGTGTGCTTATCCATGAATCTACATGGCTGGTGCTGAGGAGGTGCTGTGCTTGTCCATGAATCTACATGTCTAGTGCTGAGGAGGTGGTGTGCTTATCCATGAACCTACATGTCTAGTGCTGAGGAGGTGGTGTGCTTATCCATTAATCTACATGTCTAGTTCTGATGAAGTTGTGTGCTTATCCATGAATCTACATGTCTAGTGCTGTGGAGGTGGTGTGCTTATCCATGAATCTACATGTCTGGTGCTGAGGAGGTGCTGTGCTTGTCCGTGAATCTACATGTCTAGTGCTGAGGAGGTGGTGTGCTTATCCATGAACCTACATGTCTAGTGCTGAGGAGGTGGTGTGCTTATCCATGAATCTTCATGTCTAGTGCTGCGGAGGTGGTGTGCTTATCCATGAATCTACATGTCTGGTGCTGAGGAGGTGCTGTGCTTGTCCATGAATCTACATGTCTAGTCCTGAGGAGGTGGTGTGCTTATCCATGAACCTACATGTCTAGTGCTGAGGAGGTGGTGTGCTTATCCATGAATCTTCATGTCTAGTGCTGAGGAAGTGGTGTGCTTATCCATTAATCTACATGTCTAGTTCTGATGAAGTTGTGTGCTTATCCATGAATCTACATGTCTAGTGCTGTGGAGGTGGTGTGCTTATCAATGAATCTACATGTCTGGTGCTGAGGAGGTGCTGTGCTTGTCCATGAACCTACATGTCTAGTGCTGAGGAGGTGGTGTGCTTATCCATGAACCTACATGTCTAGTGCTGAGGAGGTGGTGTGCTTATCCATGAATCTTCATGTCTAGTGCTGAGGAGGTGGTGTGCTTATCCATGAATCTACATGTCTGGTGCTGAGGAGGTGCTGTGCTTGTCTGCTTGTCCATGAATCTACATGTCTACTGCTGAAGAAGTGGTGTCCTTATCCATGAATCTACATGTCTACTTCTGAGGAGGTGATGTGCTTATCCATGAATCTACATGTCTGGTGCTGAGAAGGTGCGATGCTTATCCATGAAGCTACATGTCTAGTACTGAGGAGGTGGTGTGATTATCCATGAATCTACATGTCTAGTACTGAGGAGGTGCTGTGCTTATCCATGAATCTGCATGTCTATTGCTGTGGAGGTGGTGTGCTTATCCATCAATCTCATGACTGGTGCTGTGGAGGTGGTGTGCTTATCCTTGAATCCACATGTCTGCTGCAGAGAAGGTAGTCTGCTTGTCCATGAATCTACATGTCTAGTGCTGAGGAAGTGGTGTGTTTATCCATGAATCTACATGTCTAGTGCTGAGGAGGTGGTGTGCTTATCCATTAATCTGCATGTCTGCTGCTGAGAAGGTAGTCTACTTGTCCATTATTCCACATGACTGGCGCTGTGGAGGTGGTGTGCTTATCCATGAATCTACATGTCTGGTGCTGAGCAGGTATGCTTATCCAAGAATCTACATGTCTAGTGCTGTGAAGGTGGTGTGCTTATCCATGAATCTACATGTCTGGTGCTGAGGAGGTGCTGTGCTTATCCATGAATCTACATGCCTAGTGCTGAGGAGGTGCTGTGCTTATCCATGAATCTACATGTCTAGTGCTGATGAGGCTGTGTGCTTATCCATGAATCTACATGTCTAGTGCTGAGGAGGTGGTGTGCTTATTCATTAATCTACATGTCTACTGCTGAGGATGTGGTGTGCTTATCCATGAATCTACATGTCTCCTGCTGAGGAGGTGGTGTGCTTATCCATGAATCTACATGTCTGGTGCTGAGAAGGTGCTGTGCATATCCATGAATCTACATGTCTAGTGCTGAGGAGGTGCTGTGCTTATCCATGAATCTACATGTCTAGTGCTGAGGAGGTTGTGTGCTTATCCATGAATCTACATGTCTAGTGCTGAGGAGGTGGTGTGCTTATCCATGAATCTACATGTCTGTTGCTGAGAAGGTGCTGTGCATATCCATGAATCTACATGTCTAGTGCTGAGGAGGTGCTGTGCATATCCATGAATCTACATGTCTAGTGCTGAGGAGGTGCTGTGCTCATCCGTTATTCCACATGTCTAGTGCTGAGGAGGTGGTGTGCTTATCCAGGAAGCTACATGTCTGCTGCTGAGAAGGTAGTCTACTTGTCCATTATTCCACATGACTGGTGCTGTGGAGGTGGTGTGCTTATCCATGAATCTACATGTCTAGTGCTGAGCAGGTGTGCTTATCCATGAATCTACATGTCTAGTGCTGTGGAGGTGGTGTGCTTATCCATGAATCTACATGTCTGGTGCTAAGAAGGTGCTGTGCTTGTCCTTGAATCTACATGTCTAGTGCTGAGGAGGTGGTGTGCTTATCCATGAACCTACATGTCTAGTGCTGAGGAGGTGGTGTGCTTATCCATGAATCTTCATGTCTAGTGCTGAGGAGGTGGTGTGCTTATCCATTAATCTACATGTCTAGTTCTGATGAAGTTGTGTGCTTATCCATGAATCTACATGTCTAGTGCTGAGGAGGTGGTGTACTTATCCATTAATCTACATGTCTACTTCTGGGGAGGCGGTGTGCTTATCCATGAATCTACATGTCTGGTGCTGAGAAGGTGCTGTGCTTATCCATGAAGCCACATGTCTAGTACTGAGGAGGTGGTGTGATGATCCATGAATCTGCATGTCTAGTGCTGAGGAGGTGGTGTGCTTATCCATGAATCTACATGTCTAGTACTGAGGAGGTGCTGTGCTTATCCATGAATCTACATGTCTAGTGCTGAGGAGGTTGTGTGCTTATCCATTAATCTACATGTCTAGTGCTGAGGAGGTTGTGTACTTATCCATGAATCTACATGTCTAGTGCTGAGGAGGTGGTGTGCTCATCCATTAATCTGCGTGTTTAGTTCTCAGGAGATGGTGTGCTTATTCATGAATCTACATGTCTGTCTGGTGCTGAGAAGGTAGTCTGCTTGTCCATTATTCCACATGTCTAGTGCTGAGGAGGAGATGTGCTTATCCTGTGAATCTACATGTCTAGTGCTGTGGAGGTGGTGTGCTTTTCATTGATTCCAAATGTCTAGTGCTGAGGAGGTGGTGTGCTTATCCATGAATCTACATGTCTAGTGCTGTGGAGGTGGTGTGCTTATCCATGAATCTACATGTCTAGTGCTGAGGGGGAGATGTGCTTATCCATGAATCTACATGTCTACTGCTGAGGAGGTGGTGTGCTTATCCATGAATCTACATGTCTGGTGCTGAGAAGGTACTGTGCTTATCCATGACTCTACATGTCTAGTACTGAGGAGTTGGTGTGATTATCCATGAATATGCATGTCTAGTGCTGAGGAGGTGGTGTGCTTATTTATGAATCTACATGTCTGGTGCTGTGGAGGTGGTGTGCGTATCCATCAATCTTATGACTGGTGCTATGGAGGTGGTGTGCTTATCCTTGATTCCACATGTCTGCTGCAGAGAAGGTAGTCTGCTTGTCCATGAATCTACATGTCTAGTGCTGAGGAAGTGGTGTGTTTATCCATGAATCTACATGTCTACTGCTGATGACGTGGTGTGCTTATCCATTAATCTACATGTCTGGTGCTGAGGAGGTGGTGTGATTATCCATTAATCTGCATGTCTAGTCCTGAGGAGGTGGTGTGCTTATCCATGAATCTACATGTCTAGTACTGAGGAGGTGCTGTGCTTATCCATGAATCTACATGTCTAGTGCTGTGGAGGTGGTGTGCTTATCCATCAATCTCATGACTGGTGCTGTGGAGGTGGTGTGCTTATCCTTGATTCCACATGTCTGCTGCAGAGAAGGTAGTCTGCTTGTCCATGAATCTACATGTTTAGTGCTGAGGAAGTGGTGTGTTTATCCATGAATCTACATGTCTAGTGCTGAGGAGGTGGTGTGCTTATCCTTTAATCTACATGTCTAGTTCTGATGAAGTTGTGTGCTTATCCATGAATCTACATGTCTAGTGCTGTGGAGGTGGTGTGCTTATCCATGAATCTACATGTCTGGTGCTGAGGAGGTGCTGTGCTTGTCCATGAATCTACATGTCTAGTGCTGAGGAGGTGGTGTGCTTATCCATGAACCTACATGTCTAGTGCTGAGGAGGTGGTGTGCTTATCCATGAATCTTCATGTCTAGTGCTGCGGAGGTGGTGTGCTTATCCATGAATCTACATGTCTGGTGCTGAGGAGGTGCTGTGCTTGTCCATGAATCTACATGTCTAGTGCTGAGGAGGTGGTGTGCTTATCCATGAACCTACATGTCTAGTGCTGAGGAGGTGGTGTGTTTATCCATGAATCTTCATGTCTAGTGCTGAGGAGGTGGTGTGCTTATCCATTAATCTACATGTCTAGTTCTGATGAAGTTGTGTGCTTATCCATGAATCTACATGTCTAGTGCTGTGGAGGTGGTGTGCTTATCCATGAATCTACATGTCTGGTGCTGAGGAGGTGCTGTGCTTGTCCATGAACCTACATGTCTAGTGCTGAGGAGGTGGTGTGCTTATCCATGAACCTACATGTCTAGTGCTGAGGAGGTGGTGTGCTTATCCATGAATCTTCATGTCTAGTGCTGAGGAGGTGGTGTGCTTATCCATGAATCTACATGTCTGGTGCTGAGGATGTGCTGTGCTTGTCCATGAATCTACATGTCTACTGCTGAAGAAGTGGTGTCCTTATCCATGAATCTACATGTCTGCTTCTGAGAAGGTGCGATGCTTATCCATGAAACTACATGTCTAGTACTGAGGAGGTGGTGTGCTTATCCATGAATCTGCATGTCTGTTGCTGTGGAGGTGGTGTGCTTATACATCAATCTCATGACTGGTGCTGTGGAGGTGGTGTGCTTATCCTTGATTCCACATGTCTGCTGCAGAGAAGGTAGTCTGCTTGTCCATGAATCTACATGTCTAGTGCTGAGGAAGTGGTGTGTTTATCCATGAATCTACATGTCTAGTGCTGAGGAGGTGGTGTGCTTATCCATTAATCTGCATGTCTGCTGCTGAAAAGGTAGTCTACTTGTCCATTATTCCACATGACTGGCGCTGTGGAGGTGGTGTGCTTATCCATGAATCTACATGTCTAGTGCTGAGCAGGTGTGCTTATCCATGAATCTACACGTCTAGTGCTGTGGAGGTGGTGTGCTTATCCATGAATCTACATGGCTGGTGCTGAGGAGGTGCTGTGCTTGTCCATGAATCTACATGTCTAGTGCTGAGGAGGTGGTGTGCTTATCCATGAACCTACATGTCTAGTGCTGAGGAGGTGGTGTGCTTATCCATGAATCTTCATATCTAGTGCTGAGGAGGCGGTGTGCTTATCCATTAATCTACATGTCTAGTTCTGATGAAGTTGTGTGCTTATCCATGAATCTACATGTCTAGTGCTGAGGAGGTGGTGTGCTTATCCATTAATCTACATGTCTACTGCTGATGACGTGGTGTGCTTATCCATGAATCTACATGTCTACCTCTGAGGAGGTGGTGTGCTTATCCATGAATCTACATGTCTGGTGCTGAGAAGGTGCTGTGCTTATCCATGAAGCTACATGTCTAGTACTGAGGAGGTGGTGTGATTATCCATGAATCTGCATGTCTAGTGCTGAGGAGGTGGTGTGCTTATCCATGAATCTACATGTCTAGTGCTGAGGAGGTTGTGTGCTTATCCATTAATCTGCATGTTAAGTTCTGAGGAGATGGTGTGCTTATCCATGAATCTACATGTCTAGTGCTGAGGAGGTTGTGTGCTTATCCATTAATCTGCATGTTAAGTTCTGAGGAGATGGTGTGCTTATCCATGAATCTACATGTCTAGTGCTGTGGAGGTGGTGTGCTTATCCATGAATCTACATGTCTGGCGCTGAGGAGGTGGTGTGCTTATCCATGAACCTACATGTCTAGTGCTGAGAAGGTGCTGTGCTTTTCCTTGATTCCACATGTCTAGTGCTGAGGAGGTGGTGTGCTTATCCATGAATCTACATGTCTAGTGCTGTGGTGGTGGTGTGCTTATCCATGAACCTACATGTCTAGTGCTGAGGGGGAGATGTGCTTATCCATGAATCTACATGTCTACTGCTGAGGAGGTGGTGTGCTTATCCATGAATCTACATGTCTGGTGCTGAGAAGGTGCTGTGCTTATCCATGAATCTACATGTCTAGTACTGAGGAGGTGGTGTGATTATCCATGAATCTGGATGTCTAGTGCTGAGGAGGTAGTGTGCTTATTTATGAATCTGCATGTCTGGTGCTAAGAAGGTACTCTGCTTGTCCATTATTCCACATGACTGGTGCTGTGGAGGTTATATGCTTATCCATGAATCTACATGTCTACTGCTGAGGAGGTGGTGTGCTTATCCATGAATCTACATGTCTAGTACTGAGGAGGTGGTGTGATTATCCATGAATCTGCATGTCTAGTACTGAGGAGGTGGTGTGCTTATCCATGAATCTTCATGTCTAGTGCTGCGGAGGTGGTGTGCTTATCCATGAATCTACATGTCTGGTGCTGAGGAGGTGCTGTGCTTGTCCATGAATCTACATGTCTTTTGCTGATAAGGTAGTCTGCTTGTCCATTATTCCACATGACTGGTGCTGAGGAGGTGGTGTTCATATCCATCAGTCTACATGTGTAGTGCTGAGGAGGTGGTGTGCTTATCCATGAATCTACATGTCTAGTGCTGGGGAGGTGCTGTGCAGGTGCTGTGCTTATCCATGATTCCACATGTCCAGTGCCGAGGAGGTGATGTGCTTATCCATGATTCCACATGTCCGGTGCCGAGGAGGTGATGTGCTTATCCATGATTCCACATGTCCAGTGCCGAGAAGGTGATGTGCTTATCCATGATTCCACATGTCCAGTGCCGAGGAGGTGATGTGCTTATCCATGATTCCACATGTCTGGTGCCAAGAAGGTAGTGTGCTTATCCATGATTGCACATGTCTGGTGCTGAGAAGGTGGTTGTGCTTATCCATGATTCCACATGTCCGGTGCCGAGGAGGTGATGTGCTTATCCATGATTCCACATGTCCAGTGCCGAGGAGGTGATGTGCTTATCCATGATTCCACATGTCCAGTGCCGAGGAGGTGATGTGCTTATCCATGATTCCACATGTCCAGTGCCGAGGAGGTGATGTGCTTATCCATGATTCCACATGTCCGGTGCCAAGGAGGTGCTGTGCTTATCCTTGATTCCACATGTCTAGTGCTGAGGAGGTGGTGTGCTTATCCATGATTCCACTTGTCTGCTGCCGAGAAGGTAGTCTGCTTGTCCATTATTCCACATGACTAGTGCTGTGGAGGTGGTGTGCTTATCCATGAATCTGCATGTCTAGTGCTGAGGAGGTGGTGTGCTTGTCCCCGAATCTGCATGTCTCGTGCTGAGGAGGCGGTGTGCTTATCCATGAACCTACATGTCTAGTGCTGAGGAGGTGGTGTGCTTATCCATGAATCTTCATGTCTAGTGCTGCGGAGGTGGTGTGCTTATCCATGAATCTACATGTCTGGTGCTGAGGAGGTGCTGTGCTTGTCCATGAATCTACATGTCTAGTCCTGAGGAGGTGGTGTGCTTATCCATGAACCTACATGTTTAGTGCTGAGGAGGTGGTGTGCTTATCCATGAATCTTCATGTCTAGTGCTGAGGAAGTGGTGTGCTTATCCATTAATCTACATGTCTAGTTCTGATGAAGTTGTGTGCTTATCCATGAATCTACATGTCTAGTGCTGAGGAGGTGGTGTGCTTATCCATGAACCTACATGTCTAGTGCTGAGGAGGTGGTGTGCTTATCCATGAATCTTCATGTCTAGTGCTGAGGAGGTGGTGTGCTTATCCATGAATCTACATGTCTGGTGCTGAGGAGGTGCTGTGCTTGTCTGCTTGTCCATGAATCTACATGTCTACTGCTGAAGAAGTGGTGTCCTTATCCATGAATCTACATGTCTACTTCTGAGGAGGTGATGTGCTTATCCATGAATCTACATGTCTGGTGCTGAGAAGGTGCGATGCTTATCCATGAAGCTACATGTCTAGTACTGAGGAGGTGGTGTGATTATCCATGAATCTACATGTCTAGTACTGAGGAGGTGGTGTGCTTATCCATCAATCTCATGACTGGTGCTGTGGAGGTGGTGTGCTTATCCTTGAATCCACATGTCTGCTGCAGAGAAGGTAGTCTGCTTGTCCATGAATCTACATGTCTAGTGCTGAGGAAGTGGTGTGTTTATCCATGAATCTACATGTCTAGTGCTGAGGAGGTGGTGTGCTTATCCATTAATCTGCATGTCTGCTGCTGAGAAGGTAGTCTACTTGTCCATTATTCCACATGACTGGCGCTGTGGAGGTGGTGTGCTTATCCATGAATCTACATGTCTAGTGCTGAGCAGGTATGCTTATCCAAGAATCTACATGTCTAGTGCTGTGAAGGTGGTGTGCTTATCCATGAATCTACATGTCTGGTGCTGAGGAGGTGCTGTGCTTATCCATGAATCTACATGCCTAGTGCTGAGGAGGTGCTGTGCTTATCCATGAATCTACATGTCTAGTGCTGATGAGGCTGTGTGCTTATCCATGAATCTACATGTCTAGTGCTGAGGAGGTGGTGTGCTTATTCATTAATCTACATGTCTACTGCTGAGGATGTGGTGTGCTTATCCATGAATCTACATGTCTCCTGCTGAGGAGGTGGTGTGCTTATCCATGAATCTACATGTCTGGTGCTGAGAAGGTGCTGTGCATATCCATGAATCTACATGTCTAGTGCTGAGGAGGTGCTGTTCTTATCCATGAATCTACATGTCTAGTGCTGAGGAGGTTGTGTGCTTATCCATGAATCTACATGTCTAGTGCTGAGGAGGTGGTGTGCTTATCCATGAATCTACATGTCTGTTGCTGAGAAGGTGCTGTGCATATCCATGAATCTACATGTCTAGTGCTGAGGAGGTGCTGTGCATATCCATGAATCTACATGTCTAGTGCTGAGGAGGTGCTGTGCTCATCCGTTATTCCACATGTCTAGTGCTGAGGAGGTGGTGTGCTTATCCAGGAAGCTACATGTCTGCTGCTGAGAAGGTAGTCTACTTGTCCATTATTCCACATGACTGGTGCTGTGGAGGTGGTGTGCTTATCCATGAATCTACATGTCTAGTGCTGAGCAGGTGTGCTTATCCATGAATCTACATGTCTAGTGCTGTGGAGGTGGTGTGCTTATCCATGAATCTACATGTCTGGTGCTAAGAAGGTGCTGTGCTTGTCCTTGAATCTACATGTCTAGTGCTGAGGAGGTGGTGTGCTTATCCATGAACCTACATGTCTAGTGCTGAGGAGGTGGTGTGCTTATCCATGAATCTTCATGTCTAGTGCTGAGGAGGTGGTGTGCTTATCCATTAATCTACATGTCTAGTTCTGATGAAGTTGTGTGCTTATCCATGAATCTACATGTCTAGTGCTGCGGAGGTGGTGTACTTATCCATTAATCTACATGTCTACTTCTGGGGAGGCGGTGTGCTTATCCATGAATCTACATGTCTGGTGCTGAGAAGGTGCTGTGCTTATCCATGAAGCCACATGTCTAGTACTGAGGAGGTGGTGTGATGATCCATGAATCTGCATGTCTAGTGCTGAGGAGGTGGTGTGCTTATCCATGAATCTACATGTCTAGTACTGAGGAGGTGCTGTGCTTATCCATGAATGTACATGTCTAGTGCTGAGGAGCTTGTGTGCTTATCCATTAATCTACATGTCTAGTGCTGAGGAGGTTGTGTACTTATCCATGAATCTACATGTCTAGTGCTGAGGAGGTGGTGTGCTCATCCATTAATCTGCGTGTTTAGTTCTCAGGAGATGGTGTGCTTATTCATGAATCTACATGTCTGTCTGGTGCTGAGAAGGTAGTCTGCTTGTCCATTATTCCACATGTCTAGTGCTGAGGAGGAGATGTGCTTATCCTGTGAATCTACATGTCTAGTGCTGTGGAGGTGGTGTGCTTTTCCTTGATTCCAAATGTCTAGTGCTGAGGAGGTGGTGTGCTTATCCATGAATCTACATGTCTAGTGCTGTGGAGGTGGTGTGCTTATCCATGAATCTACATGTCTAGTGCTGAGGGGGAGATGTGCTTATCCATGAATCTACATGTCTACTGCTGAGGAGGTGGTGTGCTTATCCATGAATCTACATGTCTGGTGCTGAGAAGGTACTGTGCTTATCCATGACTCTACATGTCTAGTACTGAGGAGTTGGTGTGATTATCCATGAATATGCATGTCTAGTGCTGAGGAGGTGGTGTGCTTATTTATGAATCTACATGTCTGGTGCTGTGGAGGTGGTGTGCGTATCCATCAATCTTATGACTGGTGCTATGGAGGTGGTGTGCTTATCCTTGATTCCACATGTCTGCTGCAGAGAAGGTAGTCTGCTTGTCCATGAATCTACATGTCTAGTGCTGAGGAAGTGGTGTGTTTATCCATGAATCTACATGTCTACTGCTGATGACGTGGTGTGCTTATCCATTAATCTACATGTCTGGTGCTGAGGAGGTGGTGTGATTATCCATTAATCTGCATGTCTAGTCCTGAGGAGGTGGTGTGCTTATCCATGAATCTACATGTCTAGTACTGAGGAGGTGCTGTGCTTATCCATGAATCTACATGTCTAGTGCTGTGGAGGTGGTGTGCTTATCCATCAATCTCATGACTGGTGCTGTGGAGGTGGTGTGCTTATCCTTGATTCCACATGTCTGCTGCAGAGAAGGTAGTCTGCTTGTCCATGAATCTACATGTTTAGTGCTGAGGAAGTGGTGTGTTTATCCATGAATCTACATGTCTAGTGCTGAGGAGGTGGTGTGCTTATCCTTTAATCTACATGTCTAGTTCTGATGAAGTTGTGTGCTTATCCATGAATCTACATGTCTAGTGCTGTGGAGGTGGTGTGCTTATCCATGAATCTACATGTCTGGTGCTGAGGAGGTGCTGTGCTTGTCCATGAATCTACATGTCTAGTGCTGAGGAGGTGGTGTGCTTATCCATGAACCTACATGTCTAGTGCTGAGGAGGTGGTGTGCTTATCCATGAATCTTCATGTCTAGTGCTGCGGAGGTGGTGTGCTTATCCATGAATCTACATGTCTGGTGCTGAGGAGGTGCTGTGCTTGTCCATGAATCTACATGTCTAGTGCTGAGGAGGTGGTGTGCTTATCCATGAACCTACATGTCTAGTGCTGAGGAGGTGGTGTGTTTATCCATGAATCTTCATGTCTAGTGCTGAGGAGGTGGTGTGCTTATCCATTAATCTACATGTCTAGTTCTGATGAAGTTGTGTGCTTATCCATGAATCTACATGTCTAGTGCTGTGGAGGTGGTGTGCTTATCCATGAATCTACATGTCTGGTGCTGAGGAGGTGCTGTGCTTGTCCATGAACCTACATGTCTAGTGCTGAGGAGGTGGTGTGCTTATCCATGAACCTACATGTCTAGTGCTGAGGAGGTGGTGTGCTTATCCATGAATCTTCATGTCTAGTGCTGAGGAGGTGGTGTGCTTATCCATGAATCTACATGTCTGGTGCTGAGGATGTGCTGTGCTTGTCCATGAATCTACATGTCTACTGCTGAAGAAGTGGTGTCCTTATCCATGAATCTACATGTCTACTTCTGAGAAGGTGCGATGCTTATCCATGAATCTGCATGTCTAGTCCTGAGGAGGTGCTGTGCTTATCCATTAATCTGCATGTCTAGTCCTGAGGAGGTGGTGTGCTTATCCATGAATCTACATGTCTAGTACTGAGGAGGTGGTGTGCTTATCCATGAATCTGCATGTCTGTTGCTGTGGAGGTGGTGTGCTTATACATCAATCTCATGACTGGTGCTGTGGAGGTGGTGTGCTTATCCTTGATTCCACATGTCTGCTGCAGAGAAGGTAGTCTGCTTGTCCATGAATCTACATGTCTAGTGCTGAGGAAGTGGTGTGTTTATCCATGAATCTACATGTCTAGTGCTGAGGAGGTGGTGTGCTTATCCATTAATCTGCATGTCTGCTGCTGAAAAGGTAGTCTACTTGTCCATTATTCCACATGACTGGCGCTGTGGAGGTGGTGTGCTTATCCATGAATCTACACGTCTAGTGCTGTGGAGGTGGTGTGCTTATCCATGAATCTACATGGCTGGTGCTGAGGAGGTGCTGTGCTTGTCCATGAATCTACATGTCTAGTGCTGAGGAGGTGGTGTGCTTATCCATGAACCTACATGTCTAGTGCTGAGGAGGTGGTGTGCTTATCCATGAATCTTCATATCTAGTGCTGAGGAGGCGGTGTGCTTATCCATTAATCTACATGTCTAGTTCTGATGAAGTTGTGTGCTTATCCATGAATCTACATGTCTAGTGCTGAGGAGGTGGTGTGCTTATCCATTAATCTACATGTCTACTGCTGATGACGTGGTGTGCTTATCCATGAATCTACATGTCTACCTCTGAGGAGGTGGTGTGCTTATCCATGAATCTACATGTCTGGTGCTGAGAAGGTGCTGTGCTTATCCATGAAGCTACATGTCTAGTACTGAGGAGGTGGTGTGATTATCCATGAATCTGCATGTCTAGTGCTGAGGAGGTGGTGTGCTTATCCATGAATCTACATGTCTAGTGCTGAGGAGGTTGTGTGCTTATCCATTAATCTGCATGTTAAGTTCTGAGGAGATGGTGTGCTTATCCATGAATCTACATGTCTAGTGCTGAGGAGGTTGTGTGCTTATCCATTAATCTGCATGTTAAGTTCTGAGGAGATGGTGTGCTTATCCATGAATCTACATGTCTAGTGCTGTGGAGGTGGTGTGCTTATCCATGAATCTACATGTCTGGCGCTGAGGAGGTGGTGTGCTTATCCATGAACCTACATGTCTAGTGCTGAGAAGGTGCTGTGCTTTTCCTTGATTCCACATGTCTAGTGCTGAGGAGGTGGTGTGCTTATCCATGAATCTACATGTCTAGTGCTGTGGTGGTGGTGTGCTTATCCATGAACCTACATGTCTAGTGCTGAGGGGGAGATGTGCTTATCCATGAATCTACATGTCTACTGCTGAGGAGGTGGTGTGCTTATCCATGAATCTACATGTCTGGTGCTGAGAAGGTGCTGTGCTTATCCATGAATCTACATGTCTAGTACTGAGGAGGTGGTGTGATTATCCATGAATCTGGATGTCTAGTGCTGAGGAGGTAGTGTGCTTATTTATGAATCTGCATGTCTGGTGCTGAGAAGGTACTCTGCTTGTCCATTATTCCACATGACTGGTGCTGTGGAGGTTATGTGCTTATCCATGAATCTACATGTCTACTGCTGAGGAGGTGGTGTGCTTATCCATGAATCTACATGTCTAGTTCTGAGGAGGTGGTGTGATTATCCATGAATCTGCATGTCTAGTACTGAGGAGGTGGTGTGCTTATCCATGAATCTTCATGTCTAGTGCTGCGGAGGTGGTGTGCTTATCCATGAATCTACATGTCTGGTGCTGAGGAGGTGCTGTGCTTGTCCATGAATCTACATGTCTGTTGCTGATAAGGTAGTCTGCTTGTCCATTATTCCACATGACTGGCGCTGAGGAGGTGGTGTGCTTATCCATGAATCTACATGTCTAGTTCTGAGGAGGTGGTGTGCTTATCCATGAATCTACATGTCTAGTGCTGAGGAGGTTGTGTGCTTATCCATTAATCTGCATGTTAAGTTCTGAGGAGATGGTGTGCTTATCCATGAATCTACATGTCTAGTGCTGAGGAGGTTATGTGCTTATCCATGAATCTACATGTCTAGTGCTGGGGAGGTGCTGTGCAGGTGCTGTGCTTATCCATGATTCCACATGTCCAGTGCCGAGGAGGTGATGTGCTTATCCATGATTCCACATGTCCGGTGCCGAGGAGGTGATGTGCTTATCCATGATTCCACATGTCCAGTGCCGAGAAGGTGATGTGCTTATCCATGATTCCACATGTCCAGTGCCGAGGAGGTGATGTGCTTATCCATGATTCCACATGTCTGGTGCCAAGAAGGTAGTGTGCTTATCCATGATTGCACATGTCTGGTGCTGAGAAGGTGGTTGTGCTTATCCATGATTCCACATGTCCGGTGCCGAGGAGGTGATGTGCTTATCCATGATTCCACATGTCCAGTGCCGAGGAGGTGATGTGCTTATCCATGATTCCACATGTCCAGTGCCGAGGAGGTGATGTGCTTATCCATGATTCCACATGTCCAGTGCCGAGGAGGTGATGTGCTTATCCATGATTCCACATGTCCGGTGCCAAGGAGGTGCTGTGCTTATCCTTGATTCCACATGTCTAGTGCTGAGGAGGTGGTGTGCTTATCCATGATTCCACTTGTCTGCTGCCGAGAAGGTAGTCTGCTTGTCCATTATTCCACATGACTAGTGCTGTGGAGGTGGTGTGCTTATCCATGAATCTGCATGTCTAGTGCTGAGGAGGTGGTGTGCTTGTCCCCGAATCTGCATGTCTCGTGCTGAGGAGGCGGTGTGCTTATCCATGAATCTGCATGCCTGGTGCTGAGGAGGTGGTGTGCGCATTGACCAGCACAGCGCTTTGCCCCGCAATGATTTGCAGTACTCACTTGGCACGTCAGCGGCAAGCCGCAGAGTTTTATTAGAAGCTTCCTTTCGCTGTGAAGTGCCCCCATTCTGTGCAGCGAATGTCCTCACATCACTTGATCTCAGCCACAGCGACACTCTAATAAAAGATTGATTATTGCTATAATGACAGCCTGCTGAACCTGGGAAACAGATAAAACACAAGATCGCGTGTTGTTAGTAAACACCTGCTGATGCGTCTGGCAGGGGTTTTCCATTCACTTGTGTTCAGTGGGGCGCTTAAAAGGTATGTGCTAAAGCAGGAGGCTGATGGCACTTGGCCGAGTGCCAAGTGCCCGAGTGAAACAAGGAAAATGTGTTGTCTGTGTATGCCTCGAAATGAAAGTTGCCGACCCCGGGAACAGTTTGTTCCTCTGATTTTTGTTTTTGTGTGCAGGTTATGTTCTATATTACACGGACGCCTGGCTTGATGGCTGGGCACAGCGCGGACCGGGAAAGAGCCTTGCATTGTTACCAGGCATGCATTGCTAATGGTTGTCTAAGAGTGACTCATTCGAGTAGGTTCGATGGTCGTTTGAAACGGAAAATTTTTACTGAAACCGGTTTTCCCCGCGTCCTTTTTGTTTTACATTGGGCCTACATTTTCATTACCCCACCTCATATACCTGCTTCATACTCCCCTCTCTTCCTCTGAGAGCAGGTGACCCCTGAAACAAGGGGAGTATCCACCATTACAAGAGCAGGGTGCCGGGGACGAGCAACGAAAACATTTATGCTAGTTGAATGCTAAACTGACACACTCGTTCCTGCCCCCATATGATGAAAGGCGTGCACGCTACAACTAGAACGCTACTTTCTTAAGTCCCTGATATTCGATTTCAGAAAGAAGTCAAGATTATTTATTTCTGGAGTCGGATCCACTCCAACTCCACAAACAAATGGCCAGAGTTCTTTCTGAAGTCAGACTAGTGAAAGCACCCAGGACTGGAGCTGAAGGCACAGCACACAGTGCTGTCTGGTATCCGTGTCCGCTCCACTCCAGGCTGCAGCTGCTGCAGTGGTCCAGTGTGGGGTGGGACATGGACACCTGTGTTATGTCCTGGCAAGCGATTACGCAGGCCATGCTGACCAAGGCTGACCAAGGCTGGGGGCACCCAGCAGACACACAGGCTGCGGTCACGCAGCAGGATGGCAGGCAGGGATCACCCTGTTTATGTCGGGATCACCCGACATGCCATCACAGCTGGGGGTATCAAGCAGACAGCTCCGGACTGGTATACCAAGGTAGAGTTGCCCATCAGGGGCTCTACTAACATGGCAGACAGCCATGAGGGTCAGTGTTGCCCGGCAGGGGCACTGTCATGGTGGAGGGCCCTGCAGGGCAGGTCCTCTGCCAGCTACGCAGCACCAGCATGGCGCTGCACAATAACTACACAGGGCACCATGTTCGCTCACTCTGAAGACTAACGAGCCGGAGGTCATTCCTTTTATTGAATACAGTCACGTGGTTACTGCCACAAGCCCCTGGGAGATACCAAGCTTCCGAGGAGGGGTGACACATTACAGCCTGTTTGCCGTGTGCTCCTGCTTGGTTGGCAGCACTCTCATCGTTAGGGGGGCCCAATTTACAAAATGGTTTTGGAGGACACTTAGGACGTGGTAGCGCATCAGAAGCGTCTTGCAGTGCGCGCAATTCCATGCGATATCATTTGCACCCCGTAATAAACTTTTTTGGTAACATTAGTGGCAGATTTCATTTTAACACATGCATATAACAAAAAAATGTAAACTGCAGGACCATTACAGATGCCGGAAACTCATCTATTAGAGCCTGTCCAGGCTCTGTAGGGCAGAATGCATGCAAACCTCCTAATTTGCATATGGATTGCCCCAACATAAATGACTTCACAGAAAAGGACATTGCAAGGAGCATCATCAGTCTTTGATACTTGGAGGCCCCATGGAAGTGACCTTCGAATAAGTTGCAATAAGTAAGCCAAGTGACAAATAACTGTGGTGCAAAATACCTAAATTACACTATTATCATATATGGAGCAACTCTATGGTCATTAGGCTTTTTCTTTTATAATAGCATGATATATTAACATAAGCTATGACGTGAATCTCTTTGGAGCTGCAGATAAGACAGTGTGATTATATAATTTGCCCTTGAACACACATTTTGGTTAAATGGTGAAACCAGTATGTGGACAATTTAATCAGCTGGACACATCTTCCCACTTTTAGTTCATACAGATATTTATTACAGTTTTGCTTTGCATTTCATGTGCTTAAATAATACTTTAGTTATAAAAATGCCTTCAAAGCATACCACATTACATAATAAACTAGCCTTTCATAATAAACAAACTTTATAAATCGCGATAGAAATATATTGAGCAATAACGGTATGGCTTTAGTTTTACTGTCCCCACCCTGCATGCAAAGTCACAATAGCATCATGCAGATGAATCTGAGCCTAACAAGTCCCCTTGGGTTTATAGCATGCAGCATTATGCACCCTTTCACTTCTGATCACCCCATTCACATGTTTTAAGGGACAAAAGTCCCTGCTAATAGTACTCACCTCCCTCCCATCTGGGCCTAATGGCTCTCATTGTAATGCTCTGTTGACACAGAGCAACACATCAGGTCGCTGGGAGAGCTGCTCTGCTTCCTAGAGCTCAAACAATCGGGGTGCCGAACGGGAGGTGTCCTGTTGCCTATTGTTCTTCCAGCAGGAGACCTTTCCCTTTTGGCACTCTCATTGTCCTGCCAGTCGTACACCTTTCCTGTGCCGAACGGGAGAGGTGGCCCCCTGCCACGTGTTCAGCCGCCACACCCATTCCTCGTCCCCTCAAGTCCATGGTAGCCGGCTGAACCGTGCCTCCATCTCGCCCCTTATTGCCTTTCTTGTCCAGGCTCAACATGCTTCCAACATGTGCTTGATTAATGCGTGCACAATTAATGACAGTCCTGGGTTCGTGAAAAGTGTTCCTTCGGAGAACATTTTGGGGCAAATGTGGACACTGTAACAGGTTCAGGGACCCTGTTGGGGACCCTTCTCAACCTGGGAAAGGGGGCCTACCAAGGTGTTGGCTAGACCCTGTCCTGGCCCATACGAGGGGCGAGGGCATGGAAGGGCTCCAGGGCGCGAGGGCCCCGGGTGGGAGGGCCCTAGTCACTGTTCCCGCCACATGTGCCTCGTTGAAAATGCAGAGTACCACTTTTGATCACGTCATGATTTGGTCAAAATCCCGGCTTGTATTCTCGCTTTTACCTTGCAGAACCTCCTTCATTGAATGAACAAACGTTCAATCCACAAGCGAGACAGGGATGCTGAGACTCCAACTACCAGACTTCCTGGCAGAAGATGGGAAACAATCTGTCTGCCACAAAGGAAAGCCGCTGGGAGACGAGAACAAAGCAGCAAACTGGTCACTGCTGACCTCCGGCACCTATGCCTCAGCGCCGCAAACCAGGAACGCAGAAACCGTTGATAAACTGACATAAGAGGGCACCAGCAGAGCTGTGCTAGAAGAGGGGGCAGCGCTTAAAATACTTTTTATGCTGTTCAACTTGTGTAACTTGGCCCCCTGGGGAAAGCCAGGTAGCAGTTGGCCCACAGGGACAGGTGCGCACTCAAGCTAATGGTAGATAGAGAAGATGGCTACAGCATGGAAGGAAAAGGGAGAAAATAAGAGGGCTGCGTGTTGATTGTTCAGGTGTGGTCAAGGGGCGAGGAGGCGGACCAAGGGACTAGCAAGTTGAAGGACAGTGGAGAGTGTTGAAGGTGAGGTATTGGTTGGCAATATAAAGTTCTCCAGCATGGGGTCTGGCATGGATTCACATGCTCATGAATATTCCCCGTCGTCAGGCTGGGAATCCTTGGTAAAGAAAAAACCAGTATCAGTTTCGTTTCTGATCTGTCTTTCGTAGTAACAGCCAATCACTGATCTCTGCGTCATACTGACCACAGCCAATGACTGCCCTCTACCTAAGCTCCGCCTCTGGCAGCCATCTTCAGATTTTTACCGCACGTTCCTGTGTTGGGATCCTCGTGCTATTGCTCTCGAGCGTTAGTGCTATTTTTTCACGTTTTTTCTCAAAAACTTCGTTTTTTCGGTCAAAAGAGCCTCAAGCTCCACCGACTCTCCATCCGATCAACGGGGACCCGTGTCGGATTCGTCTGCGCCCCTCAAGGGTGAAGATTTCGTCGAGCTAGGCTTTTGGAGGACTCCAGAAGTTTCTCAGGCCCGGTCATGGCCCAGGAGAAGGGAAGCTCGACGCCCGGAAAGCTGTTCAGGGTCTGCCCTGGATGCCAGCTGCAGAACGTCTTCAAGGAGGACGAACACTCTTTTTGTCTTTACTGCCTACATGAGGACAAGACGCACGTGGAGAAGGACTGTGCGTTTTGCGGCAACATGTCGGAGTGGACCATGAAGGACCGCCATCAACGTCTCGCCAACTGGCTGGAAGGGAAGAGCCCGTCCGGCGAGAAGAAGAGGAAGAAATCCGAGCGGTCTTCTAAGACCTTTGAGGACGCCCCGGCGACGGGGGTCCAACATAAGGCCAAGCACCGCGAGTCCGCTGGCACCGGGAGCGCCGAACGGTCGGGCTCTACGGGCGCCAGGCTGGGCGCACCCTTCCCGGCACCATCAACCACGAGCCAACGCTCTGGGTCGGGTAAGAGGAAGGCCGAGCACCCGGCGAAGCTCCTGGAGAGGCCCCGGTCGAGCTCGAAGGCGGAGGGGGAGCGAGGCAGTGTCCCCCCCCTCAAGGATAAGGCGGTGAGCGCCCCTAAGGTGGTGAAGGCCTTAATCCATCCGGCCAAGCCCTCTATCGAAACTGTCGCGGCGGCCCTGGCTCAGCCTGTGGAGGCTACACCAGTGGTGGCGACCTCGGGGCTCAGTCTCCCTGCCACCTCGGAGGGAGTCCTCTTTTGTGCCCATCGATAGGACCCCCATGAAATCCCCCGTGGGGAAGGAAAAGGGGGGGCAGGGCGTCGTCGTAGATTCGGCCTCAACCTCGGAGGAGGAGCTGGTCGAGGTCTTAAGCCACGGCCTCGGCGTGGAAGAAGACCGGCCCGTCGGGATGGATCCCGACGCAGGTGACGACGACATCGTCGAGGGTACCAACGGGGCCCCTGATCGCCCGTCGGATTCCCCTCTGCCAGCGCCGCGAGACAACTCGGCGGCCATTTTGTTGGCTATACAGTCCTTATGCTCAGAGATAAGGACGAGACTACCGTTGCCGACGGAACCTCTCCCGTCGGGGGACCCAGAACCGGGACCTTCTGGTGTTCCCCCTACCAAGAAAAGAAGGATCCACCCTCCACCTCCTTTTCAGCCGTCGCGCCCCTTCCAGCCCTCCTCCCCGTCCACCAGAGGGGATGATACGGGGACTGACACGGCAGCGACGGGTACGGACGACGAGGTATACGACGAGGATGTACCGTCGTCGCCTCCCACCAGGGCTTCTCCGCCCGACGAGATTGGATCGTTCCACTCCATGATCACCAGGGCATCCGAGCTTTTCCAACTCTGCCCTGAGGAGAAGAAGAAGGAAGGTTTCCTTTATCAGCGGCGCGAGGCCAAGAGGAAGACGGTCCTCGCAGTGCCTCTTTTGGATGACATTTGGGATGAGGGCCTCACCCTCCTCAAGAACCCTTCCACGACGCCAGCTAGAAGAGACCGGTACGAAAAAAAGTACCGGGGCCCGGACACGGCCCCCCTGTGCCTCCGGGCGCAGCCTACCCCGGATTCCGTCGTCTCCGCGGTGGCCAGGAAAATAGCGGGGGGGGGGTGCGGCCTCCACATCGACTTCCCCACCGGACGGCGAGGGAAAGAAATTGGACGCTATGGGACGCAGAGTCATCTCGTCTGCAGCGACGACGATTAAAGCGGCCAACGCCTTGGCTATCGTGGCCCGCTACGACAGGGAGCTCTGGTACAAACTGGCTCCCCTGCCGGACTTCTTGCCGGACGACAAGAGGGCAGAGGCTCTGGAGATCCTGCAGGAAGGCGAGGTGGCTTCGGACCACGCCATTACCGTTGCGACAGACATCGCCGACACTGGGTTCCGCCAGTTAGGCAACGGCGTTTGCCTTAGGCGGCGTGGATGGCTCAAGGCTACGGACTTCCGTCAAGACATTCAGACCAGAGTCCTGGACATGCCTTTCGATGGGAACAACCTGTTTGGGAAAACAGTGGACGATTCCCTTCAGGCCATTAAAGCGGACACCGAGACGGCCCGGGCCCTTGGAGTTCTGCAACAACGACGGACGCCCTTTCGGAGCAGCGGAGGCAAGGGCGCCTCCAAAGGTTCCGGCGGCGGTTTCTCCACCTACCGTCAAGCGGCCCGCTCGTCGTCTCGGGAGGCCTACAGAGGACGAGGCAAGTCTGGCGGACCCCGCCGTCATCGCCAAGGAGGTCAAGGCGGCAAAGCCTCGTCGAAGCAGGATTGAACCGGCCGTGGGGTCGGGCCCCCACCAAAGCACCCCGGTGGGAGGCCGGCTGGCGAGCTTCGTCAGCGTGTGGGAGTCCATCTCCACCGACCGTTGGGTGCTGGACGCCTTGGCCCGGGGCCACGCGCTCGAGTTTCAAAGAAGGTGTCCGCGCGTCCCCCCCGTGGCCAGGAAAGAACTTCACGTCCTTCAACTTCTCCTGGAGGTAAAGGCGATGCTCAGGAAGGGCGCCATCGAACTCGTCCCAAAGAGGCTTCGGGGCTCCGGAGTTTACTCGAGATACTTCCTCGTGAAGAAGAAGACGGGGGGATGGCGCCCCATCCTGGACCTGCGACGTCTGAACAAGTTCATCAAGGCGCAAAAGTTCCGGATGGTCACCCTCCAGCACGTCCTGGGTCAGCTGGAGGAAGGAGACTTCCTGTCGTCGTTGGATTTGGAGGATGCCTACTTCCATATTCCCATCCTAAAGGGGCACCGAAAATTCCTCAGGTTTGTGGTCCAAGGGCGTCATTACCAGTTCAAAGCCCTCCCCTTCGGACTACGGTCGGCACCCAGGGTGTTCACCAAGTGCCTCGCACCGGTGGCGGCGCAGCTGCGCCGCGAGGGGATCCACGTCTACCCCTACCTGGACGACTGGCTCATCCGAGCCAAGACGAGGGAGCTCGCCGTGGTTCACACGGCAAGGACCGTCCAACTTCTCACGGACTTGGGATTCTCCGTGAACTACACCAAATCCCACCTGGTACCCGCGCAAGACGCTCTGTTTCTGGGAGCGAGGCTCAACACAGTGTCCCTTCTGGCCTCCCCGTCGGAGGAGAGGACCAGGACCATCCTGGGCAAGGTGCAGCGGATGTTGGTGGCCGACGCGGCCAAGATGAGGTCCATCAAGTCCCTCCTCGGAATGATGTCTTCCTGCATCTACCTCATTCCCATGTGCAGGCTCCGGATGCGCCCGTTGCAGGAGTTCCTGGACGCGCGCTGGATCCAAACGACGGGCAGCTTCGAGGAAAGGATCACACTCGATGAGAGTTTCCGACGAGCGATCCGGTGGTGGGGCACCCGCGCGCATCTGACGGCGGGCATGGACTTCCAGACCCCAGCCCACCAGGAGACAGTGACCACGGATGCCTCCCTGGAAGGGTGGGGAGCGCACACCGAAAATCTGCACGCAAGAGGCCTTTGGCTCCCGACGGAGAAATCCCTACATATCAACGTCCTGGAGCTCCGTGCAGTGTTTTGGGCCCTCAGGTCCTTCCTTCCGTCCCTCAAGGGCAAGGTGGTGAGGATCTTCACCGACAACACCACCACCATGTTTTACATCAGGAAACAGGGCGGAACCAGGTCCCCAGCACTGTCCAAGGAGGCGCAGGACCTGTGGCATTGGGCCGTCGCCCAAAGGATATTTCTGGTGCCGTTTCATCTGGCAGGGATAAAAAACACCATTGCCGACTCACTCAGCAGGGAGCTGCGCTCGTGCCACGAGTGGGAGCTACGGCAGGATCTAGTGGATCGCCTCTTCCGAAGGTGGGGCATACCCCAGATCGACTGGTTCGCGACGGCGAAGAACTCCAAGTGCCGGAGGTTCGCCAGCAGGTTTCCCCAGGCGAGGAGCATGGGCGATGCTTTCTCGTTCCCCTGGGAGGGCCTGTTCCTCTACGCGTTCCCTCCTTTGCCACTGCTAATCCGGCTCGTCAACCAGCTCAAGAGGTCACGGTGCAGGATGATCCTCGTCGCACCTGCGTGGCCGAGGCAGATTTGGTTCCCGGACCTTCTGGACTTGTCAGCGTCCCCGCCAATCAAGCTGCCGGTGGACGCGGATCTACTCTCCAGGGAAGGAGGCGCCATCCTCCACCACGACCCGAAATCGCTGAACTTGTAGGCCTGGCTCCTGCAGCGCTAGAGTTTGGAGGATACGACATACCGGCCGACTGCAGAGAGGTTCTTGCAAAGGCCAGGGCGTCCTCGACTCTTAAATGCTACGGACACAAATGGAAGAGGTTCTCTGTCTGGTGCCACGCACAGAAGATTAACCCTCTACGGATTACGGCTCCCCAAGTACTGCCGTACCTGCTGACGCTGGCCAAAGCTGGACTGGCACACGCGTCCATCAAGATTCATCTTGCTGCGATCTCCCGATACACCAGAACCACGGGGCGGACGTCCTTGTGGTCTCATCGTCTGGTGAAAGAGTTCATGAAGGGTCTGTTCAGATCGTTCCCGCCGGTGAAGGCTCCGGCCCCGGCGTGGGAGCTCAACGTGGTGCTGACCAAGCTCATGGGACCTCCGTTCGAGCCTCTGCACTCGGCTCCGTTGAAATTCCTGTCGTGGAAAACAGCGTTTCTTGTGGCTATCACCTCCGCACGACGAGTGGGAGAGATCCAGGCCCTTTCCTGCAAGGCCCCGTACTTGACTTTTCACGACACGAGGGTAGTGCTCAGGACGCACCCCTCCTTCATGCCCAAGGTACCGTCGGACTTCCATCTCAACGAACCCTTGGTGTTGCCTGTGTTCTTCCCGTCGCCTTCGTCGCCGGCTGAGAGGACTTTGCACTCGCTGGATGTGGCTAGAGCGCTGAAGTTCTACGTAGACCGCACAAGGTGTTTTCGGAAGACGTCACAACTCTTTGTGAACTTTGGACCTGTCAATCAGGGGAAGGCTCTCTCGAAGGCTTCCATTTCCAGATGGCTCTCCGGCTGTATCATGTACTGTCACCGGTTGGCAAACCGACCGCTGCCTGGCCGTCCGAGAGCCCATTCCACCAGAGCGATCGCAGCTACCACGGCGTTCCTATCTGGTGTGCCCCTGCTGGACATATGCAGGGCTGCTACGTGGAGGTCGACGCACACCTTCACGAAATTCTACTGCGTCGACCAGGATTCCAGGGAGGAGTCCAGGGTCGGCCAAGCAGTGCTGCGCAACCTGTTCGCCTGAGGTGAGCCTGGTGAGGAGGTAAGATGCTTAATGTTGAGTTTGATGTAATGCTTAATGTTGAGCCTTTGCCACCTCCCGTGGTTGTGCATGTGTGTACTGCTATATATTCTTTATTCATGAGCATGTGAATCCATGCCAGACCCCATGCTGGAGAAGGAACAAGTTACTTACCTGTAACTGTTGTTCTCCAGCATGGGTCTGGCATGGATTCACATGCGAACCCTCCCGCCTACCCCTCTGCGGCTCTTCACTTGGTCATACTGCCACTTCACGTGCTTCCAAATCTGAAGATGGCTGCCAGAGGCGGGGCTTAGGTAGAGGGCAGTCATTGGCTGTGGTCAGTATGACGCAGAGATCAGTGATTGGTTGTTACTACGAAAGACAGATCAGAAACAAAACTGATACTGTTTTTTTCTTTACCGAGGATTCCCAGCCTGACGACGGGGAATATTCATGAGCATGTGAATCCATGCCAGACCCATGCTGGAGAACAACAGTTACAGGTAAGTAACTTGTTCCTTTCTGAGTTCTCTGAGCTGAACCCCTTTCTCTGAGGTTTCGTCATTCCTGGTGGGAGCTTCAGGAGTTACTGAACCCTCCTGACTGTCTCTGGGTCTTTCATTGCAGGCTTCAAGCTTTCTGAAACATCTGCTACTTCGAAATATAGTTCCAGTCTTTGCTGGTTCTTAATCAGGAGTTGGCGGGAGAGGAATAGCTTCTTGTCACATGGGATCTGAATCTAGCTGGGAAGACCATCTCCCTGGGTTATGGTTGCAGCTAAGGTGGCCTGAACCGCCTCTCTTGAAGGGACTTGTTCTCTCCCCTCTCAGTCACCTCTCTATTCTGCCGTATTCTCAATGTTCCACTGGTGGATCCTTCCTCCCCCCTCGTCTAACTCATGCCTAAGGCCAGATGGGCCCTCTCAAGTCTTCCTCGTCTATCTTTGGCCTTCCCTGATGGTCTTCAACATTTTTCTTTACTGTCTCCCCTTGATACTCTTCAATGAACTGTTAAGTCTCTCCTACCACTTTCTTGCAATATTCTCAAAATACTCTTACATCCCACCCCCTTTCCTCCATACTTATGGGTGTCTGTCCTATGGGGATGGGACCAGACACTTTTGGCAAGGCAAAAAGAATTTCCCCTTTTAAATGTATCATGTTGCCTGGAAGACGCGTGGGCATAGCTAGCCCTGCTGACTCTGCCGACCGGCAACAACCGTCGGCCCTTTTTTTTCTGCGTCGAAGGGATTGGATGTTTTGCCATAGAGCGCACAATTTATTCATGCATCACATATCCCCTTAGCTTTTTTTCAGCTTTATTTAATTTTCTTTCGCCCTCTGGCACGTCCTGTCACTCTTTTATGCCGCTTGTCCAGGGTTTTTCAACCTTACTTGTGTAGGCCCTCATAGGTTGGCGGCCTGTTCCTCCTGCCACGCGCTTTCTCCAAGAACTCTTCAAAGAAGACTCTCAAAGTGGAGGAACATATTTAACACGTCACCTCTGTGTGAGCTGAAAGAGTTTGTTTCTTTGCAATCTTCACATCCGATAAGTTAGGCTCCCCGTGCAAGCGGGAGGGAGGTCAGTCCTATTGCGGCTATTCACCACAGTACTGGAGTCCACTCTGAGGCCATATCACTCGGTGTTGAAAATCTATCAGGCAAAAGCCCAAGGGCCAGCTGCCTACTGGACCACAGTCCAAGGGTTTTATTTCAGAAATAACCAACTGGCATCGCACTGAAGATCCTGTGGGCTCTAATCAGAAGCAGAGCTCCGCATTGAGTACTGCTTCTTGCCAGCCTCAAGTGCATGTTCTAAACCTTCCACAACCTGCCAAAAAATTGAACTTTATCCGCTATAGACTCTGCCGTTTCTGGATCAGTGCCCTCTTGCACCTAAGATGGCCACCACAGTCCGGACCAAGCGGACGGATGCATCTGTCATAGCTTACCGCTCAGCAGAAGACATTTTAGAAATGTCCTCACTGGAATTCTGGCCTGCTGCTCCTTCTAGCAAATCCAGTTGCCTCCTACTGTCTCCAAGGATGATTTTGTGAGGGTGGACTGGTCCCCTATCACCACCTGGTCTACTTCTTACCCCATATCATCCACTTCTCCTAGGTGTGGGGTCCCTCCTCCGGTCAGGCAACCCACTTGGTGCCCTAGACTTCCTCAGCCTTATTCTCCTACAGGCACCCGCTCCTATACGCCCACATCAGACAGGCTTTCCTGCTCAGAGGATAGATTCTTTGAAAGATTTCAAAGACTAATGCATTCTGACGCTATCAAAGGGTATTTTAAGAATCTAATAAAGGAGGTGATGCCGCAATGTGCCCCTTTCCCTCTTTCCACTTCAGAAGCGCCGGTGCCCTTGGCGCCACCTATTGTGGCGCCACCGCCAACTATTGTGGCACCATTGCCGAAAGATACTTCACAATCAGATCAGCCTTCTGTGCCAGTTGCACAGGACACTTTTGTAGACCCATCTCCTGTAACTGATATGGACAAAGGAGATGAGGAGGATGGTGATGAGGCCTCTTTGTTGGCGAAAGGTTTCGACAAGAGGATGATGGGAGTGCAAGATATTTTAGGTTTTCCTGAACCAGAAAAATCTGATACAGAGCCTGCAGTACTGGTAGACATTCTGTCTCTAAACAAGGCAGATAGATTGGGCATTCCTCTGCAAAAGGATGTATTAACTGAAGAGAAAGCCGTTTCGAAGAATCCACATACGGTAACTACAATAAGTTAAAGGAGTGATTCCTATTACCAGGAGCATGTTGCAGTTACCCCCTCTTTGTCCACAAATCCTCAACCGCAGTCATCAGTGGTTGTCTCATCAACTGTTTTTTAATTCTTCTTCTTTCGCACCAAAAATCTCTGCCCATCTAAGAATGACAAACTCCTAGACTCTTTTGGAAAGAACATTTATGCCAATGCATCGTTGCACGTAAGACAAGCCAACTTTGATGCTTTGTTGTCTGCGGCCAGCCATAAGTCATTACAGGAGATCACAGATTTTCAGCAGTACCTTCCTGCTGATAGAGTAGCTGCTTTTAAATCAGGCCTCTATGAGGCAAAGTTGATCACACACGACATGAGGGAGTCTGCAGCTCACCATGTTGATACTGCCGCCAGGGCTCTAACAATAGGGGTGTATCTTAGGAGGGCTGCTTGGGCTAGAGCAACCCATTTCACTAAGGATGTTTCAGACAAAATCATTGATTTGGCATTCGAACTAATGATTTGTTTCACTCCTCTACCAACAAGGAATTAAATAAAGACTTCTTCCACAGTTACCGCCAAGCCAAGTCCATTACAGTCCTCTCGAAAAGGTCCCCAGAAATCCTTTAAGGAATCGAGGCAACGACATACCGATTTCAATAATAAAACCTTTAGTGGTTGTCGTGACTACCAGGAAAGAAGAAGCCAGAATTCTGACAGACCACCCAGCTTTCCAAGAAGAAAGCAACAGAAGACTTCTAATAGAGGGTTCCTCTCCACGCTTGCAACATTGGTCGTGGAGTCCAAGAAACAATGATCCGATCATCCAGATCCAGTCCTCCATTGGGGGCACAATACCAACGTTCCAACACAACTGACAGGTCATTTGAGGGGACTCCTGGACTTTGACAGTGGTCGGAGGAGGCTACAGACTACCCATTCCTCCCCTCCCTCCTTCTGCTCCGCTAATTGAAGTAGGTTCGGCAACTCTCATGCAGGAGATTACCAACCTTTTGAAGATCAAGGCGATCAAAGAAGTTCCCCCTCAAAAGCAAGGGTGCGGCTTTTACTCCTGCCTTTTTCCGGTCACAAAGAAGAACCATGTGGGCCTGAGGACAGAATTTGATCTGTCCTATTCGAACCTATCCCTTCCCCTAGAGAAGTTCAAGATGGTCATGCCAGCTCATATTCGGAACGCCCTCAACCAGGGAGACTGGTTGTGCGCAGCGGATTTAAAGGACCCATATCTTCATCTTCCAATATACAAAGTGCAGAAAAGATTCCTCAGATTTTCACTGGGTCAGCGGCACTATCAATATTGGGGTCTCCCATTTGAACTCGCCACTCGCAGAGTATTTACCAAATTGATGGCGCCTATAGCAGCTCATTTAAGGCTCCAGGGTATTGACATTTACCCGTACTTGGACGACTGGCTCGTCAGGTCAGAAACACGTGCAGGGGCCGCAGCCCCTCTCCAACAGCTGCCGGACCTTCTTTTCAATCACCTTTAAAGGGTTCAGATGGGATTCAGCAGCGGGAAAAGTGTTCCTCACAGAACAGAGGATACCGGACATTCTACAACTTCCTGGGCCGGAAGAGCTCCTCAGTGTGGTGGGTTCAACATATTCTAGGCCTGATGTTGGCTTCTATTGTATCCTTACCGCTTGCACGTCTGAAGATGAGGCGTCTTCAGCTTCTTTGAGCAGAATGTTGGCTCCAGAAGTGGGAACCTCAGTCAGAAATGATGCCGATTCACCCCAGGTTGAGGTTGGATCTCCTGTGGTGGGGAGACGAGCAGCATCTTAGAGTGGGAGTTCCTTTTCACGATCCTCCTCACCTTCACACCATAATGTCAGACTGTTCTATGACATGATGGGGCGGGGGGCACATTGCTTCAGTTTCAAACTCATGTGCTATGGTCTCCGGAGGAATCCCTTTCACACACAAACATTCTGGTGCTGTTGGCGATTTTCAAGGCCCTAAGGTACTTTCTCCCCTTCATTCCAAATCCATCGGTAGTCATACTGACAGACAGCACCACGGCCATCTTTTATGTGAACAAGCAGGGATGTACGAGATACCCCTTGCCACCCCCCCCCCTTTTGTGTCAGTTGGCAACTCAACTCTGGGAATGGGTCACACATCACGGAATGCATCTTCACCCTGTTCATCGAACGGGAGGACTCAACACACCAGAAGATGCATTAAGTCGTCTATTACACAGCAACCATGAGTGGGAGCTAAAGAACTTGTTGCTATATCAGATATTTCAGGCATCTTCAGTGCCTCAGTTGGATCTGTTTGCAAAGTCCCCACTCCCAAGGAGATGATCTTCATTATCCTTGGGACGGCACAGCATGATATCCAATTCCCCTGATTCTAAGAGTACTTTAAAAGTTCAGGAAGTCTAAACATACTCTATAATATTGATAGTGCCAAATTGGCCAAACTACGTCTGGTACTCGGATCTGAATCTGCTCAGTGCTGACGGGCCATGTCTCCTACTGGTAACTCAAGATTTGATCTCCCAGCAGCAGGGGAAGGTGTTCCACCCTCCCCAACATCTCTCAACTTGGAAGCCTGGTACATGAACAACTATTGTTTGCGGGCATGGCGCTTTGAGAGGAAAATCTGACTATTATTCAAGCTGCTGGGAAACCGTTCTCAAGGTCTGAGCTCAAAAGCAAGTGGACTCTTTCTGTTTCTGGTTGCTTGAACAGTCACTCGATCCACTGCAGTCCTCCTTAGACAACATTCTCTCCTTTGTGTCTTACTTAGCGTCGTCAGGAGTCATTATCCAATCTTGTCGTACTTATCTCTCAGCTATAGGACCTTATATTAGCTGTCCAAACCTTTTGGTCTCCACACCTAACCCAGGGATCAGGAGACATTGCTTGACGGATTACTAAAGCTCTATGCTCCAATTTCAAAACCACACCAGGTCTGGAACATTTGAACCTAAACGTGGTATTGTCAGCTACATCCCATAAACTGTCTGCAGCTGACATTAAAATTGTATCTTTCATGACTGCCTTTCTGCTAACAGTAACTTGGATTAGGAGGATTAGGGAGATCCAGGCTATATCCTCATCAGAGCCATATTGTTAAAAAGCACCTTCTATAGTCTTCTTAGCTTTCTTCAGACATATTTATTACAGGTTACAGTAAGAAATCATGAACAGAACCACTGAGTCCCATCACCCAGGCTTAACTGACCTTGTCTGGAACACTCGCACATCATTCAACACCAAACATTCTACATGACATCACCAGCTGTTCCATACAGTAACAAGCTTTTTGCAACACATCTCCTTCCTTTCCAATTATAACACGCACATACAAACACACCACCTTCAAGCACTACTCAACACATCGCCTTCTCTACACCCACAACACAAATACACACAGCCACATGATTCACCCAGCATTCATTCATTACTGGGATGTTTTGTCACACGCAAGGTGCAACCAAAACTGACGTAGGAGGCAGGATTAGTTTTGGGCCTCCATGCCAGACAATATCCATATCATGCATCTGTTTATTGAGTGATGCTGCTCAAAACATTTCTGGGACGCTATCCCAACATTTTACTTCATCGGTACGCTATCCCAACACTTTACCTCAAATGGGACGCTATCCCTATCCACTTCCATTACAACGGGACGCTATCCCTATTATGGGTCAAGGTCCCTAAATCACTTCATGCTCATAGTACCAGGACACTATCCGTACTCTTCTGTCGTGGGACGCTATCCCTACTCTTCTGTTATGGTTGAGGGACGCTGTCCCTACTTCACACGGTACGCTATCCCTACTTCAAATGGGATGCTATCCCTACTCAGGTGGGACGCTATACCTACTGTACTGCGGGACAATAGACCTACTTCAAGTGCACCAGCTGAAAGACGCAATCGGGGCATCCTGCTACTCATCTCTGCTACACTGGAGAGCTGCCTTGCTGCAGTGTCCCAAAACACAATTTCAACCTTGCAGGCTTCTCAACAGCGTCCTCGCTCACCGGGTTCTCCTTCCGGATTCAGAACAGAACCTACTCTTGCAACTTCACTCTCTAGTCCCTCGTTAGTCTCTATTTTATATAGCTTGGACCTCCACAGCGTAACATCGGTCTGATTGACAGGTGCTGCAGGAGCACTCTTCACGCTTCCCTGTAATGTTTTCGTGCTCTTCTTCTTCTGAGGCTGTTTAAAAATCGATAAATGGGTAGTCTGTCTTCCTTCACTGTTCTTCCTTCCAGTAATGCTAAAAGAAAGGCTAGAATTAAGTAACCAGTCTAATTTAGGCCTTTTAACAAGATCAGGAATAACAGACTTCGAGGAAAGCATACGACCACAGTATACATTAGCACTTTCCAAAAAATCCTTCACAGATCTTATAGGCTTAGGTGTCTCAAGTAGGGAAGAATAAAGGATCTCCATCATGGGATGAGAATCTTTTACCACAAAAGGATTTGGCATTATTACTTCCCTGTGGGGCTTAGGGTTAGAGAGTTGACCCAGACTCACGTCCTTGTCCCCAAGAGGGGAGATCCTCCCCATGAGGTCTTCCCGCATGTTAACCCGCAGGAGAATTATTGGTTAATGGTCTCACCTCATGTCTTCACAACACAATTGATACCCAAATCAACTTGACACGTTTTCTTTGAGTTTCTCTTGTCAGAATACCTGGTGCACTCTTCTGCCAGGTTTTCATTCCTCGTGTCTTTGGTTTCACATAGCGTTTTTACTAGTCCTGATTCATCTTTCTCAGGACCCGTTTTTGCATAATCTGTTTCCTATACACTTTTCAGTATGTCCTTGACTGGCATGCTTTCCTGCCAGGGCTTTCTCAAATGCACTCTCCTGCAGCTGCCTGGTATACTCTCCTGCCAGGGCATTTCTCATGTGGGCTCTGCACCCACTCCCATAGGTAAGATTGTCTTATGGTTGCTTTATCTGACACTATGTTTGCCTGGTATACTAGTTTGTCTGGGTTTTTCTCATATGTGTATTGCATACACTCATCACTTTGAAAGTTCCTTGCTTTGTTTTACAATTTAAAGAAAAGCTCGTATACGTCATGTGCTTATTTTGCATTCATTCGTATTTGGCGTGATTGCCAATAAGCCCTTTTGTCCCTGTTCTCTTTCTGGGACTCGCCGGTTCTTGCTGCCGTGTTTCTTCCTTTCTCGCCGCCTTCGTTCGGCTTCTCTGCCTCTCGCGGTTCCTGCTGGGCTTTTCTGCTTCTTGCTGAGTGTCGGTAAGGCGAACGCTGCCACAAAACACCTGCGAATGCCCAGGACTCCTGCGTTAGCTTCTTGCATTCCCGCAGCTTCTTTTTCCATTTCTGTCAGCCTTCCTTTTCTTCCTCCGTGAGGCGGTTGGCTCCACAACACTTTCTGCAGCTTCACGATTTCTCGGCCTTTTACGAGAGAAGCAGCTTCCACTCTCCAGCAGCGCGCCACATTTTCCCAGTTACAGGTACGTGTTCACGACAACTGGAGCGCAGCCTGCACTCTTGGTCTTTTCTGCTCTGCATTACTCTGCTCATCTTCGTCGTCCCAGTATTCTGGTGGTTATGGGAATGGTAGTCCATTCTTGTTGTGTACGGGTTCTCAGAGGTCTTTAAGGGGATGTTTGTTTTGAACAACTTGTAGGAATAGTCTGAGAAGATACTTTCATGAATCTTGGGGGAGAAGTCAGAGCTTGATGGTTCAGGCACAGATCTTGTTCGAAGATCTTTAGTACCTTTCCTAGGGTAACGAGGGGAGGTGTAACAATATGCCATGAGGGCATTTGATATGGATGGAGTATCCTCAGAAAAGAAGGGGAATAACATGACTTGTCCGATGGTGTCTCACTACTCCCTCGGACGTTGTCTCACTCCATGTGATCCTCCCTCGTATAGCTTCCCCCAGGGTTAGGATCATGTAGCAGCTACCGTCCCCTGGCCACAGGGGGAGAGGTCACTGCCGGGAAAGGAGCGATGGCACAATACGATTCATTGCAGTACCCAATATGGACGAGCGCATGGAAATGGTAGGAATTCGAATGCATCTGTTGCAATGACATAAATTGTATATTATGAGGTTGTACTTGGATATTAAGCGAATTTCACATGATCTAAATGATGGAATTATTTTATTTCAACTGATTTTTCTATTGTGATTTTTTTTTTGTATTGGATGTTTACACAAAGTCTGTGTTGGCTATAAGTATACCGAATAAATAAAAATACAATTCTAGACACTGCAGAAAAACTTTTGTAGATTGTAAGGGGAACAGTCATTTTGGACTTACTTATCGCCCGCCTTTTATGGTATGAGCTAGCTTATTATATTAAATAGAATGGTCTCCTTCAAAGGGCTACAGCATTAAGATGGATTTGGAATTTCCACTCTAACAAGTCTCAAATGTTTAAAGTTGGTTCCTTCACGTGGGTCAGGCTGATGCAGCATGTGGAGTTCTGGGGCCTCTCCACCCTCCCCCGTTATGTTTAATTCATGGTGTTGGCGGTCCTTGGAGTCCTATGCAGAAGCATCTTGCCTATTTTTGAAGGTGTTATCTGAATCTTTCTTTGTACTTTATCCACTCATAAGCATGCAACATTTTCAGCAATGGATGAAGAGCAACCATCTACATGGCAATGCCAGGAAGACGAAAACAATCTTTTTTAGCAACAAAGCAGACCCAACAATTCTGACCGGTCTCTTCGGTGAAATACCTAGAGTCATCCTGGATGCTGAACGGTTCCTTCAAACCGAATTTGTGATGGTTTAAAATAATTGCTAATTTCAATGTTCTTGTTTGAAAACAATGTTGCCCTTTGTGGTGTCAAAACATAACGCCATTGTAGGAGTGGCTATGAAATTGCACCTCGAGTTATCCAAGTTACTTAAGCATACCATCCATTAAGTCTTGCCACTAAATTACAACGGCTCAAAATAGTCGTCTTTCTGGTTCACTTATTGCTAACACAGGGACCGTGTATGGCTGCCATTAGCTATCAGGATTGGACTTAAGATATTCTTCCTGGCTTCTCAATGTATGAGTAAGTCTGTCTTCCATAAGCTTCACTGCAATTGTGTTACTTACGACCTGAACCATTGCAGGCAATCCGGCCGAATGCACACCAATGACTTGATTGGCTTTTGCAGTTTAGTAGAGAGCTAGACTGAGGAATGATTTTCTCTAACATCTGCCAGACTTTGGACCCAGAGGTAAACTGATTTGCCCGTGCAGCCTGGTCAAATGCCTGTATGGTTCAGAAGTGACAGTCAAATGTCACGTACTGGCGACGGAAATATAAAATGTGGCGTTTCTGAAACCGTGTCAAACCTGCTCAGAAGAATACGAGTGTCCACACATTGTACTGGTGAAAGAAATGCAGCCCTCCATAGAATTCCTTGCACTGTCCTAACAATGTGAAGTAGTCTGTTGTAATGTGTCTTGCTAGCTGAGTGGATGACATCACTGCTAAATGGAATGTAGTGATGTCAGTGTGAGTGGAGTGTTGGTGTGTTGTGATCTGAAGGGGGATTCTATGCTTGGCAGTTGGAGGTATGCTGACTTGCAAAGGACATGCCAGTTGTTTTGTTCCTGGCATTGAACTACAATAAATCTACTTAATAACTTACCTGCTGGCTCGGGTGTTCATCAGCTTCCAAGTTATTACATAGTCCTGCTCAGAAGTTCCGGTAACGCTGATAAAAAGTCTATCATACCTGCTAGAGGTGCTGATTCTGTCAAATTAAAAGAATGCTCATCACGCTACAAACTGATATACCGTCTTATTAAAAGTAAACAAGTCCTGCTGAGAAGCGCCAGCACTTTGTCCCCTTCAAGGTATGGCAGTCATGTGAAAGATACACCAGCCCTGCTGAGTTGTTCCCATATTGCCCCTTAAATGTACTGAGGCTCTTCTGAGAAGAGATTTTAAGAGCTGAGATGGTTTAAGTGGCATAACAAATAAATTAACTAAAATGAGCTATATGTCGAATTTGAATACAATGGCCCTGCTGATAACTATATGTGCTATTTCGGCAGAGAAGGAATTGCAACCCTGTACAGAAGTATAAGCCTTTGTAAATTTAATTAGAATTCAAACCCATGATCTTAACTTTGTTGTACACAGACCCAAACAGCAAGCAAATTAACCCACAAAGTTTTTTCACTAGCTTTGACATACGGGACCTGGTGGTTAAGCGTGTAGCTATGTAGCAGGTGCATTAAACTCTTGAGCTGGATTTGTGAACAGGATCAACGCAGGAAATGTGCCGGAACACAATGGAGTGAGGCTCTGGCAAGACATGTCTTGCAGTCTTGTCCCGGGCAGGCTTGTCCACGACACTCACACACCTGCTTCAATGAACAGGCGGCTTTCAGAGGGCTCTGCAGCACTGCTGAGTCCTCTGACAGCGGTCTGCTCGATGAAGTGCGGGTGTGAGTGTAGCTCTGTTCGATGAGCACAGGTGTGAGTGTTGGGGACAAGCCTGGCTGGGGACAGGATGCTGCCAGCGAGAACTGTCCTGAAGCTGAGTTAACACATAGAGTTTAAGGCAAAAAAGACATAGGCTACCCCTCCCTTAGACACTGTTCAATATTGAATGTAGTGCACCCAGAAATACAGATATAACAAATAGTCTGTTGGTCAGGTACTTGTTTCAAACTCGTAAAAACATACATTTATTAGAAATCAATCAAGTAGAAAGAAATAAGTAACATTGTTTATGATGTCTTCAACTCATACCTCAATTGTGTGAGGTTAGTAACATTCGACTACGGCGCATTGTTTTACTCCAGTACACTTATGAAAGTCGACACAGCTTGTGTTTCCAGAATGGGAGTGGTCTGTCAACTCAGTTACGGACACTATGTGTATTTTCTATCTGCCATGGTTTCTTCAGGACTGGTGAAAAATGAAAAACGATCTTAGGGTCAGCCGGTGTTTTCAAGACGGTTACCTCCACTGGTGATATTTCTGGTGGTGTGGCCCATTCATCAAGTTTGCTGTATCCTGGCCAATACAGAACAAGAGCAGTTAGCAAGCAACTGCAATGCTGTATCCAAGACAGCGTTAAAATAAGAAAAATCCCCAAGACACTTCAAGCAACCACCAGAAACTCAACATCAGCAAGACAACTGCAACACTGTTCACCAGAAAGAAGATCAAGGGTCACCCGCACATCAGCCTCAACGGGGAGACCATCAAATGGGAGAGCAGCAGCCGCTACCTCGGTGTGACCCTGGACAGCAAACTCAACTGGGGAACCACATCGAGAATACTCAGCAGTATTATATGCTGCTGAGGAAATATGGCAGCGCTGTACCCACTCTTGAAGACCATGTCCATGCCCCTCCGGACAAAGATCAACGTCTACAAAGCGATCAGACCCACCCTGACGTATGCCTCCCCAGCATGGATGACCTGCCATGAGCGACACCGGAAGAGTCTTCAGATAGTCCAGGACAAGGCCCTGTGAATATCGTCTGGAGCTCCAATCTTCACAAGAATAACAGACCTTCACAGAGAGATGTTGGACGAACATCGAGCGAAGCTGAGAAAGAGCCTCTGCCAAAGACTAAATCAGAACCCAAACCCTCTGATCAGAAGTCTCACTGCCACCACTGCAAACTCCTTCGACCACTACCCGCGGCCCATCACTGTGAAGACTCGGTGAAACCAGCAATACTGTGACAAGACCACACAGGCCAAGAAGAATCCTAACCCACGACTATATACTCAACCCGAGAAGATGGAGTAATGAGGCTCAAGCCTCGGTATCCAAAATCACAGCTGATGGATAAAACCTATCAGCAAGAAGAAGACAGCCAGCTCAGGTCCAGTTCCCTACTAGATTCGGAGGACATCGGAGTTCCCCAGCCCATAAGAATATAATCTTGTAAGGAGATGCCTCATCGCAGAAACCATTCCTGTAGACCTAGTTTTTAGCATCACTGACAATCATCATTAATCTACTGACTCAGAATGGCCATCTACGCAAGCCTGCAATAAGATGACACAGGCTATATACGACTCCCAGCTCACTATACTGTTTGTTTTTATAGATTTCCTAAGGCATGCATACCAACCTGACGAAGACGCGGGAGGGCTCATGACCTTTGTGTTATTGGAAATGTAACAACACTAGCCCAAATCATTACCTATTGAATGCAATTTTCATTTTATTTTTGGTGAAGATGAATAACCATTGAGTGCAAAGTCATTAAATGTGTTACCAATGTACTTTGTGTTACCAATGTGAAAAAGAAATGTATATTCAGGATTTTATTCTTGATAACATTCTTTTGACTGGTGTCCATGCACACACCGCCGTTTTCATTCTTTTTATGTACTCCTGAAAAGTGTTCGATCTGGTGCAGGGGTCTGCAACCTTTGACCCGGCAAACGTTTTGGACTTCATCTCCCATCAGCCCTAGCCACCATAGTCAATAATGAGGAATCCTGGGAATCATCGACCAAAACATCTGGAGAGCTACAGGTTGCAGTCCCCTGATCTAGAGTGTTAGGGTAGGTTCAGGTGTGCTGACCTCACCATCATTGGAAGTGCTGCCATTCATTTCTGATATTTTTTTTTTTTTCGTCATGTCAACTAGTGTTCATTTGCAACCAAGATGGCTAGTTCCAACATCTTTGAAGGTAAAATGGTTGCCGCTTGTCTGATCCCCGAGTGCTTGCTTAAGTGAATCTTCAATTTAAGGCACTAAAGTCGAGCAAAAAGTGCCTAGATTAGCCTTGTTGAAACAAGATATATAAAAAACAGAGAATGGCTCCCACAGGCAGCAGAATCAGAATTTAAAGTTTTGGTTACTAATCAATCACGGGAAATCACTGGTAGGCCTCCTCAACTTTATATATATATATTACATGGCCACGGTGGTGGCCATGTAGTTATGGCTAAGTTGGTGTTTCCATAGAAAGAGCACTTTTTGGGTGGCTTATAACTTCGCACTCCCTGGACGAATCCTCACAAAACTTTGCAAAAATAAGTATTTGGGTCACACTGAATTTTCTTGCAAAGTTTGGTGAGGATTTGTCCAGGGGGGGCAAAGTTATAGGGGGGGGTCCCAAAACTTTTTTTTTCCCATAGACTGAATGGGAATTTTTTTTTGCTCGTGTCTACAGTCCAAACCGCTGGACGGATTTTCACCAAATTTGGACCAGGAGCAGCGGCTTGGTCCCGAAAGCGTGCTTTTGCAAATTTGGTGAAAATCCGTCCAGTAGTCTTTTTTTAAAATGAGCAAAAAGTAGGTAAAAAAAAATTAGTGATATCTGTGTTCGGTCCGCGGACACACTTCCCTGTTCGCTCCGCGGACAGTGTCCTGATTGGCCAATCGGCTTGTGTGATGTTCGTGGACATGCAACGTGTTCGCTGATTGGACGGCGTGGAGCGTGAAGCGCATCAGATTTTCGGTAGCGCCCGCCATCTTGGATTTGCGGTCGTCCGTGGACAGCGTGGTGAAACTTTTTTCAAAATTTGTATTTAGTAGAATGTGTTGGTGTGTAGGAGTGTTTGGGCAGGGTGGGAGTGTATGAGATAGGATGAAAGTTGTGTTTTTTTATGTGTTAGACGTTCTTTTTGTGTTCGATTTGTCTGCGGACATCACAGGTGTTCTGAAATGTTCTAAATAAACTGAATGGGGGGTGTTCTGAGGACTCAATATGTGTCCGTTTTGTTCGCAAGCAAACTGAAACTGTTCTAAGAACACTCGCAGTGTCCTGAAATGTTCGCAAATAAACAAAATGGGGGTGTCCTGAGGACGCTGTCCATATTGTTCGTTGTCAAGTTGAATATGTTCTAAGAACACTCGCGGTGTCCTGAAATGTTCGCAAATACACAAAATGGGGGTGTTCTGAAGACGTTGTCCGTATTGTTCTCTGTCAAGTTGAATGTGTTCTAAGAACACTTGCGGTGTCCTGAAATGTTCGCAAATACACAAAATGGGGGGTTCTGAAGACATTGTCCGTATTGTTCTCTGTCAAGTTGAATGTGTTCTAAGAACACTCGTGGTGTCCTGGAATGTGCGGTGACCTGAAATGTTCGCAAATAAACAAAATGGGGGTGTTCTGAAGACGTTTCTAAGAACACTCGCGGTGTCCTGGAATGTTCGTAGGGGGTGTCCTGAAGGCGTAGTCCAAATTGTTCGCTGGCAAGTTGAATGTGTTCTAAGCACACTCGCAGTGTCCTGAAATGTTTGCAAATAAACAAAATGGGGGTGTCCTGAGGACGCTGTCCGTATTGTTCTCTGTCAAGTTGAATGTGTTCTAAGAACTCTTGTGTTGTTCTGAAATGTTCGTAGGGGGTGTCCTGAAGATGCTATTCGTATTGTTCTCTGTCAAGTTGAATGTGTTCTTAGAACACTCATGGTGTCTTGAAATGTTCGCAAATAAACGAAATGGGGGTGTTCTGAGGACACTGTCCGTATTGTTCATTGTCATGTTGAATGTGTTCTATGAACACTCGCGGTGTCCTGAAATGTTTGCAAATAAACAAGATGGTGGTGTTCTGAAGACGCTTCTAAGATTACTCGCGGTGTCCGGGGAATGTTCGTAGGGGGTGTCCTGAGGACGCTGTCCGTATTGTTCTCTGTCAAGTTGAATGTGTTCTAAGAACACTTGCGGTGTCCTAGAATATTCGTAGGGGGTGTCCTGAAGGCGTAGTCCGTATTGTTCGCTGGCAAGTTCAATGTGTTCTAAGAACACTCGCAGTGTCCTGAAATGTTCGTTAGGGGTGTCCTGAAGATGCTGTTCGTATTGTTCTCTGTCAAGTTGAATGTGTTCTTAGAACACTCATGGTGTCCTGAAATGTTCGCAAATAAACGAAATGGGGGTGTTCTGAGGACACTGTCCATATTGTTCGTTGTCAAGTTGAAAGTGTTCTAAGAACTATCGTGTTGTTCTGAAATGTTCGTAGGGGGTGTCCTGAAAACGCTGTACGTATTGTTCGCTGGCAAATTGAAAGTGTTCTAAGAACACTCATAATGTCCGTGGACATTAAAAGTTTCCATAGACCATAGTTGAAATGTTTGACTCTATGGATGTGATATGCTGCAGTGGTTGTTGCCAGGGCATAGAGTCTTTGGTGCATGGCCATGCACCCAAGACTCTATGCCCTGGCAACAACCACCGCAGCATATCACATTCATATTTGCTTATAACCTTGGGTGAAAAACAAATGTATAAGGAATAAAGCTATTAGATACTATGGATGTGATATGCTGCTATGGTTCTCCTTATTATTGTATACTTACTGTTTGGTCTAGTAACCAGAGTACATGTATCTCTTGTTAATTTCTGTGATAAAAGAAAATAGCATGTTAGTATTAGTATTTTTTAATGACTTATTACATTGTATAATCAATATACTTTTTTTTTTTGGACCCTCATATTTAGTAGATTACAAATCACAGTACTGTGCAATTTGCTTAGTTTTTGTATTTGTTGCTAAAATCATTGGGTCTGTGGGAGAAAAAAAAAATCCATGTTGGATTAAAAAAAACCTTTTTCTGTTATGCTACAGTTTGTTTGTTTTCAGTGTTCACTTGTTGTTTCTGGCTAATGCTTTATACTTTGGCTTGTTGTATTTTTTTGGAGCATTAACATATTATTTATTTGTTTTGATATTATAAAATTTTGGAGCAGTTAGATACCAATTGGCGTATTCTAGCTGTCTATTTTTTTAATATATTTTAGTGGTATTGATTTATCTATTTGGATATTGTTAAATTTTGGGACAGTTAGATACCAATTGGCGTATTCTGTGTATTTTTTGGTCTAATTTAGTGGTATTCATTTATCTGATTAGTTGTTGTAGAATCTTTGAGCAGTTAGATAGCTTTTGGAGTATTCTAACAGTTTATATTTTTTTAACACAAGTTTACTTAGGGTTTAAATACAGTTTAGTTATCAAATTCTGGTTTTAAGAACATCAAATAAGCGTTTGTAAGATTTCCTGGTAATCTGCTTTAGAGTAATGGTACTATCATTACATTCAAACCATCCACATTTCTTTTTTATATATGCAGTGTAGTGCCCTGAATTGGTTGTGGCTCCTGCGTGGTAGATTATAGCTATTGTTGTGAAGGTTTTCTTACCAAGTGATATTTGACCATGTGTGAATCCAGTCAGCTTGCAGTTGTTTTTGGTACCATCTGCATTGTAACGTAGAAGCATTAGTATTATGTATTTACTATGTGTTTGTATTACTAACGTGGAGCGATTATCTGAATTGCAGGTAGAGCATAATCTACCATGGTTTGCATTTTGTACAAGTCGCTGAAATGGAATAGATTCACAATTTGGTATTGATAAATATATATATGAAGCGGTCATTGGGGATTTCATCTTGTGTCACATTGTTGCAGAGAGTGCATGTATGTTTCCACATGTATGAAATCTGAAAGATTTCATTTATAGGTATGTTTTTGTTTTCCAGTACTTGTAGTACGCACATTAGAAATTCTTGTGGATCTTCCAGTGAGTTTATAGTGAATTTCACCATTCCAGCACAGTAGTCCAATCGTTGTCTTATTCCATAAACACCATACGTGTTGTCAGGATTGTTTGCTGCATTTCTGTGAAGTACTAACATTTGCAAACACAATGGCTCTGTACTGTGTAAGTAAATGTTGTCAACAATTGGTGGTAATTGAAATAGAATATTCATTGCTAGATTTGCGTAGCAACTTACACCAACTATATTTGAGGATTTAAATGGTCCAGGTAGTTCTGTATCTAACTGCTTTTTTTGGAGTTTGTCTTCCTTCTTTAAAGAAGTACCTGGTTTACTTTCCCTAATTGATTCTTTTTTGCTTGTGGTACTTGATGAAGTATTAGTTTCTCTCTTTGGAGGATTTGCAGTGACATCCTGTTGCATTTCTGTTTGATTTATTTTTCTTTTATAACGTTTTACTTTTTGTGGAACAGAATATGTTTAGGTGGGGGTTGTATAGTGAGCGAAGTCTATTGTATTCTAAAATGCAAGGAATATCAGTGTTTATTTTACTTGCATCAAAGTTGATTAGAAATAGACAGTCAAGTGTACGTAAGCGTGATAGTGCTACATAGCTCATGCCTTCTTTAAAGACTGTGTTACCAATATCTATCATTGCTTTGTCTAGGGTAAGACCTTGTGATTTATGAATCGTGACTGCGTATGCAAGAGTTAGAGAAAATTGTTCTCTGCGTACATACATATCTTTGAAGAGAAGGAATCTAGCTGTTGAGCGTCCTATCCTTTTTACTTCTGAAAGTTTGTCAAAGAGTATATTGACAAACTGAATTTTGTTGTTGTGTGGGTATGTTTGAAAGCCAACAACTGTACCCAGTGCTTCATTAACTAGTCCTTGGTCCACATCAAGGTTACGTTTAAGCATTACTCTGCAATTTAAGGATAATTTTAATATCTTTTCTAAGCCTGCTGTGTTTGAGATTGATTTTTCTAAACTATTTAGTCTTGTTGTGGCTTGGTCACACATGGGTAGTGTCATACCATGTACATCTAGTTTGTCTGTGGCGTTAATTTCCATGATTCGTTGCATTTCTTCACTTAGCATGATTTCATTGAATTTGAAACAGCTTGCAAGAGTTGGCATTAAGGCCATACAATTGACATTTTTGTGGGCTAATTGTTCCATAACATCTGTAGCACATGCATTATCGCCATAAAGTGCATAAATGTGCCAGGTTTTCAATATTGCTTCTGCTTCTTTAGAAAGTATACCAACTCTGATACTTTGTAAAATGTTGGCATAAGTGAGATCTGCAGATTGCCGCATGTTTTCTGTTAATTCTCTGTATTGGAAATGTTGCCAAAGGTTGACATTTCCAATGCTGCCAACAGTTTTCCGACAGAGTTTGTGTCCTAATGTTTTAAAAATAGGCTCACCTTTTACTGGTGTTAATTGAAGCAGATCTCCAAAAACAATAATGTGTTTTCCTGCAAAGAGCTCTTCATAGTCTGTTTTGAGTACTTCTTGTAATCTGAGGTGAATCAAAGCTAACATCAGGTTGGAGACCATGCACACTTCATCTATTAGTAGCATTTTCATTTGTTTCAATACTCTGCGTAATTCCATTGCAGCTTCTGCAGAAAGTTTGTAATAGTCTAATTTGTTCTGGTGTTCTACTGGTAATAGTAGTAATCGGTGTAATGTAACACCACCTATGTTGTAGGCAGCTAAACCTGTGGGGGCAGTGACAACAGCTGACAGTTTGTTGTTTGTCATTTGCTGAAGGAACTTACTAATGATTTTGATTAGGAATGTTTTGCCAGAACCAGCTTCACCACTGACGTACAGTAGTATAGGTTTATAATTATGGCAGGAACATTCTTTATTTTCATGTTTTACACCATGTGCAATTTGTTTTGTTACTTCTTGAAAAATGCTACTTTGCTCATTGTTTAGTTTTGATTGTAGTATAGTTAAGTCTTCTTTATCTTCATACTGACACATGGTGTTTTCTACTTCTATCATAGCTAATTGTGCCTCATTTATTATTAGTGGTTCTCCCAGTGGTTCTTGGCTTCCTGTTACAGAAGGTTGACTACTGTCAGGAGTGTCCTTATCTAGTTGGGCTTGGAGTTCTTCTTCGTGTTGCTGTTCATTGTGCAACATTGTTTTGTACTGTGTAAAGTTTACATCAGTTATAGTGCTTTCATTTGCTTTGAAAGCATCCTCATATGAGTCATAGTTATCTAGTAATTGTTCTTCTTTTCTCCATGGTTTGAAGAGTTGTAGCAGGGACATGTAATATGCTTCTTTATGTTGAGGAGTCTTTAATGACAATTTGATATGATTAATTAAATTTGGTTTAGTGAGTTTAACTAAGCTGCCTTCACAGTTTGTCACTCTATATTTACCTTTTTTTTCATCAGGTTTCATATTATTTTTGTATGTGTAGTTTTGGGCTATGTGGTATAGACACATGTTTTCCAAAGTATTACTTCTGTTTGGGTAGTATGTGTCCAATAGATTGTTTTTTAAAATGTCTTGGCTTTTGGGATCATGTTTGGCTATTGTTTCTATATCTTCATATGATTTCAGAACTCTTTTTCTAGATTTAGCTGGACCAAGACTTAGCCATACTATATTTTCAGATTTACCATACAATGCAGTACCAATTAAACGATCAGCTGCTTCATATGATCCACATTCTCTATGGGTGAGCATTTTTATGCCCAAGCTGTATAATTTCTGAGATACTGTTTTATCTGATGACAGGTCATTCCAGAGGTCTTGGAGCTCTGTCTTTTCTGCTTTAGTTAAGTATGCTGTGACATATCGTACAACTGCAGTAGAATTGTCTGCAATGTACTGCACATCTATGTTTGCATTCCATAAGTGGGCAATGATTGCATTATAATCATTGATATATTTTTCTTCTTCTTTTCTTTGTATGTAATATGTATTTTTAGGTGGCTTACCTTTAACACTATGTCTAACTGAAGACATGAGGTTGTTCACTTGACCTGTATTTGTAACTGGTCTAGGAAAACCAAATCGGCATTTGGTGTAGTATTTCCCTTTGTTTTTGTATTTGCGACGACAATATTTTCCACATTTGTGTCTTTGAAATTGTAAAATTTGTGCATTAAGATCACTATTTGTGGCTTTTGATGGAATTTCACAAGTGACATATTTTTCAATAAACTGTAAAACAGTGGCATCACTGTCTTGGCCAAATTTAGGAGCATCTTTAATCCATAAAAGCATGTGGATATGTGGTTCTCCTCTGGCTTGGTATTCTTTTCTCCAAAAGAAGTGTTGCACTTCTCCAAGGGGAGGAACAGTTTTATTACAAATAAAATGTAGCATAGCAATGAAGCAATGGTGAAAATATCTTGAAACATTAACAGGATCCAAAGAACAAAGTTCTCCAGGTGTTAGTATATCTATGTATGTTTTGTTTTTATTTGATATGCGTAGGAAATCATGTAAATCTTCCCATGCATATTCTGCGCAACTTAATGTAACAAACCAAGTGGGTGGGCCAAGGTTTCTGATCATACAACGTACATCTCCATGACGTCGAAACCAGTACTCTTTAGTACCACGCATATTTGCTAATAGATTTGTAATATTTGATTGTAAAACTTCATCCTTTTGTTGCACTTTTTCTAATAATTGTGTAGCTTGAAAGTGTGATCCTGATTTTAATGTGTGCAACTCCGTAACATAAAGTTGCTAGATCACTTTCAAAGAGTAGGTGGAATATGTATTCCACTTTTTGTCTAAATCTGGGATCTTCAGAATACATCCGTAATGAGCGGTATTCTGAAGCTGATATTTGAATAGGTCTATCATTATACCATCCTCCTTTGCTAGTAGGAAAGAGTAGAGGAAAAGCACAGGCTTCTATACTTTTTTCCCATATGCTGAATGGCAATCCTTTTGTTTGACGCATTTGGTAAGTTTCCAGTACATCTTCTACGGTGTCATTACAGTGCAAAGGATGAATTGTATAATGGTCTAAAGTATTTGATATTGTAGCAGGATCTAGTAGCTCAAATTGACCAGCTTCTTGTGTTTCTTGAATTATTTCAGTTGTATCTTTCAAGTGTTCTTCAATATTAATTTCTTTGTAATATTCATTATTCTCTTTAAGATATTGGAAGGCTTGTCTAACTTTATATAAATCTACCAGCTGTTGCCATATTATTTTGTCTTTTGTAGGTACTCCATTTACTAAGATAATTAAAGATTGCTGCATTGGACGTTGCACTCCTAGAGTATGCACATTTTCTTTTAGATATAATGGTAAATAAACTACTTTTCCACGAATGCCTTTTACCAATTGAGAGGGAGGTAATTTTGCCGTTTTTGGTTGAAGGCGTATTATTGCTTGAAATGGATGTACTGTTTGAATTATGATGCTCTCATATAAATTAAGTTGTTGTAGGGGTTTTGGTACTGGGTATAATTCCAAATTATTTGTGATAGCATGTGAAGGAGTTTGGTTGTTGTCAAGTTTTGTAGTGCAGTAACTGCAAAGTATTAAGGGCTCAGTTATTTCGTATTTGTTTTCTGCTACAAGGTAGAGAGCTAATTCAAACCATTTCGAATCTCCATTGTCTTCTATTTTGTATGATAGGTCTACAATTTTTGTGTTACTTTTATACAAAGTTCTACGGCAACATACACATACATGGTTTGGTACTTCAGCTGATGTACTTTTAAATTTTAGTATTTCTTTTTTGTATGTCTTTAGCAAAAGGTTGCCATGTGTAGAATTGTTGCTTAATTGGTTTAAAGCTATTTCATTCTGTAAATGGCTTTCACTTCCAAAATATTTTTTCTGGATATAGTGAATTTCTTCAAGTAGGTCTTTACCTGTACCATGTAGAAGGATGTTATTTAACTTTGCTAGTGCTAAAGCAGGACTTTTAGCATAGTACAGTTTATATACTAGATTTCTTTTAGTTGAATGATGTGTTGATACCCTTTTGATATCATGGAAAGTGGTTTTACAAGTAGGTCCTGTAAAGCAGGACAATGAATGTCCTTGTAGTCCTGTGTACTTGCGCACTGGACAGGTATCCATATTTTGCAGTAATTTAATGTTGATTTTGTCTTTGCTTTTTACATATTTATTGAGGAATTGGCATAAAGATTTGAAACATTCTTTGGGAATGTTACACATTGACGTGTATGGCCATTTGTACACTAGACGTTCTGATTCAGTTGAATGGAGGGGTAATTCTACGTTTTCAGGGCATATTTTTGTAAGGAGTACTTTTTGTTCCATTATGGTATTATTCACTTTTTCATAACCTCGACCACTGCTATGTATGGCAATTGTATTTGTTTGCTTTTGTTTGTACGCTTCTTCATTAAAATATGGTTCTGTGCTCTTAGTGTGATTCCATTCACTTCCGCAGATACTTAAGTTCTTTCTGTTGAAATTTCGCTTATTGAGAAGTCTTTTTTGTAATTTAGTTATTAGTTTTGTTAGTGGTTTCATTTTGTTTAACAGTAAAATAAATAACTTTCTTTTGAGAAGAATTGCACTGTCCATCAACGCTTCTAAGATTAATTTCCTACAATAGGTTTTAAGCATTGAATTTGATTTCTCTCCTGTTTTTATAAGATTTTGAAGGTCTTTTAGCCAAAATGTACTGTCACAAATACTTTTCTTGGTATGCTTACTTTGCACTATATTAAAATTTGAAGAAGTCGTTTTATCTGTAGTGATAGCTGATTTTCTTTTAATTGTTTTTTGGTTTGTTTTACATTTTCATAGAGGAGGCAAAGTTTTTGTACTTGAAACTTCTTGTGTTTCACTAAATGACTGTATTAGCTGTTTTGTTTCAACTTTTTTTTACAAATTCTGCTAGAGATGGATGCTTATGTTGGACACTTATATTTTCATTTGTTCTACTTTTGCGTTGCTTTCTACGGACTTGACTTTTGGTAGGCATTCTTTAGGGTCTGTTGAAAAAAGAAGGTATGGGTTGGGGTGTTCTGCAATGTAAGTGTGGTGTGTGCATGAGTGTTTGAGTAAGATGATAAAGATGTATGTAATGGTGTGTGATTGTGCATTGGAAACTACAAATACTAGGGATGGGTATTATTAAATTAATGTGTTACTAAACTGGGGTTCAGAGGACAGAAAAAAGTAAGCTAGTGGTGTGGAGAAGTATACATAGTATATCTAATGCTATACAATTAAAACAGTTGTTTGTTCTATAACATCTAAACTCTAGCAGTTGAGTTGGGTAATTTGTGTGTCGAAAAATAGGAATGTGTGGGCCATTCTGGCTGTAAATCGCTGTTTAAGACATGGGGATTTTTGGACAGAATGGTGCACAATCTCTATTTTAGGCACAGAAATAGCTTGTATTAACGTTATAGTATGTTTGAGTAATAATACAAATATTATGGTGATATTCTACTTACTTTTTTTCTTAAATTAACAGGTAACTTCTTAGTTCTTCTTTGTTCTTCGAATTCAGCTGCTTCTTTTCAGGAGACTGGTCTTCACTGCAATTGTAAAAGCTTCAAATTAGTAACTTTGTTTGTATATAGCGCTGTTTCAAATTTAGATATTGATTTTTTTAATTGAAATCCTCAGTGCCTTCTTTAAAACCATGAAACTAATTTATTTACATAAGATACATTGCATCAGTTCAGTACATATGATATGTTCTTAATGAACAAATTGTATTGAATGACTAACTGTAGTAAAAAATATCTTTACTATGTCTTGTGAAATTTATAATATACCAGTGAATACCACTATTTCTGTAACTAAGCTGTTCTAGGTAATAGCGCCTCAATGTCATGTCTAAATTAAAGTAATTAAGTAAATAAATAAATAAAAACAAAAAAATATGAAATTGTATAAGTATTTTTTTTAAAGATTTAAACATAGATTGTGCTTGCATGCAATTTTGTTTGAATATATGTAGTCTATATATTTCATTTAAAACATGTTAGTTTAACATGATTTGAGTGTGTGTGTATAAAGAAAGTAAATAGTATAAAGGTTTATAAGTGATAGTTGATTTTAGGAAATTGAAAAAAATACAGTAAATTAATTTTACAGATTACACAAGCTAAAAGTCTGTTTGAAAATGTGTTCATCTACTGTACAGAAAATATGCATCCCTGAAGTTTGTGTTCAAGCATTGATATTTTGTATTTTTTTTGTTTTTTTATACACGACACACTAGGAGAGGAGGGGAAAGGAAGGTAAAGGGGGGACACCAACCACAGGGATAAGAAAGGGTGAGCTGAGAGAGGAAGATGTAGAGTGGGTTTTATTTGGGTAGTGAGCAGATCTTCTCGTGCTCTGAGACGATAGTGTCAAAAGCACTACGAAGTCGCTCCCCCCTGCAGAGTACTGTGTCACAGTACATACATACAACTGTGACTCTCGAAAGGTAAGGGTCATCAGCATTCTGTATGGCCTGTGAAGCAGCTTGAGGAAGACGCTGTCCCACAGACGTGGTCCTTGTGGTGACAGGATCAGAAACAGAGGATGAAGTAGAGGAAATCAACCTGCTACGTTCTTCGCAAGGTACAACCCTGCGAATAGCCCCAGAGTGAAATGACCTCAGGTGTCGCTTCATAGTAGTGGTCCCAAAGCTGTACTTACCGTGCTTCCCGTGACTGAGTATCATTTTGCACTCATTGCAGGTAACACGGTACGCACAAGCCTTAGGAACATTCCCATGAATGGTAAATAACCGCCACACCCAAGACTCACGCCTAGTGTGGGTAGTAGGGTTTTCCTCTGCCTCATTCTCATCCTCTTCTTCCTCCTCCGCATCCTCACTCCTGTTCCCCTCTTCAGGCCCCTGGGGAGGTAGTGGTGGTGGAGGGGGTGGGGGTGGTGCTGAAGCAGGTGCTGCACCAGGTGGCAGTTCAGCAGCCAGGGATGCCATCAAAGATGCAATGGAAATCTGCAGTTGGCAGAAAAATTCGCTGTGCTCTGTCTGTAGAAAAGCCAGAAACACAATAAGAATGAGCTCTAGGGCGTGGTCTTTTATAGGGGGGCTTGTGCGTGGTCCGCGGACATGCGCGCTGTCCGCGGACAGATCGAACATAAAAAAAAGTTTGAAAAGTTTCAAAAGGTATGTAGAAACTCAGGATTACTATGTGGGACTTGTGCCATGGTGAGATTTTATTGAAAAATATTATGGATTAATTGAAAATGTACTTTTAATTTGTTTCGGGGACCCGAACAGTGTCTGCATTCAGAACACGCGATCAGCGTGGGCGCGGTCTTATGATCCGTTCGCGAACAAGTCCGCAAAGGAAGCGCATGTCCGCAGGACACCAAATGCACAGAGATTGGCTAGCGCATGCGCGTTGATGTTCTACGGACACTGTTCGGATCCTGAACTAATTCAAATTGCGTTGCACGTGAAACGAACATTTCAGGACACTGCGTGTGTTCTTAGAACAGTTTAAACTTGCTAGCGAACAGTAAGGACCGATATAGTGTTCTTCAGGACACGTTCAATTTTGTTTATGTACGAACATTTCAGGACACCAATTGTGTTCTTAGAACATTTTCAACTTGCTAGCGAACAGTACGGACATGTATAGTGTTCTTTAAGACACCTCCATTTTCGTTTAATTACGAACAATTCAGGACACCGCGTGTGTTCTTAGAACAGTTTGAACTTGCCAGCGAACACTACGAACAGGTATAGTGTTCTTCAGGACACCTCCATTTTCGTTTACATATGAACATTTCAGGACACCAATTGTGTTCTTAGAAGAGTTTAAACTTGATAGCGAACACTACGGACAGATATAGTGTTTTTTAGGACACTTTATTTTTTTTTTACGAACATTTCAGGACACCGCGTGTGTTCTTAGAATAGTTTCATCTTGATAGCGAACAGTACGAACAGGTATAGTGTTCTTCAGGACACCTCCATTTTCGTTTATTTACGAACATTTCAGAACACCTGCACTGTCCGCGGACACCTACATTGTTTTTTTTTTTAAAAGAATGAAACTATTTACAACACAATATAAAAATTAAACTTTATTTAACATATATTAATAATTTATGACAGAGAAGGTGAGGCAGAAACAGAAACAAGAGAATTGGGGGTTTCAACATGATTGTTATTAGGTGAAGAAGGGATGGAAGTCTCATCAAAACATTTTGGGTTATGGAGAGGGTTTGGGGATAATTGACTGGGATATGGTGAGGAGGGACAAGTACATGTGGGGCAATGGTACGAGGTTTTTGGTTTAACATGATCTTCCACAAAAGTTTTCAAATTATTAAAATTAGTCAACAATAAATCCATTTTTTCTTCTATACTGTGAACAGTGTTATCCATAACAGGTTTTTCTGAAGTATTTTCTATTTTGGTATGCTCTGTACAAAAATATATATATATATGTTAAATGTATACAAAATAATAATAATTAAATGGTTTATATTATAAAGTGTTTACCATTAGTTTCACTATCTTGTGACATTTCTCCATGTGGGAAATGCTCCTCTAGCCATTCCAGAGTACTAGACATTTCTGTGAGAGAAAAAAAAAAGATATATTTTTTTATCTAATACAGAAAGTTTATAAATATATGAATAAAATTAAGTACACTTACTATTTCAGGTAAGATATGTCCTATGTACTCAGTGGGTCTGCTCTTGTTCTCAGTTCTGTCGTGTTTGTGAGGTAATTATGTTGGTAGCCAATTTATTTTCTTGTGGTATATTCCATTTTAGAACATAGTGCATTTAAATGAATGGTTAGTGTGTTGTACATATGGGTTACATTTCCTATGTATTAGTACTTATAATGTGTTTGTGTGCTTCTTTTTGAATTTGTTAAATGTTCCTATGTTATGATATAACAATCAAACATACCCCCCCTAGAGTTTTTAGGTAGTGGCACTGTTCTTCGAACATGTCCGCGAACATTAAATGAGTTCGCGGACATCAAGTACAGTAGAAGAGATTCAGTCAGTTCCATGTGATATGTATATAAAGTCAAAGTCATTATTGTTAAGTTGCACTACTAAAAACCTATGAAATTCAGTGAAAAAACTTTGTTAAAGGAACGTTATAGTTAAGTTGTGCTACTAAAAACCTATGAACTTCAGTGAAAAAACTTTGTTAAAGGGACGTTATGGTTAAGTTGCGCTACTAAAAACCTATGAAATTCAGTGAAAAAACTTTGTTAAAGGGACATTATGGTTAAGTTGCGCTACTAAAAACCTATGAAATTCAGTGAAAAAACTTTGTTAAAGGGACGTTATGGTTCCAAATAAAACCGAAAAACCCTTGAAATTCGCCAGTTATGGTAAACTAAGCAACCATAACTCGCGCCACCACCGTGCACTGCTAAGAGTAACACCCACGACATCAAAGATGACATCACAAATGTCATTGATGACATCACTGATGACATCACATGTCTGGCTCACTCTTTTTTCTTTTGCTGATATATCTAGGCCACATGGTTTTCTTCAGTAACAGTCAGAAACTAAAACATTTATTTTATTTGTAGACGTATCCTTCAAGTAGGTTCTTACAGTAATTCCCTTAGAGTCCAGTCACATCATATGAAACATATACATAGGGGAAGACACAAGCTTGAAAGACAGCAATCCTTTTTGTGCATAAAGATATTCAATAGACTTATCAACACTTTCTGATACTTCTGTTGTTTTTTTATGGCTGTACTTTCTCTGTATATGGTCATATTTGTATACATTGTACTCGCACTACTTTCCTTAGGGTCCAATCACATCAAGTGATACATATACATAGGGTAAATAGCAGCTTTGAAACAGCAATCATTTATTTGCATGAAAATAATCAGTTAGGTTATGAATTGTTTCTGCTACTACTTGTGCTTTTTTGCTAACTTCACTTTCCCTGTATATACCCATATGGTGTGTGTTCTTGTCCCTTTGTGTTTTGTCTATAGTAATGCAATTATGTAATACATGGGTTTTATTAGCTACTTATTACATATTTCACAGTACACAAAAATCTATTAAGAAAACAATTATCATTTAATTATTCAACATATTAACATTACGAATATTACACCTTCATCTTGTACGCTGCACACAATGCTATGTTTCTGCATGAGTAGCTTAGTATACTAGATAGAACCCCATAATAGAATGCTATTTATATCAATGCATCGTTCAATGCACTAATTAGGGTATGATATTTATTGCAATGATCCTTGACACTTTTTTCGCAACATTATAATAAGAATCCCTTGTACACATATTTCATGAAAAGTACATACACATGTGATGTCATCAGCGAAATTCACCAGTTATGGTAAGCTAAGCAACCATAACTCGCACCACCACCATGCACTGCTAAGACTAACACCCAGGACATCAAAGATGACATCACAAATATCATTGATGACATCACTGATGACATCACATGTCTAGCCCCTTCTTTTTTGTTAACTGCCATATGTAGGCCAGGTGGTTTTATTTACTGACAGTCAGAAACGTAACTTTCAAAAGGTATTACATTTATGGATATTGGTATTCTCACATGTTCTTACACTACTTTCCTTAGAATTTAATCACATGTTATGATGTACATATATAGGGGAAGAAGCAGGCCTGAACCACAGCAATCATTTTTGTGTGTGAATACAATCATGTAGATTATACACAGTTGCTAATGATACTGCCTCTTGTTTGCTTACTTTACTCTCCATATATAAGCCCCATATTTATATGCATTGTAGTCTATTAATGTTTTGTGTGTATTAGTAGAAATATGTAGTAAGTGATGCATTATTAGCTACTTAGTACATGTTTCACAGCACGGAAAAGTCTGATACAGAAGCATTCACTGTTTTAGTATATAACTTTGGAAAAGTACAAATATTGCACCTCTGTGGTGTATGCTGCAGCCAATACCTACATTTCTGTATGAGTAGGTTCCTGTACTAGAAAGAACACTGCAATGGAATGTTCTTTAGAACACTATATTGCTTAATGAAGTATTTAGTTTAATACACATCTCCAAATAATCCCTGATACGTTTTTGCAAACATTACATTCACAACCCCTTGTATGAAAAGTAAATGCACATGTGATGTCATCAGTGATGTCATCAATGGTATTTGTGATGTCATCTTTGATGTCCTGGGTGTTAGTCTTAGCAGTGCACGTTGGTGGCGCGAGTTATGGTTGCTTAGCTTACCATAACTGGCAAATTTCAGGGGTTTTCCGATTTTACTTGTAACCATAACGGCCCTATAACAACGTTTTCTTTACTGAATTAATAGGTTTTTATTAGTGCAACTTAACCATAATGTCCCTTTAACAAAGTTTTTTCATTGAATTTCGTAGGTTTTTATTAGTCCAATGTAACCATAACGTCCCTTTAACAATGATTTTTCAGTGAATTTCATGGGTTTTTACCAGTGCATGCTATTTTCCTACAACTTACTAAAATCATACTTACCAAATATAACAATATTTGTGTCCAATTTACAAAGTGTCACCTAAAAACTCATTTTTAACACTTCTATACACTTTTTGCAACTATTTCAACTAGTTTTGCATCCGTAGACGTCTACGAACATCTGACTTCATTGCGGGCCTCCCGGACAGTGCCACATGACCATAAGCTGGCGCGCGGCATGGTGACGTGTCCGAGAACCCGTCCGCACTTCATGATAAGAAACGTGCTTCACCGGATAGTTCGGAACTGCATTTTCTACTGATCTAAGAACTTTCAACTTCAAAATTTCCCTTGCATAGCTCCAACACCTGTTCTTACTCATTATCCATTAACAATCTAATACGAAGTACATACTTTTAGCAAAACTGCTATTTATCTTCAAATGGCATCAGCTATTGCCATCCCTCCTCCCCAAGAGCCACCGCCACTGCTGTAATCAAGGAGAATAAGAAACACTGCCCCGTACCTTAGAAATAACACACGTGCAATGATTTCCCCTGTCCACCTGCCCCTCCATATTAGTGTTGGGTGCCTCTTCCCTCATTTCCCTCCCCACCATTCTTTCTTAGCTCTCCTGCCAAAAAAAAATGCATCCAAAACAACAAAAGAAATGTTCCTTTAGGAACCACCGTTCACAGTTAAAAAATAGAACTAAAAAAAAACATATATACTCCATCTACTTTACATTTCTCAGTAAAGTACATAGACTCAATAAGATTTTCCAACATTTCCATTTGCATTTTGTGTTATGCTAATGGAAATATTGTGGCATTCATCCCCCGTTGCAGGGACTGGAACGGTGGATACCGACCCAGCAGCCCAAGTTATCAGCCCAAGCGAAGCGAGGGTGGATAACGAGGTCTCCGGGCCATTATCCCCCCATTCCAGCCCCTGTAATGAGGGATGAGGGCCATTAGCACCCTACGTTCCCAAAGCGGGAAACCGGGGTGCCAAAAAAGGATTTTCCAAGATCGCCTCCATGGAAAGGGAAAGTGGGGTTCCGTGCAGGGCCCATCTTCGCTTTCCATGGCAGCCTGCGGAAGACGAAGAGAAAACCATATGACCATATTACTACGAGCACATTTTTCTTCCCTTTCAAACCTATCCCAATTTCGAACAACTTTACCACAAAGCCGGTCCCAGGTGGACATGGCCACTTTAATCCCATGTGTTGTCCCTCCTGGTTATGGCCAGTAGCCAGATTGTCCGGATCATGACCTTATTGTTACGCTCGCCTGGCTCCCACAGGGGCGTTGGTCGGACCCGGACAGCGGCGGTCTCCACCCACGTGATGCGTAGTGCAGCGATGACTGACTGGATCTGCCCTCCTAATCTTGTCTGCTTAACACGTAGAAATATTCTCCTGCAAGTGGAGAGATGGATTTAGCCACTTATAGATTCAAGTGAATCCCCCACAGTCCTCCCCAACTAATCACCTCCGAAATGCCCTCACAGCAATCTCACCTCATATTCTGCGTGGATTTGCAGGGGCGCGTCGATTCCAGTTACTTCACTGGTTTGAAGGCTCTGGAGAGTTCCGGGGAGTATTGACTCTGAGGTTCCTGGTGAGGACCAGTAAGTATTAAGTTCATAGAGTTCAATATGTCAGATGTTCACTCTTGTTCCCACCTTCCTTTCTTGTCTTGCAGCTGGCTTGTGAAAAGATGCTCTGATGCAGCTGGTGGCGCTCAGGTAAGAGTCTGTATTACCCGGCGCTGTCCGGTAAATGTTGCACGTGGAAAATGTGTCGTTTTGTCCCTCTTTACAGATGTGGCACGTGAAAATATGGAGAGTCACAAAAGGATGCCTCCGGTGGTAAATCAGGTAAGTCTATGGTGGTAAGAATTATATTTGTTGGTTCCCTCGGCTCACCTTGTGGTTTTCTTTTGTCTCCTAGGTGCTGAAGTTCGGCGAAGAAATGATGGAGGCAGCGCTGACCCGAAGGATGCTGTGAAGACTGGTGAGTATGGCGCGGCGCTGCAGCTGGAGTTGCGGCGTGTGCAGAAATGATGTTCTTTACAGGTCCGGAGACGAGATGGATCCAGAATCAGGTGTGGAATAGAAATAAGTTAGTTTTCTAACCTTGTCCCTTTCTTTCCTCTTTATTTTAGGAGCTCCGGATTCAAGGTGGGCGTGGCAGAAGACTGGATGCAGGCTGCAGGCACGGTGAGCGTTACGCTGCTGGATGCAGAATAACGCGAAGCGTGTGTTGCTGGTCGGGCATGGTTTAAATAGCCTCAAAAGTAGTCCCAGGTAAGAAGTCCCTAAAACCACACCCGAGTAAAAAATAGTCCCTTTCAGGCTTCATGTTGGATTGGAGTCATTTGCAGCATGGTCTGCCTGAGGTAAGTAATGACTATGAGCCTGGCGCCTTAGGCGCCAGGACTGATTTCTACTATGAGCCTGGTGCCTAAGACGCCGGGGCTGCTGAGGTTTTACTACATGTCTAGATGCCTGCTCTCGGGGCTGATGGGCTTGGTTCGGATGCCTGGGGGTAGGCATCATGACAGCACTCTTCCCTCCCCCCCGTAAGGCCCCTCCTAAAGTTGTTCTTCCCCTGGGCCCTGGTTTGTCTAGGAAGTTCCGATGGAATCTTTTCACCAATCGAGGTGCATGGACGTGGTCACTAGGTTCCCATGACCTTTCTTGTGGTCCGTAGCCCTTCCAATCGATTAAATAAAAAAGTTTTGATTTAACCATCTTGGAGTCCAGGATATTTTTTACCTCGAATTCAGGTTCTCCATCTATCAAGATGGGGTCGGGTGGTTTGGTTAATCTTGTCCCTGGTTGAACTGGTTTAAAAGTGAAACATGAAAGACAGGATGAATGCGCATATTAGAGGGTAATTCCAATTTGACGGCTACCGGGTTGATAATGGCCTTAATAGTGTAAGGTCCCAAATATCTAGGGTTAAAAGTCCGAGTTCCCTTCAGAGGTATATGTTTTGTAGCCAGCCAAACTTGATCCCCAATCTGGTATTGTGGAGTTTCACTTCTATGTTGATCAGCATTTTTATTATATTTCTCTTTTGCTTGTTTCAAATGTTCTGTTGCCTCTTTAAAGGCTTGTGTAATAGTAGAATGCAAATGACTAGCTGCAGGCATTTCTAAATGCTGAGGCGAATCTAGTTCTGAGGTTCGAGGGTGATGTCCATATATGGTATAAAAGGGGCTTTGTCCGGTTCCTGAATGTACAGAGTTATTGTATGCATACTCGGAAATCCATAAAATATCTTTCCAATTACTTTCGGTCTGGTGTAGCATGCAACGTAGGTACTGTTCAAGGGTCTGGTTGGTCCTCTCCGTCTGACCATCGGTCTGGGGATGGTGACTGGTTGATAACCTCACGTCGATTTGCGCCAGTTGACAACATTTCTTCCAAAAATGTGAAATGAATTGACTACCTCGGTCAGAGACCAATACGGAAGGAAATCTGTGTATTCGAACAATGTTTTCGAGGAACTCCTTGGCCAGAATTGAAGCAGAAAGTAATCCCTTTAGAGGAATAAAGTGGGCCATCTTGGAAAAAAGATCCACAATAACTAGAATGGTGTTAAATCCATTACATGGAGGTAGATCTGTAATAAAGTCTAATGATAAGGTGTGCCATGGTGTAGGCGGAATATCCAAAGGTTGTAAGAGGCCAGCTGGTTTCTTCTTCTGACTTTTGTTTTGGGCGCAAATGCCACAAGACATTACAAATGACTTTACATCTTTTCGCCAGGTGGGCCACCAGAATTGTCTCTTAATTTTTGCTTCAGTTTTTGCGATACCTTTGTGTCCTTCCATCAGGGTGTCATGATAATTGGAGATGACTAGTTCTTGTAGTTCCTTGTGTGGTAGAAATAGTCGCCCTTGATAATAAGGTAGGTCATTGATGACTGAGTAGTCCGAGCCTTTCTTCACCCAGTCCTGCAGGGCTGTTGGATCGAAGAGTTGTTGGATCTTTACTTGAATATCCTCTAGTGTCTGTCGAGTGGTTATGCCAAGAATTCTTTGTTCTGAAATTATAGGCACCGGTTCCGGGTTCGCATATGCTTTTCCCACCCCTATTCGGGATAAGGCATCTGCCTTGCTATTTTTACAACCTGGTCGATAAGTGATCACGAAATCAAACTCGGCAAAGAACAATGCCCATCGAAGTTGACGCGACGATTGGGCCTTGGCTGTTTTTAAATACTGCAAGTTCCGGTGATCGGTGATTACCATAATGGTATACCTGGCACCGAGAAGATAATGCCGCCAAGCCTTGAAGGCGGATTTGATGGCTAATAATTCTTTATAGGTAACCGCATAGTTTAACTCGGGTGCCGAGAGCTTTCTGGACCAAAATGCTACTGGGTGAAGTTGACCGGTTTCAGGATCCTTCTGGGACAGGACAGCTCCCCTGGCTAAACTGGATGCATCAATTTCAACTATGTATGGAAGTTCGGGGTGGGATGCTTTAAGACAGGTGCACACGTGAATTTCGCTTTCAGCTCTTGGAAGGCCTTTTGAGCTTCTTCGGTCCACAAGAAGCGTTTGTTTTTTCGCAAAAGTGCTGTGATAGGGTGTACAACATGTGAGAAATCCGGAATGAATCTGTGGTAGAAATTAGCAAATCCGAGCATGCTTTGTACCCCTTTAACTGAACTGGGTGATGGCCACTTGAGGATTGCATCCACCTTCCGAGAGTCCATTCAGACTCCTTTTGGAGTCATGATAAATCCAAGGAGTTCAACTTCCGTAGCATGAAAAACGCATTTTTCCAATTTTGCATATAACTTGTGCTGGCGTAGTTTCTCAAGGAATGCACGAACGTGCTTCACATGGTCTGATTCTGAAGAGGAGTACACTAGAATATCGTCTATGTATACAACAACACAGACATCAATGAGTTCACGAAGGACATCATTCATAAAATACTGGAAGGCTGCTGGTGCATTGCACAACCCGAAGGGTATCACCTGGTATTCGAATAACCCGTACTTGGTGCGAAAAGCAGTCTTCCATTCGTCGCCTCTCTTTACACGTGCCGGATGATATGCCCCTCGGAGATCTAATTTAGTGTAGATGCAAGCGTCCTTTACTTGGTCTAGTAATTCGGGGGTTCAGAGGCAATGGGTATCGGTTCTTAACCGTGATCTGATTTAATGCGCTGTAGTGTATGCACGTTTTGAGGTCACCTTCCTTTTTAGGCACGAAGAACAAAGCTAAAGATGCAGGGGACTTGGATGGACGAATGAAGCCATTAGCAAGGTATTGGTCAAAGTATTGTCGTAGGTGAAGGTTTTCGGGTTCCGTAAGGGCGTAGATCCTACTACATGGTGGTTGTGCACCGGGTATGAGATCGATTTGACAATCGTATGATCTGTGAGGTGGTAGGGTGTTTGCCTGTTCCTTTTGGAAAATGTCCTGGAATTCTTGATATTCCTGAGGTAACTGCACGACTGGAGGAGCGACTGTGGCTAGGCCTTGGTTCAAGGGTTTTTTCGGGTAACTAGTATGTGCACAATCCGGGAAGGTTATTCTCTTCTTTCGCCAATCAATACAAGGATTATGTGTTTCCAACCAAGGTATCCCCAGTATTATTTGGAACTGCGGGGCTTTGATTAAATCAAACACAATAGTCTCTCGATGCCCATCCTGACCCAATAGTGTCATCTCTGCGGTGGAATGAGTTACAGGACCAGAGGCAATTTCAGTTCCATCGACTGTGGTGATGACATCCGAAGTGGTCTTTTTGCAGAGAGATAGATTCATCCTAGAAGCCAACTCGTGGTCCACATAGTTTCCTATGGCCCCGCTATCAATGTATGCCCTCACTGCGTGCATACGTGATGGCTGCCTTGGATCTATAAGGATCATTGGTATGATGAAGTTCGAGGTCTGAGTATCCTCCTTCAAGCTTGGCAAGTGGACCTCTACGCTTGTCGGGCGTGGTCGTTTCCCGAATCAGGCTCTGTTTGATTTTTATCAGCAACTCCGACTACTCTTTTAGATGTTTTTATAGGGCAATCCCGTAGAAAATGTCCTGAGGCCCCACAGTACAGACACAATTGCATCTGGCGTCTTCTTTCTCTTTCCTTTTGAGTTAAGGGTCCTTTGACCCCCCCGATCTGCATTGGTTCTGATACATCTGTTCCTTTGAGGGTAACATTGGCTTTAACCAATACCCGATTCTCGAACTTAGCTCGATCAGCCTTTCTATTCTGAAGTCGGTGGTCTAACTGGACCACTAAGTCTATATATTCTGCACAATCCTGAGGTGGGTTCACAACTTGGGCCAAAACTTCTTTGAGTTCACCCCGAAGTCCACAATGAAATAATGTATTTCATTTTCCTCTGGCCATCCGGTTTCCACCACTAACCTATTGAAAGTGGCGATATAGGTTAGTAGATCCTGGTTACCTTGTCGTAATGATAAAAGTTTGTTATCCAGGGCCTGTCCCTGTGAATGTCTGGCAAATAGTCTTTCCATGTTCAATTGAAAACCTTGAAAATCCCGAAGAAGAGGGTCATCCTGGTTAACTAATGGAATTGAACAATCTGCTGCGCTGCCACTAAGATATGATAGTACAAAGGCTACTTTGGTTTGATCGTTCGGAAAAGCTCCAGGTCTGCATAAAAAGTGCAAGCGGCATTGGTTCATAAACACGGCAAACTTTTTTGGGTCCCCAGCAAAACGTTCAGGTGGAGTTAAAGGAATGCTACCTGGTAGAACCACTTGCACAGGATTGCTCAATCAAACAGGAGTTGGATTCCCCCCGAATCCAGGTAATGGTGTTTGCCCAGCTTGGTTTTGCAGTAATTGTCTAGCAAGATCATCAGTGCGCTCCTTTGACACAATCGGTTCTCTCCTGAGGGAATTAGTCTCTTGGCGCGCGGAGTGCACTTCTGCCCTAAGTTCCCCTAACAATAGGGCTAGTTGGTCGGTTTCTGAGGTTTCCATAATGCCCGGGTGGGGATTTGTAGATAGGCTTCGTGTTCTGTTACGCTCACCTGGCTCCCACAGGGGCGTTGGTCGGACCCGGACAGCGGCGGTCTCCACCCACGTGATGCGTAGTGCAGAGATGACTGACTGGATCTGCCCTCCTAATCTTGTCTGCTTAACCCGTAGAAATATTCTCCTGCAAGTGGAGAGATGGATTTAGCCACTTGTGGATTCAAGTGATGGCACCCCCCACAGTCCTCCCCAATTAATCACCTCCGAAATGTCCTCACAGCAATCTCACCTTATAATCTTGAAAGATGAGCTCTCCATCCTGCGTGGATTTGCAGGGGCGCGTCGATTCCAGTTACTTCACTGGTTTGAAGGCCCGTGGAGTATTGACTCTGAGGTTCCTGGTGAGGTCCAGTAAGTATTAAGTTCATAGAGTTCAATATGTCCGATGTTCACTCTTGTTCCCCCCTTCCTTTCTTGTCTTGCAGCTGGCTCGTGAAAAGATGCTCTTGTGGCAGCTGGTGGCGCTCAAGTAAGAGTCTGTATTACCCGGCGCTATCCGGTAAATGTTGCACGTGGAAAATGTGTTGTTTTGTCTCTCTTTACAGATGCGGCACGTGAAAATATGGAGAGTCACAAAAGGATGCCTCCGGTGGTAAATCAGGTAAGTCTATGGTGGTAAGAATTATATCTGTTGGTTCCCTCGGCTCACCTTGTGGTTTTCTTTTGTCTCCTAGGTGCCGAAGTTCGGTGAAGAAATGATGGAGGCAGCCCCGACCCGAAGGATGCGGTGAAGACTGGTGAGTATTGGGAGGCGCTGCAGCTGGAGGTGCAGCGCGTGCAGAAATTAAGTTCTTTATAGGTCAGAGACCAGATGGATCCAGAATCAGGTGTGGAATAGAAATAAGTTTATTTTCTAACCTTGTCCCTTTCTTTCCTCTTTGTTTTAGGAGCTCCGGATTCGAGGCGGGCGTGGCAGAAGACTGGATGCAGGCTGCAGGCACGGTGAGCGTTACGCTGCTGGATGCAGAATAACGCAAAGCGTGTGTTGCTGGTCGGGCGTGGTTTAAATAGCCTCAAAAGTAGTCCCAGGTAATAAGTTCCCAGACCCACACCCGAGTAAAAAATAGTCCCTGTAGAAAAATAGTCCCTTTCAGGCTTCATGTTGGATTGGAGTCATTTGCAGCATGGTCTGCCTGAGGTAAGTAATGACTATGAGCTTGGCGCCTTAGGCGCCAGGACTGATTTCCGCTATGAGCCTATGAGCCTGACGCCTAAGGTGCCAGGACTGAACCCAGATAGCCCCTAGACGGGCCTGCTGAGGTTTTACTACATGTCTAGATGCCTGCTCCCGGGGCTGATGGGCTTGGTCCGGATGCCTGGGAGTAGGCATCATGACACTTATTCTATGACCCGGACAATCTGGCTACTGCCCATGGCTACCGACTATACCTCGGTCACCAAAAAGGTATATCACTATTTTTTGTACCTACATTATGACACTTGTTCAAAAATAAAACACGGATACATTTGCAAAACCATGCTTTCAGATCCTTGCCAATGCTCCTTCCACAAGTTTGCTGGAAATCCACACGTTTTATTTTTTCAAAAGTGTCAAATGTATGCACATAATATAGTCATATAACCTAGCCCCACTTGACAAAATCCATATAGACTTTATGAAAACATTTATATCTAGATCTAAAATCTTTTTGCAAACTTTTGTGTCATCAAATTGCACCACATTTATAAGCCTTAACAATATTTTGGGACCCCCCCTCTAATTTTGCCCCTCCTGCCAAAATCTGACCAAACTTTGCAAAAACATGTATTTTGAATGGATTGTGTCCTCCAACGTGTTCCTCATCTTAGATGTATTCCATCCAGCTTTAGGTGCTTTGGACATTTTTTCTCGGCAGTCGTCGAGTCAAAGTCCCTCGATGGGTGACGTCATCAGGTATACAAGTAGCATGGATGTCGCCCGTTGACCTCCGTTCCGTTTTTCCACAGTACGTGTTGCTTCGGAGACTCTGCGCGCCTCGAGTAGTTCTGTGACGCAGTTATTGTGAAACGATATTCGAGATGTCCTGCTCTTTGACCCCAACTACCCTGGGTCAGGGGTTCAAAAAGTGTAAATCCTGCAGTTCCAAAATTTCCATCACAGATCCGCACCGAGAATGTCTGTGGTGCCTCGGTGAAGGCCACGACATGGAGGCCTGTACGAAGTGTCAGGCAATGACGGGGAAGGCCCTGCAAGAGAGGAAGAGAAAGCTACAGGTAGGTCGAAAACCCGACCCAAAAGCCTCTAGCGTCGAGTCAAGGACCCATGAGGAGAAATCTCCTCGACGCGAAAGGCAAAAGTATTGGTCTAGGTCCCGAAGTGGTTCACACCACTCTTCGTCTTCAACGAAAAAGTAAACAAAAAGACACCACTGGTCCCCTTCCACCTCGTCCTCGGACAAATCCCCCAAGAGAATGAAATGCCCCACAAAACATTCTTCCTCCGAAGAATGGGAAGCATTTAGAATTAAAATGATGGAGGTTTTTGAAAAGGCTAAGCCTCGGTCCGCGCCTTCCTCGGAAGCCGGCCTGCAGCGTTACTGTTCCGACACTCGCGCGCCCTCCAGCCCGGATGATCGAAGGTGAAAAGATCGGGAACCCTCCAGGACCCAGAGCGAAAAAGATTGCTCGAGTCGACCAATCAAGGTCACCAACGCTGTCCGGAACCCCACACAACTCGAAGGGCAAGCCTTCAAAGAGCGCCTTGACGCCCTCGAAGCCAGCTCCATCGACGACTACTATTTCGCCTGCGTCATCGACGCCCTTCATGACGTTGACCGCGAAGCCCTCGGTGACGAATGTTTCAAACGCTCCAATTCAGCCAGAAACTGTCAAAATAGCAGCAAAGGAAAAGGCTGCAATGACTGTAAAGCCTTCGGTCTCTACTGCAACACCTCCTCCAGAAAAAAATTATAAACCTCTACCAAGGAAAGAATATTTTAAATCCTTAACTTCAATTTTTGAAGAACAAGAGAGGTCTGAGGAGGAGGAGGGGGATGCTCCTTTTGGCCTAGAGTATAGCACCCCGAATGTCCCAGAATGCCTGATTTCTGAGGCAAGCAGAATTAGAGATCTGGTGGAAACCTTGCATAATGCAAGTGGAATTGACACTTCACCTGAGACAGATTTCGGCAGGCCAGAACCCGGGGAACATGCCAGTCCCTCATACAGGCAGCTGATGACAAAGGTAGTTGATTATTAAGGATGGGCTAAACGACCAACTCAGTTCATCCAGGATGATCTGACTGATATATTGGATCATGGCCCCACCGAAGATCCGATTTTACCCTTCCATGTAGCCTTACAAAATAGGGTGGCCAAAAATTGGGAGACCCCGGACTCAATTCCTCCTGTGAATAAGTCCCTCACTTCAAAATACTGCCCTTCCAGAAGCGACCCCGGCTATTTGTCCAAACACCCTACTCATGAGAGTCTGGTGGTCCAGGCAGCCACAGCTTCAAATAAGGCGGCGTACCCTTCCATCCCTCTGTATAGGGACGACAAGCGTGTGGATGCTTGGGCACGCAAGGTATTTTCAGCTGGGAGTATGGCGTAAAAATCGGCCAACTCCACATGTGCCTTGGCAACATTTTCATACGCTCTGTGGGAGTGCATTGCAATGGCGGTGGATCACATACCAGAAGGGGAAGAAAGGGAAGGATTCCTAGCCATTGTTAGAGATGGAAAGGTGGCCATGCTGGAATACCTTCAGTTTCGATTGGACACTGCAGATAGTGTGAGCAGGTCCATGGCCACTAGCACGGTAATGTGCAGACTTGCGTGGTTGCGAAAGTCGGGTTTCGCACCAGATGTGCAAAACCGCCTTTTAAACATGCCCTTTGACGGGTCTCACCTTTTTGGCAACAAGGCTGACGAGAGCCTTGAGAGGTTGCAGACCTCAAAAGCGGCTTTCAAATCTTTAGGAGCTGCTATTAGGCAACCTCAGCCTTTTCGTGCATCAGGACAATCTTGGAGGGGACAATCCTATCGTTACTACTCCTCATATGGAAAGGTGAGAGGAATGGCCAGTCAGAGGCCAGAAAAAAGCCACTCGTGGTGGAAGAAGAAAATGTGCAAAGTCAGCCCCAGCTGCAGCCTCTTTGCCATCAGCGGCCGCAGCAACCACCACAAAACCAGTTTGAGAGCTTGCATCACAAGACACCTGTGGGAGGCAGGCTGTCACAGCATCTGCAAGAATAGCGAGCCATTACTTAAGATGATTGGGCTCTAGAAATAATAGCCCAAGGTTACTGCCTCCCTTTTCTAAAACAACCTCAAAGCAATCCACCAGGGAGACACTCTTTGAAGTTTCCAGACCCACTCCTACATCAGAAGTCTTCACCCTGCTGGAGAAAGGTGCTATAGAACCAGTACCTGTACCTGAGCGGAACAAGGGATGGTACTCCCCATATGTTTTGATTCCCAAAAAGGACAGAGGACTGAGACCCATCTTGGACTTAAGAGGCTTGAACAAGCTCCTCAGGAAGGACAAGTTCAAGGTGGTCACTCTTTCTCAGATCCTTCAGGCACTTCAACTTCAGGATTGGTTGGTGTCATTGGACTTCCAGGATGCTTATTTTCATGTGCCAATCCATCTCAAGCACAGAAAACTCGCGTTTCGAGTCCTGCCATTTGGGTTGACCTCCGCCCGAGGGTCTTCACCAAGTTAATGGTAGTGGTGGCAGCGCACCTCAGGAGAGGGGGGATTCACATCTACCCCTACCTGGACGATTGGTGGATCAGGGCACGTTCTGCCGAACAAGCCCTGGATCCTCTGAAAGTCACCTGCCACTTCATCCACAGACTGGGCTTCTCCCTCAATTTCAAGAAGTCACAAATGACACCTTCCCAACAGCTCCAGTACATAGGGGCTGTATTAGACACATCCTTGGGAAAGAGCTTGCCTCCTAAGTTGAGGCCTCAAGACATTCTTCAGATGGTTTCCATATTCCAAAATGCCAAAAATCTCCAGTCCTACTACTTCTTGAGGTTGCTTGTCCTCATGGCATCCTGCATTTTCCTAGTGCCAGAAGCTCGACTGAGGATGAGATCCATTCAAAGGGCTCTAAAGACTTAATAGTCCCAGTTCTCAGGTCAAATGACGGATCTCCTACAGATTCCGAAAAAGGTTTGGTAGGATCTTCTGTGGTGGACTTGCACAGACAACATCCTAAAAGGAGAACATTTTTGGCAACCATGGCTGGAGATTACAGGAGTGACGGACGCCTCACTCATGGGGTGGGGAGCTCATGCCAACGATCTGACAATCAGCGGTCGTTGATCTCCATCAGAGTCCAAACTACACATCAACCTTTTAAGAGCTGAGAGCAATCAGACTAGTGCTGAAAGCTTTTCTGCCATCTGTCAGGGGAAGAAAATATCCTGATAATGACAGACAACACAGTGGCCATGCGTTACCTAAACAAAAGAGGTGGTGTAGGGTCACTACCTCTGTGCAGAGAGGCAATGCAGCTCTGGTATTGGGCAATTCAAGAAGGAATCTCCTTAACGGCAGTTCATCTAGCCGGGGAGAAGAATATGACAGCGGATGCTCTGAGCAGGCAGAGTACGGTGTCCCACGAGTGGGAACTGGCTCAGGAAGTCCTTCAGGAGATCTTCACCCTTTGGCGAACCCCTCAAGTGGACTTGTTTGCGACCGGAATCAACTGGAAGTGTGAAAAGTATTACTCAAGGGAATTTTCCCCTAGAGGAGCCCTAGGGGACGCGTTTGTGGTGGAGTGGAACTTCCCACTGCTATATGTGTTCCGTCCGATTCCTGTCATTCCTCAAGTCATCGGGAGAATGAGACGGTTCGGAAACTGCATGATGTTAATTGCCCCGGATTGGGCCAGGAGAATGTGGTACCCGGACCTTCTAGACATGTCCATCTGCCCTTAATTACGCCTTCCTCAGAGAGAGGACCTTCTCTCACAAATGGAGGGCCAGGTTCTACATCCAGAGGTCAACCTTCATGCTTGGTATCTGAAAGGCTGAGATACAAGTATTGGGACCTTCTAGATGATGTCATGGAGGTGTTGCTTTCGGCAAGAAGGCCAGCAAAAAAATCTCTGTACCGTTGCCGCTGGAAGAGGTTTTGCAACTGGTGCAGGGAAAAGAATGTTGTTCCTTTTCTGTGTTCTATCCCAGAAGTGTTGTCTTTCCTCTTGTCCCTGGCGCATAGAGGCCTCAATGTTGGGACCATTAAAGGTTATCTTGCAGCGCTTTCCATTTTCAAGCGCTCTTCGGAAGAATGTTCATACTTTCAAATTCCTTTTGATAATACAATTCTTAAAGGGACTCACCAATGTGTTCCCTCCTTCTTCTTGCCAAGTCCCAGTTTGGGACCTTAATCTGGTTCTAAAGTTTTTAAAGTGTGCCCCTTTTCAACCTTTGCACACTTGTCCATTAAGATTACTAACGTTGAAAAACGTTTTCTTGGTTGCTTTAACATCTGCACGAAGAGTGAGCGAATTGCAGGCACTCTCTTCTGGGCCACCCTATACTGTGTTCCACAGGGACAGAGTTTTATTGAGAGTTAAACCCTCATTCTTACCTAAAGCTGTGTCTGATTTCCATTTAAATCAGAAAATTATTCTGTCCGCGTTCTATCCTCCACCTCATCCCAGTAAGGAGGAGGAAAGATTGCACAGGCTGGACCCGAGAAGAGTTCTAAGCTTTTACATTTCTAGGCTCTCCAAGCTTAGAGTGGATAATCAAATTTTTATTGGCTACACAGGAAGGGAATTGGGTCAATCAGTGTAAAAACAAACCCTATCACGTTGGATTGTGCTTTGCATTTCAGAATGCTACAGATTGGCGGGCAAAGATCCACCAGAAGGCTTAAAGGCTCATTCTACCAGAGGCATAGCCTCTTCGACAGCCCTTCAAAGAGGTGTTCCCATAAAATCTATTTGTGAAGCAGCAACTTGGTCATCGCTGCACACTTTTTCTAAATTCTATAGTCTGGATGCTAAAGAGCTTGCTTTTGGTAAAGCAGTGTTATATTCAGCTGTATAATATTAAAAATCTACTCCCTCCTCCAGAGAGCTTTCTACACTGCTTTGGGAGTCTATGTAAGATGAGGAACACGTTGGAGGACACAATCCATTCGAAAAACAAGTTTCTTACCAACTGGTAACGTTCTTTCGACTGGATGTTCCTCCAACGTGTTCCTCATCGCCCTCCCATACTACCCCTCTACAGATTATCCAATGTTATTACCACTTCAACTCTCACAAGGCTGACACCTGGCTACCTACACTATCTATACAGCAGAGCAAGAGGGGAAAAACAGAACTGAGGCGAACGGGCACCGTGCGTGCTACTTGTATACCCAATGACGTCAGGCCTTCGAGGGACTTCGACTTGACAACATCAACGCACGGCACCCTCTGCCGAGAAAAACTTTCTGAAGCAGCTAAAGCTGGATGGAATACATCTAAGATGAGGAATACGTTGGAGGAACATCCAGTCGAAAGAAAGTTACCAGTTGGTAAGTAACTTGTTCATCTAGATCTATAATGTTTTTGCACACCTTTGTGTAGATTTGTTAAATGGCACCACATTTATAAGCCTTTAAAATAATTTGGGACCCCCCTCTAATTTTGCCCCCTCTTGACAGAATCCCATCAAACTTTGTAAACTAAATCTGATCTGTAATCTATATACAAACCTTTGTCTAGATTCGTCAAATGGCACCACATTTATAAGCCTTTAAAATAATTTGTGACCCCCCCTCTAATTTGTCCCCCTCTTCACAAAATCCCACTAAACTTCGCAAAAGCATTTATACCTATATCTATTATCAGTTCCCCAACTTAGGTTTAGATTCGTCAAATGGCACCTAACTTATAAGCCTTTATATCACTTTGGGACCCCCTCTCTAATTTCGCCCCCTCTTGACAGAATCCCACCAAACTTTGCAGACTCATTCGGAATCAGGTCAAGAATATAAGTGCAACATTTCATGCAGTTTAATTAAGTGGCACAAAGTTATAAGCCATCCAAGAACTGCTTTTCACCAACCCTGTAATGCAGAGGTGTTCGCGAACTACATAGGACTGTTCGCGAACATCCGAACTGTTTGCAGACTTTCGCAGCAGAAACCGCCCTTTTTTTTGCCTCTTGCTGCCATATCCCATCCCATCTCATCACCCCTCACCTCACCAGAGATTTTTTGATAAGTTTGACAAGTGCAAAGTGGTGTTTTTTTTATATGTTTTTACCGTGATGTCCACGAATCCAAGATGGCGGGCACAGCGAGAAAATGTGACGCACCTCGTGCTTCTCTCCAACTAATCAACGAGCACGTTGCATGTCCACGGACATGACGCAAGCCAATTGGCCAATCGAAGTCTTGTCCGCGGAGCGAACAGGGAAGTGTGTCCGCGGAGCGTACATAGATATCACTAATATTTTTGCCTTACGTTTTGGTCGTTTAAAAGAAACTATTGGACGGATTTACACCAAATTTAAAAAAGCACGCTTTCTGGACCAAGCTGCCGCTCCTGGTTAAAATCTGTCCAGCAGTTTGGGCTTTAGGTGCGACAGACATTTTTTCACATTATGTCTATGGGAAAAAAAGAAATGTTGGGAGACCCCCTATAACTTTGCCCCCCCTTGACCAAACTTTGCAAATCAATTCAGAGTGCGTCATATACTTTATTTGCAAAGTTTGGTGAGGATTCGTCAACAGAGAGCGAAGTTATAAGCAACCCAAAACGTGCTCTTCCTAAACTACATGGCCGCTACCGCAGGCCATGTAATATATATTTGCAATGCAGGTGTCAAATTGCAACAGTTATCAGCATATACTGAAGCTAATGCTGTAACTGATGTCATGCGCATAATAACAGTAGGTTCATGTTGTCAGAAGGTGAATGCTTGTCATTCCAAGGGTACATCAGGTTCATTAAGTATTTGTAAATATTTCATTTTTCAATCCACATTTGCTCCTTATTTTTGGTACATTTTGAATATTTTGGCCACTGTTTGGAAATTTAATAACTTCTAGTAGCACCCATTCCAAATGTACATGAAATGTGGTACCGACGTCTCTTGTACTTTTGGAGAACCATCTTTGATCTGTTCTTGCTGGCTGATAAGTTGTTAATTGAGCAGGAGTTTATAATATTGCTGATTTTGAAATTGGAAAATACATTATGGTTCCAGATTATAGAACCATATTTGCATTTTTCAGTTTTCTTTGTCAAGCATTGTTTACCATGGGGTAATGACCTTTTTTTTTATTTATTTATTTTTACATTTATAGTGCGCAATAAGCTCATGGGCATCAAGGCATTAGTTACAAAGTTAAATGGCAGATGTTAAGTACATAGTCCGGTGAACCAGACTAGCCCAGCGAGGGGCCGTGAGAGAATAGCAGTATTTTAAGGTGTGTGTGAAAGGTCTGTTAAGATTGCTCTGATCTCAGAGCTAGAGGTAAAGAGTTGCAGTTCTTCGTGGTGATGACCGGGATCTCGTCCCACCGGCTCTCGTTAGTCTGAATCTTGGGGTGATAAGACGATGAGAGTAAGAAGAGTGAGACGGTCTTGAGGATTGAGAATTTTTGAGTTTTTGAGAGACGTATATTGGGGTATATTTAGATAGGCATTTGTGGTTGATTGCCAGGGTTCTGAAGGTGATGTGTTCATGTATTGGGAGCCAATTACTGTTTCTTCTGGCGGTGGATATATGCTCTTACCTAGGGATATTCAGGGCGGTTCAAAGTACATTGTTCTGGATGACATGGAGTTTGATGGTGTATGTGAAGGTGCCTACAAATAGGGCATAGCAGTAGTCAACTCTTGAGTCAATAAGGCAGCAGTCGTTGGAAAGGAATGGTCTGCTGGCATTAATTAGCTTTGTGATGTGTGCAGATGAGGAAGCAATATCATTGATCTGCCTGGTCTAGCTTGTTGAGTATGACTTGGGAACCAACCAGGAGAATTTCCTTTTTCTTTCTCATTGAGGGAGAGGAGGCGAGATGCCATCCAGGCTTGGACACTTTGGTACACTCTGTGCAGTGTGTCAGAGTCAGTGGAGTAGTTTCCAGTTAGGGGTAGGAGAATCTGTGTGCCATCCTCATATTTGGTATAGGAGATACCGAGGTCGTCCAGAAGGTCAAATAGGGATTTAGTGAAAATGTCGTAAAAGGTGGGGGATACGCATCAGCCTTGGGGCATGCTGCAAGTGACTGGCGATTGTGGGGCCAAGGCGTTTTCCACGAAGGCTCTCATGGTTGTATCTGACAAAAAGGAGGTTACCTTGTGTGAAGGCATCATGAGTCAGACAACAGGACAATTACGTTGAACAAAGTTTTTTTAACTCAAAAAGGTAGGAGGGAGAGTAAGGCCTATTCTAAGGTGGGATTTCCCTACCTAAAGAAAACTAAGGATAGTCTACGCCAGGAAGTCCAAAGTAATTATCTGTCCATGACCAAAACCTATACTAGCCCTCACAACTAACTGCATACAATGTGTGGGGATGTCAATGAATAGTGTTCAAAATAAAGTTCTGAGCTTCTTCTAGCTCTTGGCTTGTGATCAGCTTCCACTTACCCAAGTTCAGAATAGTTCATAAAGCACAGGGGATCCCTTCCCCAAGAGTTCAAATCTTCAATCTTTCAAGCCAACATTTGAGTTCAAAGTCACCTAAACGGTTATCGGAAAAGACAAACTTCTTTATAGGTGTTTCCATTTAGGGCATCCGGTCCAAGCACAGTTATCAGACCATATGATCCACCCATTACAGATCACTCAACCAGTTCCCCTTCTTTACTGATTTTCCATCAACACCAGTTCACTGCCTCTCCTTAACAGTGATGCTTGCTTCATTCACATGTGTCACACTCTCCCAACACTGTATTGTGGCTTGTTTAGCCACCATGCACTTGTTACACTTTCTTATGTTTCCTTGGCTCTTGCCAATGCTTGTTTCTTTATTACATAAAGTTCCTTGCACTCTTTTGGCTTTGACCAATGCTGCATTTCTCATAAAGTACAACTCTTTGTGTTCTCTTGGTGTTGCCAGCACTTGTGTCTCAAGTAATACAGTTCCTTGTATTTTGGCAATTGCCAATACTTGGTTTTTCATATAATGCAGATCTTCATTTCAATAAAGTTCACAAACTCCCCTTCAGTAAGATTCACCATCTTCCCTTCCCTCCTCTCATCCATCAAGAGTGATCACAACTTGCTTTTGTTTCGTTCAGTATTCATGATGACTTGTATTGGCTTTCATTCAAATAGCAATGTGTGCTTTTGTTTAATTTAATGTCCATTACTATCACCGCCTACCAGCTCAGTGTTCCCTCTTCTGGTTGCACTCACTGGTCGGACTTATGTCTTCTTGCGGGGTCCTCTACCACACGGTTATTTCTACCCGTTTGGTTCCTTGCGACTTCTCCCAGCTGTCTTCCATGGCTCGTGTTCACCCAGCAGTGCTTCCTCTGCGACTCAGGACTCACACGACCGCTTCCTCCGGTCCCGCAGTCTCCTTCCTGTGGCTTGTCACTGACCTCTAGTGCTCTGTACCTTTGCTTCCTGCTGCATAAACTCTGCACTTTTACACAGGTCTCGAGTACTCCTCATGCCATACCGCTACACCAGAGAGGTCTGTACCATTTACATGATGGAGGGTTCCATGTGAGCCTCTAGACCATGGAGGTAGGAAGTGGGTGGGACGTGGCAGGTATGCTTTGCTGCTGGATTTAAAGCATGGTTTGTGGAGGGTAAGCAAGCAGGAGGCCTGGCTCTCCTTACCTTGGGTGATGCAGTTGAAGTTAGGAGGCAGTTCTCTCTGGGGATGTTGTTCTGTGGAGATGCGGCAGGTTGGACTGTGAGTCGGCATAATTCCCAGCTGGGCAGGCGGTTAGGGGCCGGCAGTGCTGTGCATGCCCAGACAGGCCTTAGGAGTCAGCCTTTGGAGGATGACGGCTTGGCCATCTGGCTTGCTGATACCTCCCCTAATGAAGCACTTGGAGGCGTATCAGGTCACATGATAGTGCAAGGGTCCTGGAGGGCCAGTGAATCTCCTTGCCTTCCACTGAATTATTTCAGGTAAAACAACAAATGTGTCTTTTTAAAACAATGGTACCTAAGAGTAGCCAAAATGTCTCTTACACACAACACTTTCTTAAGGATGGCAAAAGTGTCTTCTTAAGGATGATCTCCTGGTATACTCCCCTGCCAGGAATTCTTTTAGTAGCTTCTTTAGATCCTCTGCTATACTCTCCTGCAGGTTATTTTTTCACATTCTTTTCTTTTCATATACTTTAACTGGATTACCTGGTATACTCTCCTGCCAGGAATCCCCTTCTGAGTTTTGTAGATCCCCTGGTATACTCTCCTTCCAGGTATCTTTCTACCAAAAGCTCACTACCTGATGTGATTCGTTCAACAGGACTTCTTATAACATTGTATTTCTCTTCCAGTTCTCTTTCAGAATAACACAGTTGTATTTTTTCACTCTTTATAGTTCATTGGCTTTAGTTACTATGTGTTCCAACTACCCCCATGTTGACATCTCCTATATGGAGACGTCTTCTGTTTGTTAACTTCTTTACTAGTATTCATTTTCTTGTGGCAATGCGTGTTCCAATGTTCCCCATATTGACATTCCAAGTTCTGTTTGTTAACTTATTTACTAGTATTCATTGGCTTGTGGCAATGCTTATTCCAACATTCCCCATATTGGCATTTCATATATGGAGACTTCTACAGATTTTGGCTTTCAACTTTTTCATTAATGTTCATCTGCTTGTAATAACATTTACTCCAATTTTCCGCATATTGACTTCTCTTATATTCTGTCTTTCTATTTTATATGGTTGGTATTGAAAATAGGCTTCCAATTGTCCATAAGCCTGTTGGCACACCATGGGGTCCCAACACCTCTGGGCAGACTCAGTGGTGCTTGATGGTGTTTACGACCCGTGGCAGGTCGCTGCAGCAAAGTTTCCACTCTATGAAGGTGTCACCTGCCCGGCAGACCTGCTTTTAATCTTTCTGCGGGCTATGCATTCACTTGCCGGTAGAACCGCTGGTGTTTGATGCAATCATGTTGCCTACCGCATCGATGTTGCTATCGGTTCCTCAGCGGTCCTCGCACAGCATCTGATCTGCTTCTCTCACCGGTGACACGGTAATTCCGGAGGCGGAATTCCGTAAATCCCTATTCCCATGGATTCCCACGGGACTCCATGGGGATGGGGACAATGGAAAGACTGGTTCCGTCTATGACGGAGCCAATGTTTTCATTTCCACCTGCAGGCGGGTGGCGTTACTCCCGCCAGGTCAGACCTGGTGGGAGTGACACCTCCCGCCTGCAGAACTCGGAATCAGCCGGTCCGGAAACAATGGTGGCGGCGGATTTACCACCACCATTGTTTCTGGACCGGCAGGGTCATAATGAGGCCCAGTATGTCATCAGTAGCGTAGGTGTTAGGGTTTTCCTCAAAGAAGGGCTGGGGGGTATACTGTGTTCCTCCTAGTGAAGTCACCACCTTCTCCTGATGGTCATCCCCTCCCACATGATCCTCATAATACCACCCCCAGGGTCAGGATCAGGTGGCAGCCGCCATTCCCTGGCCATGTGAGGTGGGGGGAGACCACCACCGGGGAATCAATAATGACTCTGCAGGATTCATCACAGGTGTCCCACTGCTTATCACTCTATGCAGATGATATTTTACTGTATGTTCAAGATCTGGTCAATAATATGGAAATGGATGTAAGAACCGTAAGAGAGTTTGGGACATTGTTGAGCTGGAGGACAAACGATTCCAATCAGCCATCTATACCTTACTGGAATAACTGGGTCATAGCTTGACACAGCTACAGATGGAGGTGTCAGAGGCAAGATTTAAGTATCTGGGAATATGGATAAGTGGAAACTGGGAATGGGTATATCAGCAGAATGCGGAACAAGGGCTGATGACTCTGGGCAGGCTAATTGATTTATGTCTGAAATATCCGATTTCTACCATGTTACGAGTTGCGCTGGTAAAAATGATAGTACTTCTGAGGATGCTTTATGTGTATCAGGTGATGCCAATGTTGTTAAAATCTGGGTATTTAACACTCTAAATAAGAGCATATAGTTGACTAGTTCCATTGACTGCAGATAAATCCGTTTAATAATATGATAACAGCCATGTGTAGGCCGTGCAGATCATTTGAGCTTGTAGAGGCTTGCAGAAGAAAGATGGGTATACTGCCCTCTACAATGGCCACTCTAATATGGGTCTGGTGGCAAGCGACTAAATTGTCTAAACAAACAAACAAACATGGTGTCATGATGCCTACCTCCAAGGAGCCAGACCAGGCCCAGCTACCCCAGAGGCAGACATCATATCCCCGAGGGAGGTCTCAGCAGCCCCAAGTAGGGTCCCTTTGGACTCAGTCCTGGCGCCCTTGGCGCCAGGCTCATAGTGGACAACAGTCCTGGCGCCATAGGCGCCAGGCTCATAAAAGATGACTTTGTGTTTAAAGGTGCTTGGTGTAAACTTACCTGATGCAGACCATGCTGCAACATCCAGGCCATCTAGAGGCCTGAATGGGACTGCTTTATCTTTGGGGACTACTTAACCACACAGGTGTGGCCGGAGGAAGAATACATACCTGAGAGGAAGGATACATACCTGGAACTACTTTGAAGGCTATTTAAGCCACGCCCAAGCAGCAATGCACGCTTCGCGTTGTTCTGCATCTAGCAGCTGGACGCTCGCCGTGTCTGCTCCTGCATCCTGACTTCTGCCACGCCCGCCAGCATCCTGGAACACCTGCAAAGGGAGAAGAGAAGAGAATAGGAGAAAGAAGAGTCCTTACCTGCTAAATCCACATTCCGGAGACATTTCGCTGACGATCCTGAAAAGGAAGACATTCATTTTAAAAGCACATCGCATCGATCGCTGCAGCGCCGCATTCCACTCACCTTTACTAGGCGCCTCCATGTTCATCAGCGACCATCTGGATCCGCAGCCACATTTCAGCGCCTAGGGAGAAAAAGACAAGAACAAAGGTGAGCTAGGGAAGAGAATAAGAAAACCTTAATTTGCCATCATAAGACTTACCTGTTGGGTCATTCCCACTTAATTTCGGGTCGGTGCCGCATCCTGGCATTTCCGGACCCCGGCCCCTAAGGGGAAAAAAGAGACATCAGCGTTAGTGAGCGAATGCTAAGACATTACCTGAACACTCATTAAAGACTTACCTGATATCTACTGGAACTGCACCTCTCACTTCGGGTCGGTGCCATATCTCCGGCATTTCCGAACCCCGGCCCCTATGGGGAAAAAAGACACAAGCTTAAGTGCATTAATGCAAGGACACTAAAAGAACCTCTCATCAAACAACTCACCTGAGTTTCCTTCGTCGGTCCCATTGCTCATCTCGGAATCTTTGTTCTGCACCTGAAATAGAGACAACGGACAATTATTATTTCGGGCTCATACTTATAAACAGAATTCTCACAGTACTTTACCGGGAAGGTCAAGCAAACTTGAACTCTCTACAATCCATGATTCAGTGAAGTTACTGGAGTACAACGGGCCCCTGCATCAGAAGCAGGATGGAGAGCTCGTCCTTTCAGACCCTAAGGTGAGACTTCACGGGGAATCGCAGAAGGGTTTCGTGGCGGGTGAGAAGTGAGTGGGAGGCTTACACATTATCCAGCAGATTGTTAATACTCCCTTTTCACACACAGAAGGATATTTCTGCGAGCCAAACAAGCCAGATTTGAGGGTCCGGTCCTGTCCATCTTCCGAGTCCTGCGCTTCACCATAGAAGAGGCAACAGCACTCCAAACCAGGCCTGCGCCTCCGTGGGAGTCAGGTGAGCGTAACACATGGACTGTTGGTTTTTACCAGAAAAGTATCCGAGTAGCGGCAGCATGGGATATACAGTGTGTGGCAAAGAAGGTGAGCGGCATAGTTCAGTTGAGTTGGGGCGAATGCGCAGGGGACCTACATTTGGAGGATAGGGCTATTTGGTATAGTGAGTTCAAACAAGCATACCCACAGATAAGGGTGCACTTTTTGGAATTTGCTAAAATAATGGTGGAACTGAGGCGGCTATGGACAGAATTCCCTGCAATGCCTCATATAAATGCAGTGAATATTTCACCGTGACAATTGGCTGGTGGTGGGAAGCGTATCACGGATATATATTATGCTTTTGTCTAGACTAAATGCAACGATAGAGTAGCAATTAGGGTTAAGTGGAATCTGGATATTGGGGAACAACTGTCAGTGTGTGGGACAACAGGGCACTACTGCCTGTGAAACTAATTTTTGGGAATGCTCGCTTTCAGTGCATACAGTTTAAAAGCTCGATGAGGGCATATATCACGCCGGTGGTGGTAGCTTAGATGTTGGGAGACTGGAACCCGAACTGCCGGCACTGTAAGAAAGACTTAGGGTCATATCTGCATAAGTGGTGGGGCTGTCCTCTGGTGAGGGTCTTTTGTGTATGGGTAATAGACAAAATGTATGATCTGACGAAGGTGAGAATCCAAACAACAATGAAATACTGCTTGTTGGGTAAAAAGAAAAGGCACAGGATGATGGAGAAAGTGTTATCCCTGGGTTTGACACTGGCTAAGTGCACAATAGCAATGTCTTGGAAGTCAGCGAGTGCACTTCCATACAATAGTTGGCAGCGCTATGTCAGGAAATGGGTGAGAGCAGTAACGGATAATGTCATGAGAATAACTGATCCCAGGAGTGAGGGTGGGCATCATAGTATATGGCATGAGATATGGGACATGTTGCAGGCTCTGTCTGACTTAAGACCTCAATGATTCCCCAAATTGTTTGCCCCGTGCTACTATGATGATTGAAAACTCAGGTGGTATCGTGTTCGCTGAACGAGTAGGTGCCTCAGGGACCCGTTGGGGATGAGCTGACCAAAGTCGAGACTGACAGAATGGGTGTTAAAAGTTTACGTTAAGGTTGAAGGCTGCGTTGTCAGAAGTCGGTTTTTCTATATTATGCGAAGAGGCTTAAGGGATTTTCAAAGACATGTCTATGTACCTTGTGTTACTATGTGCACATTACAATTTGTTTCTCATGTATGGTTAAGGTGACCACTGGTTGAATGATGTATAAATACATATTGTTTCTTGAAAAAAATGAAAGAAAACAAGAAAAGCAAATACAAAATCTAGAAAAGGTAGCTTTTCTTTGCTACTGATCATGATGAATTTCAAAATGGAATTTATTTTTGATTTTTTGGGAGTTTATTTTGTTTATTAAATTGTTTTGGCTATAATATAACCTTCAAACACTACAAATAAAACAATGTGTGGTCAATACAAATCCATCAATTCTAATTAAATACATTTCCATTTTACATATAAAACCTATATCAACAATTACAGAATTATTACAATTTTCAAAATATAGCCATTTCAAGGATAATTCATGTTAGTTATTTCATTTTAAAATAGAAGTGAATTTTAAAGGTTTCTCATTAGGTTAATCAATTCTTTCCAAATATAAAAAAAACATTAAAATTCAAAATAAGATTCTCTGGGGAATCATCACGATTGATCATTTTGCAAATTATTTGCATCCATGGATCCCCATATCCCTTTTTATATAACTCTACAAGTTTACTACAGCTAGTCAGCAAATGTTGTGATGATTGAAGCTCTATTTTGCAGATTTGACAGTTACATTCTTGCAGCAGTATATTAGTCCAAGCAACTATATGCATAAAATTGGATAGCTGCTCCAATCGGAGCTGGAGTATGAAACCTTTAACCTAAGCATTGTTGATTTTCAATATATAATTCAACAGAACATTCAAAAGAAAGCTTTGTCTGAGGTAATTAACAAAGGTTGTTTCTTTTTACATTTACCATTTTATTACTTCTGTCTCAGACAAGAGCCTTCTTTTTTAAGTTATTTGATTGCAAGTCCAATGTTAATTTGATAATCCATGGCAAAGTCAATATCTTCAAAAAGCATCTAATTTCCTGTATCCAAGTTTTTTAAACTTTACACAGTTTAAGTACCTGGAAAGCACATTATTCCCCTCAGCACATATTTTTAATAACAAAATTCATGTAGCAATTCATCAGAGAAGTAGAGCCTAATTCACAGCATATTACCTCAGAAGAGGTGGAATTGCAAAGGCCCGAGGTGAGTCGCCATCATTTAGCCTCCAACAGTGTAAGGCAGGATACTTCTTAAATAGTATACATTTCCATGCCATAGAGGGTGCTAGGAACCATGCTGGTTTTATATATTTGGAGTAGGTCCTCCGTTGAGTACTCACTATGATGATGGACAATTGGGATTCTGCTAATGTATCCACCTATAAAATATGATTTATTTCTTCCATATTGCCAGTCTAAATCATTTAATTGCCTTTTTATGAATACATAGTCTATGAACCTTATCCCTAGACGTATATAACAGAGAATGGGTGGTCCACATTAAAAATGCTATTCTCCGTAAAGATGGTAAATTAGTCAAATTTGCCAAATTAGGTGCAAATTCACCCATGTGCATACTTATAGTTTGAAGAAAGGATTCTCCTGCATTGTAAAGAAAAAAAAATGTGTAATGCAATTTTCAAGCATTACACACTCAAATGTGTAGCTACCTAGGGGGCAGAGGGGAGCACATTCTTTTTTCTAGGTAGACCTCAGGTCAAAGAGCATTAGTATTTCTCTTGTGTCATCAACGTCTTTACAACAGGACACATCATGGGAAGAGTATGGTAGTGGTCATCCTATGGTTGTTTTATAGAGACCGTGGTCAAGTTATGTTTGTTTTAGGAAGATTAATTGACAGATTAGTTGCATGGTTTTATTGTTTGTACTGCAACCATAATGTACCTTCAACCAACTCTGGATATATATATATATAAACACACACATTGTAAGAGCACTCAAGGTTAATGTAGGCATGAAGGACTCCTAAAGATCGGAGAGATTATTTTCTCCCTTTGAGGAAATTTAATATGGATATGCTAACTTTAGGTCATTGTGTTACCTGCAACTCTTGCGAAAGGTTATGATTCTGTCTATGGGACTATAATATTGTTTATAACGATTTTAAGCCATCATTATTTTATGGGTGGGGTCAGACACCATGTAGCCAACTTGGAGCAGAGCCTTAACCCAATCCAAATTTGGGTGGTGCCAATCCTTGAATAATCAACTGGGAATGGGGCTAAATGATATGTTATCTTGCAATCACCAATAATTAACTGCAATAGGAGCCCAGTATGAGCTACAAAATATTTGGTCAGTGTGTTTTCTTTGTCCCACCCTCCTTGTTGGGATAACCAATTGTATGCAGTAGTTTTCTTAACAAAAAGCAGTGTGGGTAAGTGATCAAACAAGCCCCTTATGTGATTTATCCTTTAACAGACCGAATAGCCACCACCATATATCCCTTAATTATAATTCGAACTATGTGTTCCAGGTCTTTTAATAATGAAGTTGTTGTGTAAGATAAATTATTGGTATCTTGAGAGGTCACCCTCCACCCGGGGAGCTCCTTTCCTCCCCTGTCCAGGTGTCACCTTACAAATAGTTTAATATCAGTTCTTTATTCATCCCTATTTCAGACTTAAATAATGCCCCTAGGATGCCTCCCCCTGAGCTACCAATGAGCCAAGAACTAGGCCGGTGTAAAGGAAATATATTTGAATTTATTTGAATAATTGAAAATGGAGATAACCCTAAAACGACACACGCCACCTTCTTTGTGGCTCACAATTAAACTTATTGTTACATAAATAAATCACACAAATTGGTTGGGGAAAAACACAAATCACAATACTTTACTTTATCCTGATTTCAATTCAAGAAATAATCCACAGTGGTCAATGAACAAAATCAGTTTACATATGTAAGGCTGTTTAATTTAAATTTCGATTTTCCTGCAATCATAAAAGGCTAGCAGTTTGGTTGACCGATTTGTACAAATGCATATGGCAGTTATTATTTCACCCAAACTTTTGCTTTAAAATAAACACAGGGTGATTTAGCAGTTGTTTTTTCTAACCACTCTGTGTTGGGAAAGTCGGACAGAGAAGTTGGGATTATTTAAGAATTTTGGATTTCAGACCCCGCTCCACCTAAAGGCCTGCGTTGGGGAAGCTGGACAGAAATAATTGGGATGATTTGAGAATTTTGGATTTCAGACCCCCGTCCACTTAAAATGGGAATCTTTTTACTTTTAGTTTAGGGACAAAGGCACCCCATTCCTCGTTCCTAAAAGAAGTCGGGGTTCACTGGAAAAATAGGATTACCCATTACATTACAGTCTATACTTTACAGCGCACACTGAGAATGAGATTTGTTAATTTAGAATTTTAACAAAGATCACTCTGTGGTGTTCCGCCAAGCAAAATTAATTAAAACAATATTTTTCATTAAATAGGCTAAGGATCTACACAGTTTTGCCGCTCAACCCCCCTACCAACTATAAAGGCAAAGGTTTTAAGGCAAGCAGATTCACCACCTTTTGGTTTCAAAGGGCTCAATTATGCTTAACTTGAAAACCTATGTTTAAAGTTCAGGAAAGCAGGCTACATTTCAGGACCCTCTTGGAGGACAGGGCAGGAGTCTGGTCACTCCACTCAAGGATGGTCCCCAGCTCTTCAGGGCCCAGGCATCTTTTTAGGCCTCCCCAGCAGAAGACTGCTCCACCCAGAACAATTTCAGCAATCTCCTTTGGTGTTTCCTTGCGGCTGTCAGATGGTAATTTTCAGCAGCTTTGTCCCTTTTCTCATAGTGCATCCACGGTATATACCATTGATGGCTCCATCAAGATTTCAATTTTGGGTGATGCCCTGCAAGAATTCCTGCAGCCAGGTTTGGACAGTCACCCCTTTCTCTTCTCCCAAATCCAGCCTCTCTCTAAGGATTGGTTTGGGAGTCTAGAGCATACATATAGCAATTCCAATTTGAAATCCCCTTTGGTTTTCATGCCAACTTTTGGCAAAAATCTAGTTATGTGTCAAAAACATTTAAAATGTTTTAATTTACTAGTAACGGTCATAATGTACATATTGTCTGATTCAGCTAATCATGAGGAATGTAATAAAACAGCCGGGTCCGCACCATGTTTCTCAGCCGTTTGGCAATTCTGTGCCATTTTTACAAAAAAACTTAATAGTGAGGAACATGTAATTTACTCCCGACATTCTGAATTTTACTCTCCATTAGTATTCCAATTCTCAAATCCAGGACATGTTCAGCACAGCCAGGAACACCTTTTAGCTGGCCATTTCAATTCCCTAAGTCGCAGGTGGATGAATTCTATTTCAACAAAATCACCTGGACATTATCTAAAACATGACATAATGGGAAGGCAGTTCGGCTTATGGTTTCTGAGAAAAATGCCTAAATGACAATAGTCCTTTTACTTTAAAGGGAAATCTTCATGTTATGCAAATTGTAGCTCTCTGATCTCCAGGCCATTTGCAACTCTGGGCCAGCCTGTGACCAGAGTTTTTTTTGTATTAGTCTCTTTGTTGTTTGAAGTGTAAGCTGCAGTTCGTAAATACTTGGGATGCACCAGACAACACAGAGATCCCCACTGCAGACATCTAGCATCATGTCCTCTTATCTGAAGTGGGCCACCATTTTGATCTGGAAAGCTTATATTTTGCTGTATGTTTTCCAGAGTTCAGTCTTGATTGCAGCCCCTGTTTTCACACCTCCTCCTACATTCCGGTGATGCACTGGATTGGTCATCTGCCCTGCACAGAAATGAGCTTTCAGAGCCAAGTCTAGGGAATGTTTGTTTTCAACACTCTTAGTGGCCATACTTTATTGCAGTTTTAAACAGCTTGGATGGAAGCCAGACTTTCATTGGGGAGAGGCCTTTGTGAAGTTTGCCCAACAACAAGCAACAGGGTCTTCCTCAGCCTACAGAAAAGTTTCATGTGACCCATGGAAACAAAGTTTCTCTACCTCCAACTTTCTCTTCCGAAACATCTTCCTTCTCGAGCTCTCCACTCATTCACCTCCAACTCTCTGAGGATCAGACGCTTCTCCAAGCAGAGAGTTGGGGGCAGATCTACCTCCTCGGCTGGGGCCTCCCTCTGGATTAGCCTCCCTGCCTCTCTTAAACCTCAGCAGAACCACCTCTGATTCGGGAAGAAACTGAAGACATTACTTTTCGCTTCTGCTTTCTCTCTTCCTCTGCTGGCCATTTCTGCTGAAGGAAGGTTTCAATTCCTGGCTGTGAATCCTCCACAAGTGAAACTGGATTTCAAAGCTGTATTGCAAAGGGAATGAGCTGAGGAATTCTCTGGATCCCCAAGTTTTATGACCGAAAACACTTAGGCTGTCTTAAACATGACCATTAGCCTTTGAAGCTGTGGGCTAACCTAAACAAAAGGGTCCCTCTTGATGTTAGTGCTAAAAACCAGATCTCTGCTATGAGAGGGGGCAGAGTGAAGGCTGAGCTTCACACCCATTGCACACAATAGGAGGTATGCTATTTTTGGGTTAACTTGGGAAGTATGAATCGTACGCTATTCATGTCCGGATTTATGAAAAGCTGTCAGTTAGCTGCTTTTGGTGAGCCAAAACAGATTTTGGTGCCACCAGCCTATCAAAAGTTATAAGAAAATAATTAATTGTGTCCTTTGCATAAATATGACAATCATACAAATTTGAGAAAATGCGTAACAGATGATAGGTATTCTGCCCATTGAATGCCAGATTTTTCAGTAATATGGTTTGGGCATAAATGCAGAAAAAGCGTGACGCTGCCATAAAATAACCTACAAACTCCTAGGTCGGATCATTTGATTCACAAGAAAATGTAGTGTCTGAATATGCTGGCATATGTGGCGTAATCTGATGAGGGCATTTATCAAAATGTGAGATTTCCAGGTACAGAAGGAAGGTCCAACCCCCTGTCTCTGTCATATGATTGATGGGGCATCTTCCCCTGCTTCTCAAATCACTCCCCCATTCCCTGGACCTACCGGCTTGCAGAGGGGGAGGGAACTCTTGACCACTGCCCTATCAGTTGTGCAAGAAGGATGACACATTAGTGATGTCATTTGACTTATAAATAGGTTACTCCACCTCAACTGAGGATTCTCTCTACAAAATCCGAGGTGCGCACCTGACTAAAATCTGGAGCAACCCTTGCAGGAGTGGGCCTAGTCTGGGAGTGAAGCAGGGAGCTGGAGTAGCTGATTTGGAGGACAGAGAGAGGCCTTTACTGACCCGTTGATGGTCCCTGCAGTGAAGCCCTGGTGGCCTTTGATGACCATAAAGCCCCTTTCTCTTGTTAGTATAGACCTCCCCAGCCATAGATTAAACAAGTCCTATCTTCTTAAGCACTACTCTAGAGAATCCCCATGGGAAGAATCCCCTATCTCGTCTGTTTGTGCAATTCCGTCGCTTTTCTATTGAAAAGTATTTAATTTGTCTGTGCATTGCGGTAACTCTCCCATTGACAAATCCTTTGTTCACCTGTGCATTTAAGTCATTTTTCCTTTGGAACAAAATCATCCCTTGTTTGCCTGTTGATTATAGTCCTTGGCCATCTGAAAAGTTCTTTGTTTGCCTGCATAGTTAAATCATTTTCCTGTGGAAGAATCCATTATATGTCCATGTATTTTTGCCATTTCCTATTAAAGAATTTCCAGTGTTGGTGCAGATCCTTAGCATATTGTAACGCTCACCTGGTATCCACGGGGATGTCACTCAGCCTGTTCTGACCTCTTCCGACCTTGAACCCTTCCCTGGAGTCTACTCGACTGGAGACTGGGTCTGAAACACAGGATTGGTAGAGTTTAACTCCCTATTGTCTCGGTGTGCTTAAACCCCTTCTTCCCCGGGGTCCAACCCTTCCCTTTGATCCACAGCTCACCTTGTTTTCTTGGAAAGTGTGCTCTCTGTCCTGCTTTCAGGGCAGGGGCACGTTGATTGATGCGGGCTCGTTGCTGCCTAGTTACTTCACTGGCAAGCGTCCGACAGGTAAGTATAATGAGTCTTTTGAACAATTCTCTAACTTCGTTCCTTTTCTTCCTTAGATGATGGCCAGCGTCCGTGGATGGCGACGTGCTGCTGAGATGAGTAGCGCTGAAGGTGATTGAGAGCGCGATGCGCCCTTTTTGTATTTGTACTGAACTGAGTTATTTTTCTGTGTCTTTTAGGTGCGGCAATGTTTTCAGCGTGGATGCCGGTTATGAAGAAGAAATGCGGTGAGTAAGCGCAGTATGCGGCGCCTCTGGATGTTTCCACGCTAACCTGGAGTGTGTCTTCTCTCTTGCAGATGGATGAGAAGTTCCGGAGACAGAGTTCCCCCAGGGCGGCTGGGATTCAGGTAAGCGTTTGAAACTCGTAGTCTTTAAAAATAAGCGAAGATTTGCTGAATGCTTACTAATGCTTTTTTCTGTTCTTTTCCCTTTTCCTTAGGAAGCGGCGTGCCGGGATGGGAATGACACCGCCGAAGATGCCCGCAGAACAGAAGGAGCGATGAATGATGGGCACGAGCGCCGCAAGGTAAGGCTGTTCCTAACGGTGTTCTTGTTCTTGCAGGAGCTGAGCGCAGAAGAAAGATGCAGGCCTACTGGAGACCGATCCGAACACAGTGACTGTCACGCTGCAGGTGCAGAAAACGCAAAGCATGTTTCTCAGCCTGGGCGTGGCTTGAATAGTCTCTGGGTATCCCAGGTGTCTCTGGGCTGAACCACACCCAAAAGACTAGACTGCACATGCAGTTCAGGGAACTGAAATATGTGGGGGCATCCATCTTGTCCCCATCAATGCACTACAAGTCCAATCTCCAATGTTATCCTATGGGAGTGAGTGAGTCTGGTGTCACAAGCGCCAAGTCTGACTCCAAGTGGGTCTTTGGAGGGATGGAGAGGCCCTTTAGGGCCATGTAGGTGACCGTGGCCTGGATCCAGCCTGCCATCTTGGAGGGCTGGGGACATGAGGGGCAGGAATCATGACACATATTTGGCATATTAAATCAATTAATTCCCACATTACTTCACAGAATAGGGAAAGGTAGCATTCTAAACTACTACTCCCTTCCCTGTGTCTTGCGAGTCATTAAAAATATAAATTGTTCCCAAAAACATCAGTTCATTAAGAGCTGAAAAACCAATTTTTCCATGTGTTAAATAAAGGGTGTTTCAAAACAAATCCCCATTTGCATCTGTCATTTTGAACCCAAACCGTTGTTCCCATCATGAGTAATCCCTTTGTCCAAAGCCTACCTGGGCCCTATAATTTTCACTGAAAACCATGGTCCCTATGTGCCGTTCTCATTGTTGAAAAGCGTGTGTGTCATTTTCAGCCCCAGCATACTGTGCGATTTCCGTTTTCGTTCATCAAAAATTTCTTTTCATCTTTTAAAAAGCGTTTATTCCCCTTCCCCTATCATATTCTGAGAGCTGATTTAGAATTGCATTTCCTTCATTTTTTTTTGCTCAGAGCTTGCCAGCCCTTCACAGCCCCAGAAGAAACTAGTATGATTCCCATTTTCGTTTTTCTAAAAATTGCACTTCACCTGTTTAAACCCGTTTTTCCTAGTTTATAGCTCTTCCCCTACTGTACCCTGATCACTGATTTGGATTGCATTCCATTTTATTGTTTTGGATTTTTCTTTCTCATGTGTTGCCCGTGTTAAAATCGAATTTCCTATGTGTGCTAGCTAGTCTGTTTTGGAGCCATATTTGTCTTCTAGTTTAAGCAGTCCAAAGTACCCCTGTGTCCTGTCCCATAGCAGTAGCATTACATAATTGAAAACTCATTTTTTCTATTGTTGCAGATGTGCTTAATCTTCCTGCAATCATTTGAGTGGAATTGTTTGGAATTGCTTTTCATAAAACAAAATCAGAGTGGCATCACATTATCTCTTAACCTGGTTACTTTCTAGAAGTCTGTGCATTGTGTTGCTACAACATTTTGTGGCTGCTGTCATCTCTTTGTTCTGATTGGATATTAAAATAATACATTAATAAATTATTAATTGACAACACACTGGCCGGGTTCCTGGTCTATTGTGAAAAGGGGTGCTGGTGGAGGCTGGGTGCGAGATGGGTTGGAGACTTCCTTTAAAAGAATTCAGTGTAATAATAAAAAGTGTTTTATTGTGCGCCACCTTCATTTGCAAGGGAAGAGATCCATGATTTGCTGATGCTGCATAATATATCGTGACAGCGGACTCACAGTCATCATGATGGATAACTTGTAATGAGGGCCTGTGTCTTTTCCCTGACATGTTAACAGAGGAAAACATTTTTCATGTCTTGCTTTAAACTGCAAAAGCCCATTTAAAGTCATTTTGGTGTTAGTGTTTGAACATTCTGCTTTCTAAGTGAAAGGGCCTTTGCATTTCTTCTGCCACTCTGAATTAAAATGCTGCTTTTTCTTTTGTAATAACAGGTAGGCCTTCTTCACATGACCCTTCCTTGTATTATTTGCACAAACCCCACAACGGTCTATTGTCAGTGGGAAGGTTTTGTTATGAAAGCTGGCAGGTCATTTCTATTCAGTGGGCCCTTCAGTTCCGTTGGTTTTGGGCCTTTAATTACACGCCACAATCTAATGCAAGGGACCATGTATTAAATCCTAGTCATTTTTGTCTGGGCATATGAGAGGCTGTAAAGGCAACAGCAAGATTCCCCTTTGTAAATGCATGGCATGTTAAGCAGCATTTGTATATACATCTAGGGAAATGAGCCACCTTTCTTATGCTTTACACAGTGTCAATGGCATTTTTGGAGGAAAATGCACCTTGAAAAAGCCAATATATGTCTTTGTTGAATTTTGTTTCAGTTTCCAGTCAGATCGGACTAATGATTTATTAACGATTTTATAATTAAACTGGCCCAAGTGATGTTTTAACATTTCATAAGTAATGGATGCCTCAATTCTGAGCTTTACTGTGATATTTCGTCCCAATTGTCCTAGTTGGTTGACCGACAAGAAGCGAAACTCATCAATTGTTACTGATGTCAATTATCAATCCCTGATGCAATTCTTGAAATTCTTTGATAACTTTATGCTTACGGAAAGTTGTTAATGTTGGACTAATATGGCCAGCCAAAAGCAACCCTCTACAACCGCAGGTAAGTCTTGGATTGTAATAAAGTGACCATTTCTTACAGAGTATAAATTGGTCTGTCATTTTACAGTGTGTACTATTCTAAGGAGGTAGCAGGTCTGATGCTTTTCAATCTGTGAGGGTGGGGGTGTAATATGTGTTAGTAGCCCACACCGAGAGCTCATAACCAGGGGTTATTATAGGGATTAGAAGACCTGCAGCAGCCTTCCCCTTGTCTATGAGGCCATTTTTCACTTTGATCGCTGGCCTGGAAGCTACACCTTCCAAATCCTGGGAGTCATACCAAGACACAGGTTCACTGAGTGTTGTTTATAAACTGGGGACCAACGTGAATACGGCTTGCCAAGAAATCTTTCCCAATCTGAGCACCCAGCCTCTCCCTATAACCCACATTTTTATACATATCCCTATGCTCCACAACACAAAGCCCCATGAGCGCCCACACAGCCCCAACTTATCATCCACCTTGAATGCCATCTAGCCTGCCATCTCTGATGGCCATGGAGAACATGCAGCAAACTTGAAGATTAGAAGTGATTCAATATCTATATTTTAAAATTGTTCACTTTATTTTCAAAGCTATATAATAGTGTGTGCATGGCAACACATGTTTCTCTCCTCAAGGTGCTTTTTCAAGGCAATATATTATTTAATATTCCCCAAGGGTTTGCCATGGGTTACTTCAAGCGCAGTTTTTTTGTTTTAGTCAATATGATAACTGAAGCACACTAGACAAGTCCTGGTGCTCCACTAAAATATTCCCTCACTATTATATAGCTGCTTACTACCAGTTTCATTGCAGCCATAGTGATCTGGGTACCGACTTCATAATCTCAGAGACACCCGGTGGTTGTGTCCCTTCAATTTGCCAAAACTCAATACTTTAGTCACAGTAGGCAGGAGTATCTTACAATGTTTGCAATTCTTATGCTGCAACAGGTGGATTATTAGATATAGAGCAGAGCCCAGTCACTGCCTCATCTCCTAACAAGGAGGCACCTTTCAAAAAGCGGCACAGCAGTGGCAGACCTATTTGAATGTTGGTGACCAGGTTCGAGCAGGCTTTGTACTGATTGACTGTTTATCCCTGCTCTAGTGCCATTGTTGGAAATATATTACAAATCTTAATATCTAATAATGATACTCATACGTCCTGTCCCCTTTCTTCCATCCTTGCTGGGGTCCCCCAACATGGAGACGGTACCAGAACCTTTGGCAGTGAGAAATTGAGCTTCCCCCTTTAAATTTAGAACAGAGCATGGCCTCGGGCGTGGGAACGCCCCACCGAGGATCCGCCCTTCGGGCACCTCACCTCAGTCCCTTTTTCCGCACAGTGTCGGACATGGCAGCCAGAGCAGAGACTTTTTAAACTTTCTGCTTGTGGGATGTTTCAACCCACGCATCCAAGCCATGCAACATCATTGTGCATTACTGACATGGGAAACATCATAATGGCCTCCGGAAAGCATGCGGCTGACCAGAAATCACCAGAAAGTGTGCAGTGAGAACCTGACAGACAGGCTGCCATCTTCTTTTGCCTCTGTCAGCGTTAATACAGGAGACCATTGCCAGCCCCATCCTTTGGCTGCCCACAGAACAAAAGCAGACAAAGGAATACAGAGCTGTTCAACAATTAATTTCTTGATTGTCAAAATTGCTAAAATCATGGGCATGAAACCACCAAAATAATCCAACTCCTGGTTGGGTGTTCTACATTACTGTACTGCAGAATCCACATCAATACAATGTTAGCAAGTATAATATGCTATCAAGTAAAATCCCGTTTTTGAAATGTATTAATTTAAGGCAGCTGTCAAAAATGGGTGCAATACCGGCGCCCGCCACTGACTGGCACTAGCAACCTACATTCTGACAGGAGACTTGTATTTCAGGAGCTAAACAGTGAACCTGAGTTAACTGGGACTTCAAAGGCATGCTTGTCCATGAGAAGTCTTCACACCTAGTATTCTCAGCAAGAAGGCAGGAAATCACGTGGTTCTGTTAATCCGATGGAGGGTGGCACCCTGGACTGCTAGCAGGAAAAACCAGACAAAGGATTCTTTCAGCTGAATAGGGTATGCTGATTTTGGGTGTGAACTGTCAACACTGCTCTGGGGAAGGCAAGACATTTGACCTCTGAGCCAAGCCAAGTTTCTAGGGGCGGGGACAAACAAATGGGTGTACTGCAGTGGAAGAAAATGTATGTTTTATTAAATTGCTTATAAAATATTGTATCAAGCTGACAGAAATGTACAATTTGGGGATTCTTAATATGAAAAATGCACCCACAATTTGAGACAAAGCTGGACGTTGTAGGATGTTCTGAGGCCAAGCCCTGTAATTATTAATATTGTAACGTCTGTGTTTATGCTAGAGACCTCAAAGCTTACTGTAATATGCCCAGAAAGGGTGTGTACCTCTGTGTCAGAGTTGATAAAAACCAATATTGCGAAACCCATCAAAAGTGCAAAATGTTGGCACTTCTGCACCAAAGCTCTTATAAAGACCAGGGTTGAACAGAGACCAGTCTTAATTCATCTGTGATGTGTACATGTAATTTCAACAACTTGTGTATCTGGGAAGCATGTTTGGTTACGAAAAATTGTTTTCTAAGTAAATGCTAAGGGGAGGGACTTCAGTCAAGCCATAAACATAGCATCATTCTGAATCACAATTCAGTCAGGTCACAGTAAATCATTTAACCTATCAGCATCCTCAGAGGGTTGGGCATAGAAAGTCAGACTTCCTTCCCACTTTCAAAATACATAAAAAGAACCACTAAGACCCAAATAGGAACATTCATTTTCCACTCTTTAATCGATTTCTGCGCAGCACGCTGCCCGACCATATCCAGAACTTAGACTCCAGATAGACTCCAGAACTTGAAGCAGAGAGGCCTGAACCAAAAGCTGAATCCTTCTCAGCAGGCCTCAGAATCCAGCAACCTAACCAAACTATTCAACGGCCGGGCGAGCTGTTTGATTCTGGCTTGAACCATATCCAGACCCAGAAAGCAGAGCTGAATCCAGACCCAGAAAGCAGAGCTGTATCCAGACCCAGACCAGACCGCTGTGCAGTGCCGATAGCAGACCCAGACCGCTGTGAGCAGAACCAGTGCCAGAGACTGTCCGGAGAGAGAACCGCAGCCCACCTGACCAGATCTGTGACGAGGTCCATTCCAGTTCAAAACTAGGAGTGAGTATCCAGCCAAGAACTGTGCATAGTCATCTCTTAGTCTAACGTAATCTCATCCCATCCATTTCAAACTATTAGAACTGCATAGAAATTGTGTGTCCATTCTGTGATTTCAAAGCTGCAAAAGTGTCATCTGTCATTCTGAAATCTTGACTTCATTTCTGAAAATCTACCTCCACAAAAACGTCTGTATCTTTTGAACCATATGTCCTAGAAGCGAGATTTAACTGTCATACTAAAGCTAAGAACCTAAGCTTTTTTCCGTAATCGCGATCGACGCACTCGGAAGAAGTGCCGTGAATTGCAAACTAGCTCAATTTCACCACTTGTAAAAATAGCTGCTTCTTGCTTTCCACTGCTGAAATTCGTTTTCACTCTGATAATCATTCCTGAATCATTGCTAGTGTTTACCTGAACTAATTAAAAGTAGCTATCACCTACCCTGAATCTCCTATACGGAATTAAAATCATTTTTAGCATATTTTTCACTTCATTGCAACCACATTTAAAAGTATTTGGCCTGTGTTTTAAAATCATCCCTGTTTCTCTAAGCTTGCTGGGGGGAACGGGAACTGAACTGCTTCTGATTGTATTCCTGAAAACTTGTGTGCCCTCATTTCCATCTTTTCATATTGCATAGGGGGGGAGTGAGTTGTCACAAAGGAAAAAGTGATCAGATTATCTCTTGTTGAAACCATATCCAGTTTATTTCTGTGCTACATTCTTTCCATCATTGCTTTTCCATGAAACCATACAAAGTATTCTCGGCTACCTTATCCTTTCTATACCAACTCCTAAATAATTAAGGAATTGTGCTCCCGTAATATTATCCATTGTTGATCACTGTGCATACTCATAAGTGTGCTATCAAATATTAATTTATTCATAAAGTGTGATATATATATTGTTTAATTTTTCCAATAAACCTTTTAATTTACAAAACAAACCTACTTCTTGGCTCAGTCAGGTCAGGAGGATTCAAAGAGAGGGGCGTTATATAAGGGTTTATCATCCAGATTTTAGAACTTGACATAAAAATATTTGAATAAGGGCTACCATTGGGCATCCCAGACTAGGCATTGACTTAGTTGGAGTGCTTGATTGAAGTCACTTACATGCTTGCTTCCCTTCTTTGTTTTTCAATCTTGTTCAGCCTTCCGTCAGTGCCTTGCCTCCCACAGCACATGTCGTCTGCAGGAGGAATCACGAGATGTGCTTTGTGCGACCGATATCTCCCAGCCTCTGACCCTCATGCACCCTGTCTTGAGTACTTGGGGCCCAACAACCGCTGGGATGCGTGCGCGGCAGACAGCGCTCTCGGCCACAGGGCATTGAAGAATCGGTCATTGCATTGGTGGGAGATATTCCACGTTTTTCCTCCGGCGCACCTTAACCCTTTAAGTGCCAAGGGCGAGGTATCTCGTCCTTGACAGTGCACACGCAGTGCCAAGGATGAGATAGCTCGTCCTTTTCGGCACCCTGTTTTGAGCGATCCCTGCAAAGCAGGGATCGCTCAAAACTGTAATTCAACCCCCGGGCTATGTGAGGGGGTGGTCCCCCCTCACTGCCAGGGGGGCTGGATTACCTTCAGTTTCACGTCAGCGTGCGTAACGCACGTCGGCGTGAAAACTGAAAGTAAATTCCCTGCAGCAGCCATTTTCGGCTGCTGCAGGTAAGAGAGAAGGTAAGAGACCTTCTTTGTCCGCCTCGACCTCATGCTCCTAGGAAGGGGCATCTGACCCCAGGGAGGGATGCATGAGGTGGTGCCCCCCTATCTGCCCACAGGGAGGGTTGCATGAGGTGGGGCCCTCAATTTGGGGCGGGGGGGTTGAGGGCCACCCCCCGTTGCGGTACATCTTTCGCTGCCAATTTAGGGTGCCCCTCAGCCCCCCTAAAAAGCAGCCTGTGAATTTGTATTTTTTTTTGTTTACCCAACTTTGCTTGGAGGTGGGGTGTACCTCACGCAGCCATTTGTAGGAGGCCTAGGGAGGCCTGCATGAGGTGTGTCCCCCAACCATTGGGGTTGGGGGCGTGTTTCGATGGGTGCGTCGAGCGAAGTGTGCGGAAAAAGCATTTTTTTCCCCACATTTCGGACTTTGCGGGGCTGTCTGGGTAATAAATTCTGGGGCGATGTGCACAAATCACACCTCTGCGGATTCCCACGGGTGTCTTCTTTTCAGAAATGCATGGGGGTTCCTGTTTTTCTTGGTGGCTGAAACACCCCAGGCCTAAATCTGTCGGTTGCCTCCCCAAACTCTTTGGGGGGATAGCAGTGTTTTAGGCTTTCCCCTTGGCGGCCAGGTAGGTGCCCCCACACATGTGAGGTACCGTTTTCATCAGGACACCTGTGGGAACGTGGGACGGTAGGCCATGTGTTGTTGGGGGCGTGTTTCGATGGGTGCATCGATCGAAATGTGCGGAAAAAGCGTTTTTTTCCCCACATTTCGGAATTTGTGGGGCTGTCAGGTACAAAATTCTGGGGCGATGTGCGCAAATCATACCTCTGCGGATTCCCACGGGTGTCCTCTTTTCAGAAATGCATGGGGTTCCCTGTTTCCCTCGGTGGCTTGGACACCCGAGGCCCATATCTGTATGTTGTGCCGGTCGGCAGAATGTCTGAGATTTTGCTCTGAAAACAGACTTGGGGTTACTAGTGTTTTAGGCTTTCCCCTTGGCGGCCAGGTAGGTGCCCCCACACATGTGAGGTATCGTTTTCATCAGGACACCTGTGGGAACGCGGGACAGAAGGCCATGTGTTGTTGGGGGCATGTTTCGATTGGGTGCGCCGAGCAAAATGTGCGGAAAAAGTGTTTTTTTCCCCACGTTTCAGACTTTGCGGTGCTGTCTGGGTAAAAAATTCTGGGGCGTTGTGCGCAAATCATACCTCTGCGGATTTCTACGGGTGTCCTCTTTTTGGAAATGCATGGGGTTTCCTGTTTTCCTTGCTGACCTCCACGCCCTAGGCCCAAATCTGTAGGTTGCCCACATGAACACAATGGGCAGTAGCGAAAGGCTTGGGCTTTTGCGGCCCCGGTAGGTGCACCCACACATGTGAGGTACCGTTTTCATCGGGACACCTGTGGGAACGCGTGACAGTAGGCCATGTGTTGTTGGGGGCGTGTTTTGATGGGTGTGCCGAGCGAAATGTGCTCAAAAAGCATTCATTTTCCCCACATTTCGGACTTTGCGGGCCTGTCTGGGTAATAAATTCTGGGGCGATGTGCACAAATCATACCTCTGCAGATTCCCACAGGTGTCTTCTTTTCAGAAATGCATGGGGGTTTCTGTTTTTCTTGGTGGCTGAAACACCCCAGGCCTAAATCTGTCGGTTGCCTCCCCAAACCCTTTGGGGGGGATAGCAGTGTTTTAGGCTTTCCCCTTGGCGGCCAGGTAGGTGCACCCACACATGTGAGGTACCATTTTCATCGGGACACCTGTGGGAACGCGGGACGGTAGGCCATCTGTTGTTGGGGGCGTGTTTCGATGGGTGCGTCGAGCAAAATGTGCGGGAAAAGCATTTTTTTCCTCCACATTTTGGACTTTGCGGGGCTGTCTGGGTAATAAATTCTGGGCCGATGCGCGCAAATCATACCTCTGCGGATTCCCACGGGTGTCCTCTTTTCGGAAATGCATGGGGTTCCCTGTTTTCCTCGGTGGCTTGGACACCCGAGGCCCATATCTGTATGTTGTGCCGGTCGGCAGAATGTCTGAGATTTCGCTCTGAAAACAGACTTGGGGTTACTTGTGTTTTAGGCTTTCCCCTTGGCGGCCAGGTAGGTGCACCCACACATGTGAGGTACCGTTTTCATCGGGACACCTGTGGGAACGCGGGACGGTAGGCCTTGTGTTGTTGGGGGCGTGTTTCGATGGGTGCGCTGAGCGAAATGTTCGGAAAAAGCGTTTTTTTCACCACATTTCAGACTTTGAGGGGCTGTCTGGGTAGTAAATTCTGGGCCGATGTGCGCAAATCATACCTCTGCGGATTCCCACGGCTGTCCTCTTTTCGGAAATGCATGGGGTTCCCTGTTTTCTTCGGTGGCTTGGACACCCGAGGCCCATATCTGTACATTGTGCCGGTCGGCAGAATGTCTGAGATTTCGCTCTGAAAACAGACTTGGGTTTACTTGTGTTTTAGGCATTCCCCTTGGCGGCCAGGTAGGTACACCCACACATGTGAGGTACCATTTTCATCGGGACACCTGTGGGAACGCAGGACGGTAGGCCATGTGTTGTGTTTGTGTGGTTTTCATAACGTTTTGACCCATTTGCTGGTGCCCTTTGTCTCACAACCCTTTCATTTCCCAAATGTGACCTACATTTAGTCGCTGCTTTAGCCACCATAAACTTTTGTAACCTGCACAAGTCACCTACCCTTGAGAAGGTCTGCCTGTGCTCTTTCAAAAAATGTATGCTTGCCTTTCCTCACAACATTGGTTTTCCCGATTTACACATGCTAAGTGCATCTGGTCAGGCCGTGAGCGTAAAACTCCTGTGTATCATGGCTCAGTGTTTGGCTTGTGGTATTGCTTGTTTTGTAAAAACACTACAAAAATGTATGCTCTCCTAACTGCAAGAGTCGGGGGGAATGTAGCGGAGCATTGCTTTTCTCAAAATTCATAGAAGCCATTGCCGTACCAAGCCAACCATGTCCAACACATACCTTTTTTTTCAGTCATTTTCCCGCTTTTCCCCCATTCGATGGCAGTTTCCCCTACCTAGTTGTTGCCTGACCTATGCAAATCACCCCTTCCTAAACTTGGAATTTTGTCTACTTTTCAGAAATATATGCCTTTCTGTCTTCCAATTTGGCTTTCCTGCCCTTTTCTTCCATTCCGTCCATGCATGTCCAATTGGCAAAAATGGCCAAAATCGCCTACCTCTCACAAAACGGTTGATAACCACATCAAAATATTTTTTTTCCATTTCCACTCAACCTGTTCCTGAAAGCCAGGAAATTGGGGAACTCAGCACAGCAAACCATTTGTTCCTAGCTCTTACAAGGAAAAAACCACAGGCTTCTTTGTACATAATTTTATTGGCATTTTTTGAAAAAACCCAAAATTTTCGCCCTTTTTGCTTATTATCTCTCACCCCCCTACAGCAACCTGGGAAAAAAAGGAGCCAAATTTGGCCGAGATATCTCATGTAACAAAAAAGTTACAAGCCATTGAATGGCCACATACCAAAATCACCAAAAAAGGCCCTGGCACTGGGGAGAAATGCCCATGGCACTTAAAGTGTTAAGGACTTGGTCTCCATGACCTCTCGTCAGGACAAGGTAGGCCCTCTGTTCAGCCCGGCTCCCCAGCGCGGTGACTCCTTCCAGGGTTTTCCACACAGAAGGGTTCCTTGGATTTAGGTTCTGGCAGGCCCGAGGCCTCTAAGGCTACCGGCTCACAAGCCGAGGGGCTCACAGGCCCTACAGTGCTGTCCTCCGAAGGGCAATCAAGATCGTCCTCATCTTCGACCCCAAGGGGTAAAAGATCATCGGGTGTGACCACCAAGAGTCAGTCCTCTACACAATCTAACACAAATACTGGCACAGATGCCAAGGGCGCACAGCCTACCGGAGTTCGCTCTGATGTCATGAATCAGGGCATTTCGACTACCGGCCAGTCGGCCGAGGGCAAAGCGCCTACCAGAGTAGTCTCTGAGGTTGACACTGCTGTTTAGGCTTCGGGGCCCAGGACGTGTCCACCCATGTCTAAGCCTGCACGTGGCTTGGGGACTTTGTGCCCTTCCACCCAGGGCATGGTCTCCTCAGGAGTGCATTAACCCATTGCAGCCTTAAGGCTACACGCCTCAAGTGCCTCTTCGCTTTGACCAGGACCGGTGACCCAAAGCTTTGGATTGATGGGCCCCTAGGGATACGGTGACTACCGAGGATTGCTTCTTTGAGCGCTTCCTCCTCCTCATGCCTTCCCCTCAGATGATGGGCTCCTGAAGGATATAGTGAAGGAGGTTACCCCACAGGTGGTGCCTCCACCTCTGGGCCCCTCCGCCTGTTCCTCCAGCGCTTTCGGTGCCAGTGCCGGTGCCTCTCCCGGTCTAGGGTCTACTGGTTGTTCAAACCCCTCCACCTCCTCCTGTACAACCAATGCCTCCTCCTCAGCAACCGTTGGACCTGTCTTTCGGCTCCGGACCTAGAGACGCCGCCAGCACCCGTGTCCCATGGCCCGACCAAACTCCCCTCGGTCTTTAAAAAAGGGGTGGCGATGACGCCCAGGATGATGAACCCCTGGCATCTGTTAAGGCCTTTCATGACCGCATTCAGGGCCAGGCAGAGTTCTTTGGGGTCCCTCTGCCCAAGGAAGCCCCCAGAAGTCGTGAGTACTAACAGAGGTTTTGGGCAAGGCCGCCACGATCCAGTCTGGCCTCCCTCTCAGGAGGATGTTCTGCAGGTGGTGAGAAAGGTCTGGGAGAAGCCCAGGGCCAACGCCCAGATGAACAAGAAGTTGGACTGCAGGTTCAGGCTGACTCACGGGGAGCCAATCGTCCTGGCATACCATCCTCAGCCGCATTCTTCAGTGGTGGCTGCGGCCTCACTCTATTCTAAACCATTGTCTTCATTTTCCTCCCCCGGGAGCCACCTCCAGCTGTCTTTCCAAGGAGGTCCTTGAGTCTTTGGGCAAACGCTGTTACGCCATATCAGTACTGCATCGGCGGCAAGCCAATGCTGATGCCCTTTTAGCCGCGGATAACCAGAAACTGTGGCGGGAGTTTGAGGAGTTTCTGCCTGACCTTCCCCTGCAGAGGATGTTAAAAATAAAATCTATCCATTAATGCGGCAGCTATGTTTGAACATCTTAATGTGTTTAGAAAGCCGTATATTAGCCCAAATTAATTGCCATAAGTTTCATTTTAAAGGTGTTAATATTCATTTATTGAACTCAGCATGTTTCAGTTGTCGCTTATGTGGATATACATATCACTTGCAAGCGTACTATCTCATAGCTCTTTCTTTTTAAATACTTTTTATTTTCTCAACAAAGTAACACTTATTGCAAATGATATGTCATGCATGGTGTTACATCAGAAATTGCATCGTTCCCGACTCGCAATCATTTCTGACACAGATTTATAATTCACATCAGTTAGCGTTCCCAACATTTGTGCCCCACTATCTCATTGTTCTTATTGAGATACTTGCTACTAGCATAATTATGATGCCTAATACAATATTTTTGCATCCAAAATGGACAAATTATTGTAACACAACACAGGATGTCCACTAACCATGTACGAAACTTTATTAATTATGTGTGGTTCAAGCTGAAGGACTTCACGTATTCAGAGCCATCTCTCGAAATTACTCAATGGTCTGTCCCATGTGCGGCAGCCCTATTGGGACATCTTAATATATTTGGAAGACATGTGTTAAGTCAATAAAGAACTGTCTATTTGATAATAAAATCAATGTTACTGTTCTTCTTTTTCGAACTCATTAAATTCTTATTCTTGAAACATCAGAGGAAGATGTTAAGAATGGGGCGGGGGGTACTAGAAGCCTTGGAGAAAAGGTTCTTAGAAGAAGAAATTATTCAAGACATTAAAATAAAGTTGGAGAAAATAGATAAAGAAATGAAAAAAATGTAAACGATTTACACTAGACAAAACATGTTTTTTTTACAATAAGATGTTCAAACATGGCTGCTGCATTAAGGGCAGGCCCCGCCCAGTGTGTATGTGGCAGAAGGCTCTGGATACGTGATAGTTTAATGTTTGAGCCAGGCATAATAAAAGAAACTGAAAAAATGGCTGCCATTTCTGAAAAATGAGACTTGATAGGGCACACTGGTATTGCATCAGGTTAACTAAGATATGTATAGATTTTCTTTTGACTTAATTAGAAACTAAGGTTATACTTTGTTTCTTATTTAGATATGACAGCTTGATAAAGCTATGCTGCCAAAAGGCACTTTTGTTTGAACCAGCAGAGCTCTTGTGAACTGAAGTTCAGTTTTGTTGTGGCTAAACTAAAAAAAGAACCAGTTTAAAATGTGTTTTTCCAATTAGCGTTGTTTTGTTTGTACATACTTAATGAGTGTACATCTATAGTTTGTAGGTACCACCATATCGAGAAAGGTGGTCTATGAAAAACTGCAAAATCAAAAAAAGAGTCCCTATTTGTAAATCAAGATTGAGGTTAGTGGTGAATTGTGGAGTAACGGATTGGGAAAGAAATGCTCAAATAAGAGATCCTCATTATATTTTATGTTTTTACTAGTGTTTTAATGTGCATAAAGGAAGACAGTGCAAATATATTATGTGGCGTCTTTTTTTTAACTTATGTTTTTGACATTTTCTTTAGGAATTACAACTCAATAGTTGCAAAACTTCCTTGACCATGTCCTGCATCCCTTCACCCAATCCCCCAGTGAGTTACACACAGTGACCATTCTACCATTCAGGATGGTGGATCAGTTACACGACAGAAGAATATTAATGGCGGCACGGGTTAATTGCATACTTAGTCACCATCCCAGCAAAAATTAGCCTGACCCAATGTTAGGAAAGATTTCCCTTCGGTGCAATTGTCCCTCCATTTGTTAACTCCCCAAACGTTTTGCTTTTGTTTGGAGTACCTAACCTGACTTTTTCCAGTGGAGCACAGCCTTTAGCTGCACTCCCCTGGGCTTTTGTTCATATGTTATGGGGAAACCGACACGTCCTTCAGGCTGTCAGCACTGGGAAACTATGTTTCCCTTAGTCTTCGACTATGTTGCCATTACTTGGTAACTTTGTATCTATATGCCAAGAACCTTACAGTACCTCGCATGGGGATCCTTTGGTTTTATGACTCCAGCCACCCTCTAAGGATTTTTTGGTGTTTGTACAAGTGTGCCTAGGACGAACTGGTGGGAGCAGTTTACTTTTAAAGTATTTTTCCTTCGTTTTTATGGGCTACACCACATATGGCCCAAGACTGTGGCCAGTGCCGAAAATGGTCGTGCCATGAAGTTGTTTGCTCTGTCCTTTGGCCATTTTGTACCTTTGCCTTCCCACAGGTTAAGAGACGCAGGGATTCTTATTTGGGCATGCCACCTTCCGCGATAACCGCATCTTTCACGGGCTCCTGCATGTCACATGTGCTAGTGCCCAGGAACAGGGTTGGGACTGTCTGGTCCCAAGCCACACTACTGGTGCCCGTATGTCTGGTTTGACTGAATGACTGGTACCATTGTGGGCCATGATTGGCCCATGCCTGGCATGCATGCAAGAGAGCAGATCTTCCATTGGCTATCCCCGATTTGAGCGCAAAGCGATCTTGGATAAGAATAGGGGCTCTGCATCCATTCCAGATCAATCACCTTAAGTTCAGACCAAACTACAGAAGCAGCAAAGTATCCTGAAACGAAAGAGCAGACCTGTGGAACCGCCAGAGAAGTGCTGGAAGGTTTGGCACCCTGACCCCGCTGTTGTCCCGTTGGACCCCCTGCTTTTGTATCGTACCAAGAAGGCCTGCAAGGGCGCTTCAACCCTTTGGAGTAGTGGGACCAATTACTTGTGACACTTGTGTATAGGCATGTTATAATTGCCATATCATATCATATCATATATACTCGTGGCACCTCCTGTTTACCCTTGCAAATAGCCTCTTCGGAAGCTGTCCTGGGCCATCCAGCGAAGTGACCAGCTCGAATCCAGGGTATCGTATGTCCTAGCTCCACTGGGTCGCGATTTGAGAGTGTGCCATGCCGCAAGCATTTGTGGTTCCTGTGTCGCCCCGCTGTGGTGACTGTCACTGTACGTGCCTGCAGGCCCCCCCCCCCTTGCCCTGAGACATGCAGCATTGTTGTTTATTTTTTTGTTTCTTCTATGAGATATTGAATAAGGGATATCTTAGTGATGGAATTGTAACCTTTTCGAATGCCCGTCTGTTTTTTGCTTCGGCCCAACTAGTACGTTTTCATTGGAGAATGGTGATAAAGAGTTTTTGGCTGGAGTCCATCATTGCCAAAAGCGGGTAACTTGATGGGTCCAACCTATCTCCCTTCTTATGTATTGGAACTAGGAGAGACTTGCGCCAGCTCTCCGGAATTTTTCCTCTTTATCAAATCGGTTCAGCAATATCTTAGACCAGACCACAGGGTGTTCTTTGAAATTGCATTTGGTAAGCCATCCGGTCCGGGGGCTGCCATGGGTTTCAATTTGGTTATGATGTTTATAATATTGTCCTGGTCAATTCCCAATGGTTTACCCTTAATCTGTGAGTATGGGGGAGGACGTATTTCGGTCCAATCCACATCTTCACGGTAGAGTTCAGCAATATGGGTTTTCCAGAGAGTCTCAGACACTGACCCTGTGGTTGTCCCGTGTCATTTTTTGGTGTAAGTTACTGACATTGAGATCCCCTGCAATTATGATAGAGCCGCCAGGGTGGGACTCTAACCAAGTAGTGATAACCTCTCCCACAATTTTACGTGTTGTGAGAGTATGTTTCCACATTGGTGGATCGCATACATTAGTAATTAGGATCTCGTCAGCTATGTTTTCATTGGTGGAAAATGTTGCTGATGTTCCATATGGGGTGGAACTTTTGTTAAAATAGGGAAGTAAGGTGTGGTTTGACCTTGCCCCTATTGCTAGCCCACTGCTAGGTCACCCTATCTCTGTGGGGTAGCCAGACTGTGAAGAGTCTCGTATCCGTCACTAATGAAACTTTGGGTAGCCCAAGTCTCTTGCAGTATGAAAACATCCTGGTCGAGGTGAGTAGGCACCCCCTTTGGTCGAGACAAGAGGAACCGGTGTCCCCTTGTGTTTCATGAAATCCATTTCGTCTGATCTTGAGGTGCAGAGTGTCGGTTTTTGATTAGCATGAGATGTTCTGGAACACAGCTTTCAATAAATTGCTGGTTGGTGGATTGGTGGAAATTTGGCTGCTAAAATGCTCTTAAGGTAGCGATCTCAAGGGCCTCTATATCTTTAAGGCCTGCTGCTCTTTTTGTAGAGGGTTTGTTCTCTTGTGCTAGGGCCTGTACCCTAGGTTTCCTGCAAATGGTGAGCGAATATCGCAGGGCGTTTAATATCTCGGCGTTTGCTTTTAAAAGGGCAACTATCAGTGGAGTTGAGAATTCTATTAAGGCCCAGTTTGTTGGGTTCACGACCGTAGGTAGTTTGATCCTCAGTACATCCCTGGGGCATGGAAGCTTTAGTTGAGGTGCTTTTTTGAAGATTGTCAGGAGTGATCGGTTTAGGAAAGGACTATAGTTAGTAAGTGGTAGTTCCTACAAAACAGTCAATTTTCCCAATTCCGAAGTCTCTTTGAGTAAAGTTGTTTGTAGTGAAGTCTCTTTGATTTGTAATTCTGTTTTGGGCATTGATTTGCCTGTGCTCAGGTTCGCTAGAGTTAGGTGGTGGTTTTCCTGAAGAGACCAAACAAAGGCTTTTGGCCTGGTCTGGGATTTGGACATTGGAAGCCACAGAGTTTTTATGGCAAATGTTTGTCCCCTCTTTACCAGACGATGTAGTTAGTCTCAATTGAGGGTAACTGTGTTGTTTTTGACTTCGGACCCTGCAACCAGGCTGATCGAATAGCGCTATCTTGTAAGGTGTTCAGAGTTAGCCACTTCTCCAAGTTATTGGGGATGTGTTTTCTTTGTGAGCCAGCTGTTAATACCGAGTGGGGGATTCCCCCTGTAACTATGTTGGCTTTAGCATGTTTCTTAGTCAATGCGGCAGCTATGTTTCTTACACTGTGGGTTTTGTTTGTAAGCTGATCCTCTGGAGTACATATTAGGGCGGGCAGGTGAATTTCCTCGTAGTACCAATCTGTTTCGTAACTTAACAAGCTGGCTTCGTCAGTGTTACCTAATAGCAGGGGTTTTGTTGGTAGCTGTGGCAATCTAACTGGTGTACCTTTGAGATTAGCATCCTACTTTCTCGTTTTTGTCAGGGTTTTTCACATTGGGGCCTGGCGTGGGCCTTTATTTAGCTTTGGTGAGATTGGTTTCGGCATCATTTGTGTTAGATCTTTGTGGGGGTTATTCAATGTTATTTCCAGGATCCTGGCCACAGTGTTTTTAATTTCAATGTGGCCCTTCACCATTGGGCCAAGCAGCATCATTAGGGCATCGATTTTTGTCATTATCTTGTTTGTTGTTTTGTACAGAAGATTCTCAATAGCATTTAAAAGGAGCCTTTCTTTTGATTCAGCATCAGCGTTCAAATCAGACTCTGTTTCTGTGGATTCAGAGTCCGAGGAGGCGCCCAGAGCCACTAAATCAGGTGTGTTAGAGAGCCTAATTTCTTCAAGCTCCTCATTTACTTGGTATTTTTGAATCACTTGGTCTCCCCCTAATGAGTCTCTCTGGGACCCGATACATAGGTTGAGGAGAGAGTTGTTGTTGTTTATAGAGGGGGGATATCATTTGGTCTGAATTTTTCATGCAGGAAGTTGACTGGGCGTTCCGAGATTCCACCTCCATCTGTGCAAGATTTATTGTTACGGGTTCTAAGAATCCCGTTATCATTTGCTAGTGTGTCTGGGTTGGTCTGGTATTTCCCTTTTTCTTGGGGTGGTGTCGTGTTTGGTCACATCAGGTATTGCGAATGTTTTCGGGCCTGGATTCCTTGATAGTGTTTGCTCTGTGTAGCATACTTGGGGGCACTGCTTCGAGTCATTTCAATTAGGTGCAAGGATCTTCTCTTTGCCCTTGCCCGCCAGCTCCAGCGACACGAGACACTCTGTCCCACGAAAGCGCGCTAAACAGCAGTTCCTTTATGCGAGAGTCAGCTGTTCCAGCAGTTCGTCGAGCCAAAGATCAATCCAGCCTCTACTAAAGGATGTCCGAGGTGTAGTGCACCGTGTTGTCAGTTTCAAAGGGTTCCCATGGGGATGTTGATTGCCAGTTTACCGCAGCAAATGAGACACAAGACACTATGGGCCTCATTCCGAGATTGTAGGCAGCCATGGCGCTATCTACGCCATGGCTGCCTACAATAACGGGTCCGGCACCGGTCTAGTTCAATGGGGACTTACCGGTGCGGTATGACCCTGGTCAGACCACACGTTCCTTACGGTTCACTCTAAGGGACCTCGGAATCAGGCGGTAAGGGATTACCGGCACCAGTCTCCTTACTGGTGCCCGGTATCCCTTACCGCCCGACTTGTAATGACCCCCTATGTCTCACTCCGTCCCACGAACGCTCACAAAATATTACAAGTCAGATCTCACAAGGTGCTGTGATTGTCTGTTCATGTATAATGCAAACTATCAGAACATTGCTTGCAACTTCAAGCATCCAGGTCAGCAGCAGACGGAGCTACACGCACTTTAACCAGTCTCAATGCACTAACTCCCACTGACTGTGGGATTGGGGGGAGCTCCTTCACCACTGGAGGCGATGGTCACTTTAAGCACTGGCTGCCCTAAACAGCCTACGCCACCCTCCACAAACTCTTCGCTCCTGCAGTAAACGAGGCAGGTAGAAATAAACTTTGAGACACTGCGTCAAAGTGACCCTTCACAGTATCACAGCTTACCCCAGCAGTAGCTGTATCTGCAGCTGAGACAGGACCCAGGCAACCGGACCAGGCCCCCCTGGCCGTCACACTTCCGAACTCCGGGTGCCGTCACCCACAGAGGTCCCCGGGCGTCTTGCGGTCTTCTTGCTCGCTTCACTTCCTGGGCGAGCGCTGCATCTCATTAGAGAAAAGAACCTCCAAGAGTCTCCACACATCGTGTACTAGGTCAAGCCACGCCTATTCACAAAGCCCGCTTTTGACACACCATCAATTCCTTTTATGCAAATCACCAGAATTGGGTTCTATGAAGAGATACTGTATCGTGTGCCCTGATCTGAGACCATGCCCTCGGACCTGCTCACTTCTCCCCCACAGCCCCACCCCTCCAAGGAGGAGAGGGTTCCCCCAACAAAATATTTCCCATTTCAAGCACTGTATGGCAAGGCAGTCTTCTGTCTGGTAATGGCTGTTTAAATGCTTTCACAGGCTTTTCCTGTAGCACCCCTTTCATATTGGTGGTTGTTTCTGAGCATCATTGCAGAGTGTTTTCTTCTGCCTGCAACCATCTCCATTTGTGGTGTTTCCGCCCCCCCCCCCTAGCCACTGGCTGGCATTGCACCACCCTCTGTGTCACTGGGCTTGGACATCTTTTCTGTGCCTAACCCACACTACCCTGCTTGCGGTGTGGGACGATTAAGCATTAACCTTGGGTTAGTACAGTTGTGTAGAAAATTAGGGGGTGCATGATCATTATTACATACAATACCCTTGCTCCTTTTTCTCTTGTCCCTCTTCCTGTTCCTCCATTCTTGCGTCACTTCCTCCCACCGTTTTCCAGCCCTTTGTTTTCTTATCTTTCCCTTGTTCTAGTGAAGCTCATCTCCTCCCCCCCAAACCCCCCCCCCCCCCCCCCAAGTATGCGCCCTTCCTTCTTTCTAACGTACCTAAAAATGGCGTGGTGACGCAAGCCTCCTGACTTCTCAAGCCCTCCAACTGGTTATGTCGCTCCATCTCTTGTGAGTACACTTAGATGACCCGCCTCTTGGCCGCGTCTCGGAGTCTTAAAGACTTCATGGGGCGGTTACCAGCAGGTCCATCCCGGCGGTATGTGCTCTAAAAATACAGGCCTCGGCCGCTCCCCCTCACGCCTCTCTCTCTCGCGCGCTCCCTTTCCGCGGCCAGCAGGAGCGGCCTTACCCCTCCTTGGCTCCGGTCCCATGCTGTTAATCTTTTAATGTCTAATTTCCACGCAGAAGGGGCAGCTGTTGCGACCGGTCCGAGCGGGTGGGCGCTGACGCGTGTTCCCGTTCCCTGGGAGAGGAGCTGCTAATCTCCGGTGGGTTGGGTGGCACCAAAGAAGGCGACTCCCGATTTGTGTTAATCCTTGGTAATAAAATTTGAAATCCTGGAGGCCTGAGCTTCCCGCCTTCTGCTTCTTTCTGACAAGCACCTCAGTCAACCCCGAGCACGACTCGAGCTCCGGCCGACGGACAACCCGTATGCGTATTTGCCCCTTGGGCTCTTCGGATGCTAGTGAGGCCTAGGCGGGCCTAGATGTGGCCCGTGGGCACGTGCGTGGCGTACATGCTCTTGTCAAATGAATCACCTGCGCCTGCCGGATGCGGAATGTACCTTATTGACATGAGACGTTAGAACATCAAAGTATTGTGATTAGTGCAGGGTGATGTCTACTGGAACGAAAAACTTGTACATTTAATTTTGATTCCATCTATGAAATAAAACGGATTTCACAAAGCACTTGCGTCCAAATCATTTATCCCCAAAAATTATTTCGGCAAAAATCGAATGGACAAAAGCAATCCAGTCACGCAAAACCGTAAGGATTTGTGGCGAAATAGCATTGATCTTTGATTAAAAAAGAATGTAATTCAATTTGGGCAAAACAAGGAATCCCTTAAAAAAAAAAAAAAAAAGGTGCCAAAAAACCTTCCTGTAGTTCCCCGCTAATTATGTGGTGAATTGGATAAATGTTGCCTGAAATCCACGTGATTATGTGTTTTAATGCTAAACAAAAAGAATGTTTCCTGATAGCCAATATTATTTTATTTCAGTCTCCTCGGGTATCCACAGAGAGCCACCAATCTGTCACCAACCCTGTATCCTGCTGGTAAATAGTACCACATGTGTGCCCTCACCTGGGCAGGTATCTTCTGTGCTTAGAAGGTACTGTGCATGATTGTTCAATACGATATATCTCGTGGATGGCTAATCTTTCGTTTATTATATTGGTGATGTGTAACACGCCGCTTGTGATCGACGTATTTCAATGTAGGGCCTTCAAATAGGGTTCAGGTGCAATTCCTTGTCCATGGATCGTAGAAACTTCTCTTCTGCTGCTTGCTTTCTTTCTTCCGATGGCAATTCCTTTTAGCTATTACTCAAATCTTCCTGCACAGTCGCACGATTTTCACATGCTGTGAGACTTCCACATTGGAGCCTCATGAATCTTCCACTAGTGGTGATACATTTGCACCAGTCTTCATATCCAAGGAGCCTGTGTATTCTCATGGTTATTTACGTCTCCTTGTAGGGCCCAAGCCACATGTTCCAGCATTCCCTTCTTTCTGCTGTGGTAGTCGCCTTTCCACCAGCTGCTCTGCTGCACACTTGGAACAGCTATGATCCCAAAGCTCATGCAAGCCCTTAAGAAACTCATATCATTGAGCAGTCACATCATATACCTGTCATAGAGTGAGCACCTACGTGAACCCCTACCATGCATGCACCCTCAGCTTCAGTTCTCCGCAGGGAACTAACTAGGCCAATTCTCAGCCTTAATCATATACATTGGACACCAAAAAGTCCACACTGAGCTTGAATCCTCTAGAGGAGAACCAACCAAGCCCATACCCATCCTGATCCCCCCACAGTGGAAATCACAAAGCCCATCATAAGCCTGAATCCTCCACAGGAGAACTAGTCGAGCCCATTCTTGGGTTGAATCGTCCTCAGTGGGATATGCCACAGCCACGCTTAGCCTGAATTCTCCATAGTGGACAACACACAGCAACCCTCTGCTTGAATCCTCTACCGGGGTATGCAGTGATTATATTGAATACAAAACAACTAATGAAAAAATAACGAATTAAAAAACAACTAATAACAAAATAACTCATTTTGAAAAGAAATTAAAATGGGGTTGCGAGAGGGAATAGTGGCTTTGGGGGTGGGGGAAACGTATTATTAAAAAAAGGGCGAGGCTCTGCGGGGGAACCCCCCAAAAACAACGAAAAAGAAATTAGCTATTTTGTATTCAGTCTTTTTTCATTAGTTATTATTTAATTAGTTGTAATTACATGTAACCCTACCGAGGAACTTTCCAAGCCCATTTTCAACCTGAATACTCCACAGAGGGAATCATAAAACCCACCCTCAGTCTGACTCCTCCACAGTGGACATCAAAAAGCCCACCCTCATTTTGAATACTCCATAGCGGAACGAACCAAACCCTCCCTTAGCTTGATTCCTCCACAGGGGAACTAAGTAAACCCATTCTCGGCCGGAATCCTCATCAGTGGGATGTACCAAGGCCACCTTCAGCCTGAATCCTCTGTAGTGGACAACACAAAGCCCGCCCTTTGCTTGAGTCCTTCACCGGAGAACTAACCAAGCCTATCTTCTACCTATATCTACCACAGTGGAATTAAAGCCCCTCAGCCTGAATAATCCACAGTGGGGTTTACCAAGGCCCACCCTTAGTCGGCTCCTCCCCAGTGGACATCAACAATCCCACCCTAAGTTTGAATCCTCCAGTGGGGAACTAACCAAGTCCATCCTCTACCTGAATCCTCCACAGTGGGATTCACCAGGGCTCCCTTTAGCCTGATTCCTCCACAGGTGAACTAACCAAGCCCATACACAAACTTATCCCTCTACAGTGGAACTCACAAAGCCCATCATAAGCCGGAGATCTCCACTATGGGATTCACCAGGACTGGGCTCAGCCTGAATCCTCCACAGTGGGTTTCCCCAGGGCCACCATCAGCCTGAATCATCCACAGTGTAGTTCACCAAGGCAGGCTCAATGTTCATTCTCCACAGTGTAACTCACAAATCCTACTCTCAGCATGAATCCTGCACCGTGGGATTCACCAGGGACATCCATATCCTGAATCCTCCATGGTGGGATTCACCAAAGTCACTCACAACCTGAATCATCCACAGTGAAAATCACCAAGCGCAACCTCAGCTTGAGTCCTCCAGAGGGGAAGTAACCATGCCCATACCCAACCTAAATCCTCCACAGTTGGATTCACCAAGGCCACACTCAAATTTAATTCTCTGCAGTGGAATTCACGCCCAAGCCCACCTTCAGCCTAAATACTGCACAAGGGATGTAACAAAGTTCATCCTCAGCATGATTCTTCCAGCGTGGGATTCACACAGGACACCCTCATATTGAATCCTCTTGGTTCACCCAGGCAACCCACAAACGGAATCATCCACAGTGAAAATCACACACAAAGCCCACCCTCAGCTTGAATCCTCCACAGGGGAACTAATGAAGCCCATTCACAGGCTGAATCCTCTACAATGGGATGCACCAGGGCCACCCTCTGCCTGAATTCTCCACAGTGGACAACACAGAGCCCACCCTTGCTTGAATCCTCTACTAGGGAACTAACTGAGCCCATCTTCAACCTGAATCCTCCACAGTGGAAATCATAAATCCCACCCTCAGTGTGAATCCTCCACAGTGGACATAAAAACCCCACCCTCAGTTTGAATACTCCATAGGGGAGTTAACCAGGACCATCCTAGACCTTAATCCTCCACTGTGGGATTCACCAGGGCTGCCGTCAACCTGAATCAGTTATGTTATGTTAAGGAATTTATAGTGCGCACCTGGTACCCGGAGGCTGATGGGTGCAGACTAACAAACACAGAACTGAACTACATATACATCAGAGCTAAAAGCAGTCCATGGTTAATACTGACACGGCTCTAAACGAAGAGCAGTGTTTTCAGCTTTTTTTTAAAGAGTTCTGTTGAGACCAGGGTTCTCATGTGAGTGTCAGTCACAGTGGGATCTACAAAGCTCACCCTTGGCTTGACTTCTCCCCAGGGGAACTAACCAAGCCCATACCCAACCTATATCCTCCACAGTGGAAATCACAAAGCCCATTGTAAAACTTAACCTTCAACAGTGGGGCTCCAATAGGACCGCCCTCAGCCTGAATCCTCCGCAGTGAGATTCACTAAGGTCACCCTCAATCTGAATCCTCCACACTGGTATTCACCAAGGCAATCTTCAGCCAGAATTCTCCACAGTGGAAATCACAAAGCCTACCCTCAGCCTAAATCCGCCACAGTGGGATTCTCCAGGCTCATCCTTATCCTGAAACCTCCAAGGACTACCTTCTGTTAGTTAAAACGTTTGAGATAAATCTTTCTGACCTGTGTCAACCCCAGAATATTTTGCTTGGACTTGGGGATTCATGTCCCTTGTCCCTCGGTGAAGGGGAAATCTTTCCCCCTCTCACCTAGCCTTTTACTCTTCTTCTGGGTGACCTTTTTATGTCTTTCCATAGTGTATGGTTATAGTTTTAGTTTCCTATAACATTTGGGCTTAGGCTGGGTTCCCCTATGGGCTCCCCTGTTAATTTCTCTTTCATGTATTTGGGTGAACTACTGTTTCCAAGTAGTAAAGGGGGATTTTTATCCCCTTTACATGTTGTATAAGTGAGCCAGCACACCATACCTTACGTGGAGTCCTGGGGGATACAATGTATCCCCTTTCTTATTAACCTGGTACATTTTCTATTCCAATTGCAAATCAACTTTTTAGTCTTAGTATTCGCTGGCTGTTAAATCAGCCACAGTAATGCACAGAAGGGCCACCATTTTGCTAATATCGTGGGCTCCTTCTGATTTCACTATTATCATTTGCTTGTAGTTTCTGATGCCATTCTAGGTGGGTATGACCTCAGTGGAAGTTTTGTCTTCGCAGGAATCCTTTGCATTCCCTTCCCAGGGTCCTGAGTGTCTGAGAAGGCAGGAAGCAAGGTAGGAGTCCAAAACTCTCCAGCCCTTTGTCTTCCACCTTGCCTGAAATTAACACAGTCTCTGTGGGGGGTTGGCTGTACTAATTGGACAGCCAGATTGTCCCTTTCTGTAAAATGCAGGGAGAGATTGCATAAGTTGTGCTGTAGTACCTGATAAATGTTCCGTACCTAGAATCTGCTGCCAAGTCAACCACTGGAGCTGCAACTAAAGAGGAAGATGAAGAAAAGATGGCTATAGCAATTTCCAGCAACCAGAGAGCCTGCTGTGTAACCGGAGCCTTCTGTAACCCTTCGTTCTAATCGACCTGGGGTCCTGTACATGACAACACATTCCAAGAGGCTGCTGAGATCCACTAGTCTCAAGAAGATCTGCAATTTGAGCCACCCCACGACGTGCTGCGACCTTGCTGGGCTGCAATACCCCAATACCCTGGGACCTCAAGCCATTGTGTGGTGCATGGCTTTCCAACTTCCGAATCCATCTGAAACTTTGGTGGCCTCCTCCTGACTCTCCCGAGACACAATTTGAATCCTTGAAGTCCCCTCACCAGAGTGCAGGACCAAGAGAGTGAAGAGAAGCAGACAGCGATATTCGTTATTCATCTGGTCGCTGTAAAAAGGTGCCAAATCCAGAGCTGCAATAATCCATGAAGTATCCATTGCTTGAAGCCTCCTCTGATGACTGCTGCTGCAAGTTCCCATCCAGTGTCCAGTTCGTTCATCACCAGACCAGGTATCCAGGGACCGGATCCTGTGCTGCTGCATCCTGAATTCATTCACTCCAAAGCTCTTCTTTTCTCCTAAGGTACGGTGTGGGCTTGGGTAATACTTACCTTATGTCCTGTGTGAATCCTGTGAGGCTGAGTCTATGATTCGTGTGGTTTGGAGTTTGCCCATAACACTTGCCCAGGCCTATTGCTGGAACGCATATAGGGATCCTTCTCAGAAGTCCCTTAACTCCGAAAGTGAATACTTACTTGCTTAAGAAGATCTTCTATAGAACCTTGACTTTGCTGCATCTGATACCTATCTCAACTTGCCTACAGCTGGCATCTAGACCACTAGGGTCCCTCATCTGCCTCTTAGAGAACTCCCGCAATAGACTAGGGAAGGACTGGATAAGAAAAGGCTTTTGTCTTGAAAAATATAACAAATTTAAATGTACTTACTTGCTGAAAGAATTAGTGTGATGTCTATCTCTGTGAAAGAATAAGTTACAAAGTGTCCTTAAGTTATACTTACCTTTGAGCTGCAGTGTGTCCTCTTGAATGGTGTTTCCCTCATCTGAAAAGTAATGTGTTTGTACTGTTTTATCATTGCTTAACTGAATGAGTGTAAAAGCTTACCAATAGGGTTTACCTACCTGGAATAACATTGTGTTCTTCTTAATGAGTACCATGTGGTGTTACTTTCCCTGATCTGTTTTATACAGACCTAAAACAGTCCTTGAGTTAATACGTGCCTTTGAGTTGCTTGAAGACCCTCTTAAAAGTGTAGGGTTCCTTACTTACCTTGAACAGTTGCTGGTCTTCTAAACTTGTAACACTGGGTTGTGCCTCCCGAGAATCTGCCTAAAGCATTTCCAAAATAGACAGAAAGTCCATTACTTACCTTGAAATACCTTGGATCTTTCTTAAAGTGTAATTGGGTTTTAGTTTCCTTGAATTGCTGAATGCATTCAGAAATAGTTATTGTATGTTAATACTTGTCATTGGGTAGCTTAAGTCCTCTCCACAAAGTATATGAGTTGTTTTACGAACTGTGAACTGAGTTCTAAAAAGTAATGGTGCAAGGAGTATACTTGTAACAAGGTTGTTGTATTAAGTGATTTCATAACTGAGTGTCACTGCATGACTTATAGGGTCAACTACCCTTGAATTATTGATTGTATTCTAAAAGTATATTTAACCTGTATTTACTCCCCAAGAATAGATGTCTGCATTCTGAATGTGTAATAGGTTTGGCTGCCCTTGAACTGCTGATTGCTATTCTTAATAAGGTTATACTTTGGATTGTATCCCTTAAGTATTGAGTTGGATTTTATAATTGTGTTTATATGATATGCTAAAGTACTTATTTGCCCAACATTTATCTGGGCCTACTTTGTCAGTCTAGAAAAATGGATACCTCTACTTTGTGACCGCAAACGTATTTTGGTGGCTGTGGGCCAACCGTCTCATGCACGATATGACAGAATATAGGTTTTCGAGTTTGCCAATGAACGGCCATTTTGATGTAACAAGAATCGCCATTTTGTTTTCTAACCATTGCTCATTGCTTTCTGTTCCTATTGCTACGCAGTATATTTTACGCTTACACTGCTCAACTGTAAAACATTGTTGTCTGTATGTAAAAAGGACAAGGCCGCAGGGCCGAGAGGATAACAAGAGTTCATTGAAACACAAACGTAGGCAGCGCCAGGAAGAATGCCCGACTCCCTCCCGAATGTAGCCTTGAAGCCGAGCTGCAGGGCATTTAATCATTTCGCAGCTGCCAGCCAGTCTCATTATATGGTAGAATATGTTACAATAATATAGCTAAAGGCTTGAATTATGCTTTTCTTATGGCCCCCCTTTGCTGAGCCCGCTAGAGCATGTTGGCTCCCAGGACACAAATAGCACCTAATAGTTAGCAAGGTCCGGAATGCAACTCTTCCCCCCGTATGTAGCTCGCTTTCAAGAACAGAAGCGCTGTGTTCTATTCAACAACAGAAAGATGCCTCCGCACTCACAAATTGCAAATTGTTACTAGAATAGATGTTTGAAGGTGTCATAGTTGTCGGAGATGTCCATCACACCAAGTTCAAAGAAACCCAATAAAAGGGGGGTGTTAAACATGTCATAGATGATTGTTTGATATGCATTTTGCATATATGTAACTGATGTATGTAATTCACTCTCTTGCGTCCCTCGAGGTCTAGAGATACACGTCGCGGGGCGCGAGACCGAGTTGGCCAACTGAGACTTTTGCTCTGCAATAAACCCTAGCTTTGGGAATACAACCTCGTGTCTGGCGTATCTATCGTGTGTGGTGACTCGCCTTGTTTCCATAGACATTAGGTACCCCTAGGGGCCCCTTTCAACTTGTATATAAACCATTTATGTTTACAATACATAGTGCTTCATTACGAGGTCAGCAGTAACCCACCGGTGCTACTGGCGGCTTGCCGCCAAACTCGTAACACTGTTTCTACTGCCTGACATCCCAATACCACCGGGATATTCCAGGTCCTGGCGGCTTGGGATGTCATGCGGTGGGAACTATAAGTCCTCATTACAGGAATGGGGACACAGAAGCACTGGCACCATAGCTGACGGTGCTGGTGCGTCCATGAAAACCATGCCTGCAGGGGCTGGTGCTCCTGGTAGGTCAGAACTAAGCGCATACACCTAATACGAGTTAGCTCTCCTCACACGAATAAAAGGTAACACCCAAAGATACATTCTGAGCAAGGCAGAACACGAGTACGAGCAGAACTTCCGGGACAAAGGCACGCCTACTGGAGCAGCGCAATGGACCAAGGAATGAGAGCAGTGGGCTGAAAACCCCAGGGGTTCCCTACTGGAGATTGTTGCCTTCGACAGGCTGCGAATGACATGTGGAGAAGGCCAGATTCCACAAGTGAAGACCTGTATTGTGTTTCAAGGACGCAAGTGACCCTCCCGGTTGAACGGCAGAGTTCGGGAGGCGAGGCCAAGCCTGTGGTACTAACCATGACTTGTGTATTGGAAATTGCAAAAACAAGAAAGACACGCACACAACCAGTGAGTTGGCAAGCGACCTGAGAGACCGCTTTGTGTTAAAGTTTGAAGTAGCAACGTTATATCGCAAGTGAAGGCTGCACGCATGTGGATGAAATGCGAAGAAAGGCAGACCTGTGAATTAACTTTGAAGTAAAGAAAGCTGCGAGATCAGCGATACGAAGTAACGGAGTGGTCCGGTGAAAGGAAGTAGCCCACTCGAAAGTGTCAGTAAGCGAATGAACAGCAAAAGTGAAGTAAGCAAGAGTCGAAGTGTCCTGAGGTGGTCTGTAAAGAGTGCCACAGACATTTGAAAGTCTTCGACGTCAGGAAGTGGTCCGAGCCCGATTGAGGGAGACATTAAATATAATAAGCTTGGGGAAGGGTGCCCCCTTGCAAGTTTGTGTTCAACTTTGACGTGAGAGGTCTGAGCCCGACAGAGGGGACCTTTGTGAACTTGTGTTGAAGTATTATTTTGGAAGTCGAGAAAAGAGACACCTCAATCCACGGCTTAGAACTGTTTATAGTGTTGGAAACCGAGCCATAGTGTGTCATGCTGCCTACCGGAACAGCCTTAGTCCGTGAGGTCTAACGTGGGGTAGAGAGCTGGTTCAACCGCATTTATTCTTTGAACACTGATTTTTCCTTTGCATACATTTCTCCTTTTTACACTTTTTGTAAAAGAGATGGGGAAGGCATTAGGTTTTGTTAGTATAAGCCATTTTAGCATAGGCCATTTTGATTTGAGGGACTCCAGTAGGGCTATTTTGTTTGTTGTTTGATGGTCAAGACTACTCCCATCTTAGTTATAGGGCAAAGTAGGAGTTTCAGCAGCCCTAAAATTTTCAATAAAGGTTTTACAAAATGTATCCATTGTGTCAGTGTCATACTTGTGATACCATGCCTCCCCAACAGTATAGGATATGAAATGGCATTTATAACGTGCCTGTACACCAGTGTTTCTAGGCGCGACAAGACAAGGAGGGGGAACAGAGGGAGGATGAAAACAATGATCTTACTAGGCCTTGTGTCAATCAGATTGTGCAAGTGCAGGGAAGTGGGAGGGGAGAAGTGCAGGTAAATCAATAAGTGCAGCCAGCGAGTGGCTCATAAGTGCAGAGAGAAGGGATGGTAGGGTTGCAGATACAGACCATAAGTGCTGGGGGAGCCCGGAAGCAGTGCGAGGGAACTGGACATACAGGAGCCTGGGACCGAGTTCAAATGGTAGCCAGGAGACCAGTGCATGCAGCAGTCAGGACATCCACAGGGGAGAGGAAGAGAGAAAGCAGAAGCGAAAAAGAAGGTCTTGAGTTGCTTCCGGGACCATGGTTGAAAGGCCAGAGAGAAAGGTTAGACCCCTTGGGAGCACAAGTAGAGAGAGAGATAGAAGAGAGGAAAGACCCCAGTTGGATCTGAGAGGGTCAGTGAGTGAGAAAGGTCATCCAGGCCAGGGCCTGATCAGTGAGAAAGGAGGTCATCTAGGCCAGGGCCTGATCAGTGATACCCAGTGGATCACAGAGGCGATTGAGTAGGATGGTGTGGTTGACTAGTACGACGTGCGTCATTTCATCACTGGATTTTTTTTGCAGGGTTTATTACCGCAGATTTTCTTTCGAAAAAAATCATCAAGTTTTTTGGGGGGGTTAAAAAAATTATATAAATTTGGTGTGGGTGTACGGGGATATAAAAAGAATGAAAGGAGATGGGAGTTTGGAGGGGTTAACCCCCAAAAATAAAAGAAATAAAAATTTGATGAGTTTTTTCAAAAGAAAATCTGTGATAAAAAACCCAGCAAAAAAACATCCTGCAATGAAATGACATGGAACCGGTTGACCTTACCAAAAGCAGAAGAAGGATCGAGGAAAATGAGGACAGATGGAAGGATAGAGTCAAGGTTAGAGAGCAGGTCTTCATGGGTCTTCAGGAGAGCAGTGTGCATGCTTCTGACAGCTCTGAAGCCAGACTGCTTGTCGTGGAGACAACCAACAGATTCAGTGTGCAGATTAAGCTAGGAGATGGCCAGCTTTTCCAAGAGTTTGCCCAGGAAAGGAGTGATGGAGATCGGGCGATACTTAGCTGGAGAGGATAGGAGTGGCAGAGGGCTTCTTTAGATGGGGGTGCACAAGGGAGTGCTTAAGGGGGAGGGGAAGGTTCCAGTGGCAAAGGAGGGATTGCAGAAATCGGCCAAGCCTGGACCAAGGGTGTCAATGTGGTCTTTGATGGTTCTTGATGAGCAGGGCAGAACCTGCTTTGATGAGACATTCATCGATCAGACTTGTCTAGAAACATCGTCTGGGGTGAACAAGGAAAAGAAGGAGGAGAGACGGCCACCGGTGGGCCAGCAGTGGAGGAGGAGGTAGTAGAGGAAGAGAGGGTGGACAGGATGTCCTGAGTTTTAGTGATGAAATGAGAGGCCAAGGCCCTGCAGAGGGCCTGGGAGAGAACAGGAGAGGTAGAGACTGCAGCAGGATTGGCCAGCTCCTTGCAGATTTAGAAGAGTTCGGCTGAGTTTCTATATGCTGCAGGCTTGGATGTGGGCTCTCTTCTTAGTGAGGACAGAGAGTCTGTATTACCTTTAGAACAGGCGGCAGGCTAGTTTGTCAGGGGGTGTGCCGGATGCCCTCCACTTCCTCTCAGCCACCCTACACTTGCGTTTTAGGGTGACGAGGTCGGAATCCTACCAAGAGTTGCACTTGGATTTGGGCTTCAAGCGGATCCTAATGACAGGGGCAAGAACATCAAGCATGTTAGAGACAGAGAGATGAAGTTTAGATAGGGCTGTGTCAGGGTGTGAGTCAGCCAAAGGTGCAGGAGGAGGAGGAGAGAAAATAGTGATGAAAGCCTCAACTGACACATGATTCATGGGTCAGATGACCGAGAAGTTAGGTGGTAGTGCTGGAGGCGGCTTGACCTGAAGGGTAGCTGTCTGAGGGGTAGAGAGAGAGGTGGGTGGAAAGGAGAAAGTGATTACTCCAGGAGAGAGGAGTGGTGAGAGGTTTAGAGAAGGGGAGGTCTGAGTAGATCAGAACATCCAGTGTGTGCCATGCAGACTGAGTCGGGCAAGAGGGAAGGAGAGCGAGAGAGAGAGAGAGAAAGAAAAAGCGGGTGAGAGAGAGTGAGTCGCAGAGGTTAAGAAAGAGTCCCGAAGAAGGGCAAGTAGCATCCAGGTAGATGTTAAGGTCTCAGAGGAGAAGTTGAGAGGTAGAGGCAAGAAGGGAGGAAGAGAGGTCAGCCCACTCAGAGAGGAAGAGGGCAACCTGGTCAGGCGGCCTGTATATAGTAGCCGCAGTAATAGAGAGGCCAGGCGAGATAGATAGCCTGCAAACCAGGCATTCAAAGGAGGAGTCATCCTGCATAGGAATGATAGAAGCAGGGATGCACTCCGGGAAGATCAAGGCTACACCCCCACCAGGACGGTTGGTTCTGGGTTCGGAGAGGATCATGTAGCCATCAGGAAGGAGAGTGTCAAAGCTTGTGACAGAGCTGGCCGTGAAGCAAGTCTTGGTGAGACCAGGTACATCTAAATCAAGTTCCTCCAGGAGACGGCAGATGTCAGAGGAGTGTTTGATAGCTGAGCGAGAGTTAAGAGTAGCGATGTGGAGCAGGTTGCCCACTTTGAAGGACTTCTGTGAAGGGGTACAGGTCAGAGGTAGGCCCTGCAGAAGTGTTGGAGGTGCCCGAGGATGGGCAGAGGAGAAAGGAGGGGAAGGCAAGGTAGCCAGGGAGGAGGAAGAGGGTGCCAGAGGGGTGGCAGAGGATGGAGGCAACAGGGTGGCCAGAGAAGCAGCAGAGCCACCATTAATGGGAGAAGAGGAAAGTACCCAAAGAGAACAGCAGAAGAGCTCCCAGAGAGTCAACGTGTCAAAGTACTAGAAGCAGATTTGATGAGTCAGATTTAGGGACTGGGGAGACAAGGAGACTATGGAGAGCCAACTGCTAGGTCATGTAACCTATATAGGTGGTATACAAGGGATCCCCCAAAGCCGGTTCATGCGAGGTTGATATAAAGTGCTTCCCCCACAGCTCCAGCATCCGACAAAAACGGACTAAATGCTTTCTGTGTAAACCCCTCTTCTGCTTCCGGGGAACAAGATTCAATGTCTACCCTGGAGAGGGAACCTAGAGTCAGAACATGCCCAGATAGGACTTCCTGTGGCCCCATTAAGGGGTAGGTGCAGCTTCCTATTAACTGCAATATTTATCATGGAGCCATGCCATCGCTTAATTTGAACCACTGGCCTGCCGTGGCAAGATACGTCGGCCCAGGGCAATAGCCGCAAACCCTCATCGAGAACTAAGGTCTGTTGAGGCCTCCACTTGAGAAAGAAGTCAAGCCTATTGTGGGCTCCACCTGAGAAGGTGAACAGGAACCTGCTGTGATCCTTGCCTGAGATGAAGAACAGGAGCTTGCCATGGGTTCAAACTGAGGAAGTTAGTCCCTAGCCAGTGGATTGCAACACCTCAGATAAAAGAAAAGCATGGGAACACAAAAGAAGCACTCGGATGCTTTCAATGCCCAATCCCTGCGAGTTACTTTTTGTTCTAAGCCAAGGGTCTAGAAGCCCTGAACTGTATTTGTATAGACCAGAAGGTCAGAGTAAGACTCACACCGTAGGCCCTATTAAGCTAGGTCCTTGTTTATTTTAGCCCATCGTGATACCATTTCTTCTATAGATTTTCCATGCTATATTTTAGATTTTACCTGTAGGTCCTTTAGGAGTTTGCTCAGCCAACAGCCTTGAGGGGCATAAGGAATCCTGAAGGCAAGAGTGCAATGGGAGTGTCCATGATTATGAATATCATTCCCTCCCCAGTGTTTATTTTCATCCCTGCCTTATCACTGTTTCTGTAGGATACACCAAGTTAGCCATCCAGTTCTCACTTCGTGCTATTCCTTTAGGCAGTCGTCCACCCTTCTCTGTGTTATAAATAAAGTTGTTAACCTTCATAATGTGTCTGTGTGTGAGTGATAGAGAGGGAAAGAGATTGCTCTGTGGCTTCCCAAGGTGTTGACAAATGGTGTTGAAGTGGTCTCACTGAAATTGCCACGCATGGTTCAGCCCAATTACCAAGATATAAGGGTCAAGGCAGCCTCTCATCAGCAGCCAGGAGTCTGGCAGAAGGATCTAACTCTAATTTCAATCCCAGGGAAAGGCAGACTAGACTGTAGGCCCACAAATGTTTCCCCAAAGCCAATAGAACCTAACCCATCAGTCCCCATGGGCAAGAGGTTACGGGGTATTCAGTGTCCATGCATATTTTGTTCAGCGGGAAGACACGGTCTTGATTGAGACATTGATGTGTGTGGAACTAGATCCCGGGAAGCTATGGGGTGCTGGCAGCTGCCTTAAGCCACACCTATGCTAAGTAAAATGGCGTGTCCTCAGTAGTAGTCTCCACAATGCATTAGGGAGCAAATACCTTTCCTGTATTATGTTTTTTGTCCCACCGTATCAGGGTAAAGCAAGAGGATAATACATCCCTTTTTTTATGAAGTGGCCCAACCATACCAAGAAATCCTACACACAGAAACTATGGAAATCCAAGTCTCTGGAGCTTCTGGGTAGTCAGCAGGGTCATTTTAGGGGAGCTGCTCAAGGGGAGACATTGAACATTTGGAAGGAAATCCCTGTTTCCGAATCTGAGAGTTTGCACCTCAAGCTTTCAGAGGAGGAATGCCTAAGTGCTATAATGGAACAAGCAGAGAAAAATCAGAATGGAGAGGATCCTATAGATGGCAGAAAAGAAATGGAAATGGGTGTGAACCCCGAGAAACCTATAGAGAAAGCGACGAGGTTAACATTCACCCTAAAAGGGAAGCCAAACTTGAATGGTCAACAACTTGTCAAGGATCCCTAGAGCTTGAAGTGTACCTTTCGAAAGAGAAGAGGGACATCTCCACCCTTGCATTACAGGATCCTAGACCAAAACATCCCCACAGTTTTGATGCCCAGCAGCGCTACTGCTCCTATAACACTTGAGTCTCCCACATCAGATGCTAGTCCAACTAAAGCTCAGTAGAAGAGGAAGACCCCAGATTGACTATTTTGGGAATGGGATAGAGGCATTAGTGGGATCTAATCTCATGGGCAAATATGAAGACCTGGACAGTGAAGTTTACAGAACAGAGGTATGGTCACCCAGAGTGTGGCAAGCAGACAATTGCCGATATGTTTCAGTTTAACGTTGCTCCACAAAAGTACAAGCTGCACATCCAGTTAGCCAAGCTCATATTCAGGCCAACCTAGACTTGGGAAGGAGAAGCAAAGACACTAGGACAGACCAAATGCCACTTAGGGAAGATTGGACTGCAATAGAACCACTGTCACATGTGTCCACGACCACCAGAAAGATAAATCTGTTTGCCCTTAACCATTTAGCATGACCATGAGCAGTGGAAGTACCTGTCATCCCCAATTTCTGTAAAGTCTTGTTGTTGGGAGCCACATTTGAAAATATGTGACTGTTTGTTCAAAAAAGCACAAAAGACCTGTTACAACAGAAGCCTCCAATGACCCCTTTGCAGGTCAAAATCTAGGGGGGGTATCAGTTGGAATGGGAGAAGCTATGTGACAAAGTCAATTTTAGGAAGCCAGTTGAGGTGAGGCAGGAGTATTTGGGGGCCAGGGAAGCAGCCTGCTACGTGATACGACCCCAAGAGGTGATATACGAGCAACACCTCAGAGTTCTACTGTGCTTCCCAAGATTTAGACACATTGTGCTAAGGCCGTTGTCCCCCACAACTCCAATATCCAATAAGACCCACTATATTACTTTTAATTCGATCCTCACTTCTGGGTCCCGGGGACAAGTGGCAAGGTACAACCATGCACAGGGTCTGGAGTCAGGACATTCCCAAGCACAACTTTCCACGGCCACATTTGGCCGCACGGGCATCCCCTCATATCTGCAATATCCAGTAAGGAGCAACACAGAGGCTGTACATGGAACCACCTACCATACCCTCCAGAGAGCAGAGGTGAGACAGAGAAAACCCCACATAATGGGGGAATGAAGATGCAGCCTAGCCCTCCCTTCATGTAGAAACACTACTTGCCACCTCACTGAGCTAGAACACTGCAGAGGAACGCCTCTCCTTTCCCATTCATCAGGAGGGCTTGCCCATAGCAAACATGTATTCCCCCGTAAAACCGAATGGGAATTACAATTATTTCAAATCCCAAAGGAAAAGGGAAGTAAGCAGCCTCTAGCTTTTAAAATTCCACAGGCTTAAGATATTTTACCTCCAAAGAATACTGCAAACATGTGATAGAGAGAAACTAGCTCCTCCCCAAAAATTCTCCAAGCACATGGAAATCCTACAGGTTGCGAGCAGACCTATTCAAGTGCATCCCATAGTTCCTAGCTCCAAAGCCTCATTGATACCTGGGAGAGAGACGAGTCTAAGCAGAAAGCCAGTCCCAGGAAGAGGAGGAGCCAAGCCCTAAGAGGAAAAAAGATGGAGAGAACCGAACCATGGTAGAGAGGCACAGGTGGATCCAGAGCCCCAGAAATATAGCATAAACCACAGGGAGGCTATAGGCTAGTACTTAGAAAGAGACCAATAAAGAGAAAGTAGTGGTGCCAGATTGCTTGGGCGAGAGAAGTTTAGCCTTTTCCAGGCTGCACTTGAGAAGGGGAACTCAAGCGTATTGTGGGTACCACTGGAGAAAAGGAACCAGAGCCTTTTATGGACTACAACTGAGAAGTAAAACAGGAGCCTGTTGTGAGTGCCAGATGGGAGTACGATCAAGAGCCTTTTGTTGGCTCCTCCTGAGAAGGGGAGAAGGGTACTTTTCTGGACTCTATAATGCAGGAGGGTGGCTGGTGTACAACACTGGAGTACAAGAAAGAAGCTCTGGACCATTTTCAACACCCTGTCATTGTGAGTGACTTTTTACTCTGAAGCTTTGAACGGTGTACATACAGACCAAGGAGCTGGATTCCTATTCAAACCTCAGATCCCATTAGATAAGGTCCCCTGCTAACACATTTTGGTTTAGCCAGTCCTAACCGTGTTTTTGTATAGCTTTTGACTTCTTTGTCTTAGATATAACCCTAGTTCCTGAAGGAGTTTGGCTGACCAACATTTACAGGGGTATAGCCTTGGGGGATGAGGGTGACGGGATCCTGAGGACAAGGTTTAAAGTTCCTAGTCAGGAAGGTCCCATGACTAGGAATCTCATCAACATACCAGTACTTTTTTCACCTCTGCATTATCACTGTTTGTGCTAGGCTGGGCTAAGTGGGACATACGGTTCGGTTCTATTTATGTAAGCATTCTTCAAGCCATCTCGTTGTTTAAAATAAAGGTGTTTAACAGTATTGTGTGTTTGTTAATGTTGTCTGTGTGTGTGTGTTAATATTTGTTTATTCAGTGGCTTCCCAAGAACATCAAACAGAGCACAGTAGGAGCTGGATATCATCACCAACTGCGTGGGACAAGTGTGTATTTTGGCCTTGTCATTTGAACTAAACTAGGTGCCATGTCTGAGCAGCAGTATTATTTCACTTATCCATTCACCATTCTAGTTTATAGTGCCCCACACACTTGACGCTCTTCAGCAGTGCCCTCTACTGCTTCACCTCCTACATAGAAGACCATCATCACCATCATCTCTAGTCATCATCTGTGAAGTGTGATAGGAACTTATCCTCTCATCCAGGATTGTCTTGAGAACCCTTGTTCTCACCTACAACATCCACCTCCACCAATATGCAGATGGTATGCTTCTCTACCTGAAAATATCCATCAAAGACATCCACCAACTTTGGCCTGCCTCACTGTGATCCATATTTGACTGTCAAGCTTACCTCAACCTGAACTGCACCAAGACTGAACTTCTGCTCCTCACAAAGAACACAGAACAACCCCACATCCAGATTTGCCTATTTGACATAAACCTCATGGGCTTCACCCCACAGCTGGCACACCGCAGCAAATCTATGATGTTCCACATAGACAGCTGCATCTCCTCCAGAACACAAAATTTGGTGTCTTATCATCTATTCCTTCTGTGGAAAATTATGTCCCTCCTACCAGACACAAGCTTCAAATTCCCCATACAGGCTCTGACTCTATCAAACCCGGATGGAGGAAACAGTCTACCCACCGCCACATTAGTACCATCAATACCACTTACTTCTTGATTAAAGGTTTCCACATACACAAACACATAACATAACATAACACCTTGGCTACCCCTGAAAGCTTGCATTACCTTTAAAGTCAGCTGTATCATATACAAAGATGTCACCCTGCAGGCTTCTCATAACTGGCAGACAAAGTCACCATGTCTGGCAATCAGGGTATCACCAGAAATCAAGACCCATTAGGCACACATTGTTTGTCTACACCCTGTCACAGACCAAAGGATCAACAAAAGACTTATGGCTTTTATGAGTTTTATGGATAGCTAAAAACACAGGAAGCATTGGAGTACTGGTAACCAAAATAGAATGTTTCGCTCTAAGCAAGAGTCAGGATTCAAGGACAACCAAACTAAATGAGGGTACTAAATGAGGGCCATGGTCCTGAGTTTGAAAGGACTAGACTTAGTTTGGGTTGTGGTTATGATGAGTCTTCTCCAACAGTATTGTGGATAGTCACTCGGAGTTTGGCCCCAGGATGAGCCTTCGCTGAGAATATTGTACACAGTCACTAACATTTCTCATAGATGCGGGTTTCCAAGACCCCTCATGGCTCCCACTAGCATATAATGGAACTTGTTTCTGGACTGTGGATGGCCATCTAGTTTTTTCTCCACCTCTCCTGTGTCAGTAGTCCGACTGCAGTCATTATGAGGCCCACCAACCCCTGACCAGGGCAATGTGGAATGGGACTTCCACTGTCTGCCTGGGCATGCCTGGAGTCTGGATCCTTCTTGCTAACACACCACTGGCTGCATGTGGGTCGCAAGTCTTATACATACTTGGGCTCTGATTCTCTGTGACCCCTGTCCGGGAGGCATGGTATCACAAGTAGGACACTGACACAATAGGAACAATTTGTAAAACCTTTATTGTAGTTTCTGGGGTAACTAAAATGGGAGTAGTCTCTACCATCAAATGATTAACAAAACAGTCCTAGTGGAGTGTGTCAAATCAGAATGGCCTATGCTAACAAAACCTAATGCCTGCCCTATCTCTTGTACAAAAAGTGTATAAAGGAGAAATGTATGTAAAGGAAAAATCAGTGTTCAAAAGAATAAATGTAGCTGAAGCAGCTCTCCTCCCCACGTTAGACTACACAGAGTAAGGCGGTCCCCGTAGGATGACACAATTTGGCTCGGGTTTACAACTGTGAGAAACCAGAGGGTGTTTCACCCGCTAGTCCCCGGGAATCTCTCTCTCTCAGGTGGCCAGGGCACGACCATCGCCTTTGAATCCAGACCCTGGGGGTGGACAAGTGCAGTAGGACTACCTGGGTGAGGAGTCTTTGGGGAGAGGGAGTCGGATGCCTGATGGCGAGATGCGGTACCTCCCCGTAACACCTTCACCCAATCCAACCAGGTAGGATATCTGGGAACCTGACCACCCCTTACCCCCACCTACCCTACACAAACACTTTCACACAGACAGCCCGCTCTGGGAGAAAAACGACTCATACCCGAGCAATGCATTTGACATGTCCCACTACTGTCATGGCCACTTGCCCAGGATCACAAGAGAGCCACCATCAAGTGGAGGTATCAGGGGGCATCATGGTTCACGCATGTTCCTTTGGGACGTTTATACATGGGGGGCCTGGTTGGATGCAGTCCTGGTGCCTTTAGCGTCAGGCTCATGGAAGAACTTAAACAAGACATTTTCATTATGGGCAGAAGTGCTTGGAATGGAACAAGAACTCTTTTATTATGGGCAGGAATACTCTCTCGAACTCTCATTTGTGTGTAACTAGTCCAGGTGTGGTCTACATCTGCAACTGCATGTGCAACTTCTAGGAGTGGCAGGGTGTGGCATGCAGGACTGTGCTAGGGGGCGTGGCCTTAAGAGCTCAGCTATAAAAGCCAGCCCAACCCCAAGGCACACGCTTCGCGTTATTTTGCACCTCCTTGCAGCGTAACACTCACCGTCGCCTGGGATTCATCCTAGCTGGAGAGATCCTGCCATATTAATCCGTACTTACCATCTGGAGGATCCTGCTCTCACCTGTACGCTTCTTCCTGACACTGCGGCTCACCTGCAAACATCTCGGAACGCAGACATCTTCCTGGCACTGCGGCTCACCTACAAACATCTTGGAGTGCAAACATCTTCTTGCTGGCACCGCGGCTCACCTGCAAACATCTCGGAATGCAGACAGCATCATCAAGGTACCGCGGCACGGCACACTCCATCCGAACTCACAACACCTGCAAAAGAAAGGCAAAAGACAAGGTTAGAAACTTAACAGACATTACGTTAAGGGCGCGCTGCCATTAAAACCTTGCGCCTTCCCTAAAGCTATCACTCACCTGCTGCTGGACATCGCGGTCGCATCCATCTTCCGCTCAGTCGCGTTCCGCAACTCCACAGCCATTGTTAGGCCGCTTTCCACCTATTTGGGAGAAAACAAAGAGGAAAGTTATTCAGTGAAAAACAACAACATTTAGAGCAATAACATCAAGACATTGAGAGAAAGCAGAAAGAGGGGAAAAGACAAAAGACATTGAGAGAAAGCAGAAGGAGAAACTTAATCGCAGCTGGACTGGACTATTACTCAGGAATCAGTGAAGGAACTCTATTCCATCAATAAGCGCCCCTGCCTGAAGTAGCAGGACAGAGAGCTCATCATTCACACTTACCAGGTGAGCCTTATGGGCCGGTACGTGCCTACAGAAATCGCACCTTGGGTCTGAGGGGTTGGGAGATACTGCAGTCACCTATCAGCGCATTCACGTTTTCCCATATCCACGCAAGAGCAGTGCCACTGATTGTCGCTGCCCAAAGCTGATCCGCAGGGGACGAAACCAGAAGGGGGTGATCCAACTCCAGGGAGGGCTGCAACCGTGCCCCAACACCTCTGCAGAGACCAGGTTAGCGTAACAGAATGCGAAGCATCAACAATTTGAGCGTTATGGAAACTTCTAAAGCAGATCTGTTGGCCCAACTACTAGGGGAATTACGGGCTGAAGTACACGCCTCACGAACAGAGACCAGTGCATTAAGGCGGGATCTTATCATAACTCGGGAAAGAACCGATAATATAGCAAGACACTACAGGCACAAGCAGGACAGGCTCCCTTGCCTGGGATAAGCCACGCTGCTCCGCCACAACAATCCACACCGGTTCAGGTAGTCCTTCCAGGGGCAGTGCCCTTAGCTCCACCCAAACGCTTCAATGGCGACCCAAACAAGTTCATCATATTCATGAACCAATGTCACCTACATTTCTTATGCAGACTGGGAGCCTTTCCTAATGATCAAGCCAAAGTGGCATTTGTACTCTCATATCTAGGGGGTAATGCGGCATACTGGTCAATACCATTAGTAACCCAAGATGATATTTTGCTTCGGAACTTTGGGGTTTTCAACACGAGATGGAGAAATTGTTAGCCCGACATGCTCAGGGACAAGTCCTGGACAACGAGCTACTGTCACTCAGACAGGGAAATCAAGATCTCTTAACCTAAATTGCAGCTTTCAATCGTCTTGTAGCTCAGACCAACTGGCCAGAAGAGAAAAGGACTAGACTCTTCTATCGAGGGCTATGTGGGGAACTTAAGGATGTGTTGGCGCAAGTTTTGAACCCACCTGAGGGGTGTGCAGACTACATAGACCTCACAGTGCAACTCGACCATAGGTTGCAGAACAGGAAAATGGATCGAGCCAGAACAGAAGGGAGGACCATTTTTGTGCGACCCCGCGAGACCCACACCAAACCACATGAACACTCAGAACCAATGCAAATCAGTGGGTAACGGAGTCCGCTGACCAAGGCAGAAAGAGAAAAAAGAAGACAACAACAACTTTGTCTATATTGTGGGAAAGCAGGCAATTTCCTACATGATAGCCCGGTGAAACCTCCCAAGAAAAGGATTGGGGCAACCGATAAAAACGACGACGAAGAAGGAGAAGCACTGGACTTGGGAAACTCCATTGCCCGGCAAGCGTAGGTGTCCACTTATCGAGCGAGAAAAAGGAATGCGCGCAGACCTCACATCTAGTCCATCTGGTACTTTTGGTAAATCACAAGCAGCCGTCAAAGATACATGCTTTGGAGGCATACATTGACAGTGGGTCATTAGGAAACTACACTGACCAAGATCTGGCAATACGAATAGGCCTTCGTCTTCAACAAAAGCAGAAATCGGAAAATGTCACTGCAGTGGATGAATCTCTGTCATCATCCGGCCCGGTGACACAATGCACCGAGAAAGTCAAGCTTCTGTTGCTGGATGGGCACCAAGAAAACATCATCTTTGATCTCATCGGTGCTCCCCAGTTCCAGATGATATTGGGAATGCCCTGGCTAGAGACCCATAATCCTAAAATCGACTGGCAAAAACGAGTTCTGACTTTTTCACAAGACTGCGCCGACACATGCTACAACAAAGACGTCATCAACCAAAAACCCAAGAAGAGTATCGTGCTGGGCCTCACTGGCACATTACCACCTGAATATCACTGTTACCAGGATGTCCTCCAAAAAGAACAAGCTAACATTTTGCCCCCGCATAGACCCTACGATTGCCAAATAGACCACATACCCGGAGCCCAAATTCCCTGCAGCCGGATTTACGCCTTAACGGAGCAAGAAAACCAACATCTGAAAACTTACCTGGATCAGTATCTGGCAAATGGTTTCATCCGCCCATACAAGTACCCTGCCTCCTCGCCCCTCTTCTTCGTGCCTAAGAAGGAGGGGGACTTGAGGACCTGTATTGATTACAGAGCAATCAACCAGATTACTGTGAAAAACCGATACCCTTTGCCACTTATACCCAAGCTCCTGGATCAAGTGAAACAGGCTCAGATTTACACCAAGTTGGATTTTCGAGGGGCCTACCACCTTGTGAGAGTAAAAAAAGGAGACGAATGGAAGACGGTGTCACCCTCACCTGGTCTCCACGGGGGCGTAGCACGTAGCTGCACGAATGATGTCTGCACTGGCGTGGCACTGCTTGAATGATGATGATGCTTGCTCGCGTCTTCTCCCTTGATATCACCCCAGGAGGTGTTTGTCTGCAAGGTCGAAACAAGATATTAGCTACTGAGTGGGGTTGGCTTGGTCCCAGCTCCTTTCACCTCCTGATGCCCTGCTCCTCTTCTGTCTCACCTTGGAGTTTTGTAATGTAGGCTCTCCGTCCTGCAATCTCTAGCAGGGGCGCAGTAAGCACAGTCTTTGCCCGGACCTAGTTACTTCACTGATCCAGTGTGGCTGTGGCTGAGTCTGGAATAGCTGGATTAAGCAGGTAAGTCTCTATGCCAATGGATGGTTGGTGTAGGTACTTAAAGTCTTTGTTGCCCAAGTTTTAAATGTGTTTTGTCTTTTCTTTCAGGCGCGGTCTTGTGCAGATTTCGGATGAAGAATGACTCTTCCTAAGATGCAGAGCAGATTTCCTTCAGGTGAGTATTAGCGCGAGTGAGTGGCGCTGGATGTCTGAATAACTGTTCTTGTTCGTGCGCGACTAACCTGCTGTTTCCTCTCTTTCAGTGCAGGCACAGCGCGGCTCCAGGACGGCAATGAGAAGAACCGCCCCAACGTATTCTGGAAGAATGCCGACCCCGGTTGAGTATTGGATGCTGGTGCAGATACCTTCTTCTCTGCAAGGGCAGCGGTTCGGAGATCAGCTGAAGGCGCGACCGATTGGTCATTGTGGATTTATGGGTACTGCAGGTAAGGCCTTTGTTGCTGTACTAACGCCTATTCTCTTTTCTTTCTTCTCTCAGGTACCAATGGATTGGAATCTCAGAACAGGCGTGGCTGTAGAAGTTCGAGGACTGAGCAGACAGGGTGAGCGTTACGCTGCAGGAGTGCAGAATAACACGAGTAATAGAATAACAGTGTTCTGCCTGCAGGGTGTGGCTTAAATAGCCTTGCAAGTAGTTCCAGGTAAAGTAGTCCCTTTACCACACCCTGCCCTTCAGGTAAAGTAGTCCCTCAGCCACACCCTGGTTATGCAGAAAGGCTCAGCCTCCCTAGGCTGAGTAAGTAGTCCCAAGCAGTTCAACACATATTATGAGCCTGGCACCAACAGCGCCAGGACTGAGTCCAGGAGGTTCTAGGACACTCCTTTGGGGCTAGATAATCCCTTATGGGTGCCAGTGACTGGGGTGGGCCCATAAGTTCCATGGGTTTCGAAGCACGCACCATGACAGATGGCCTTTCGCACAATGTATGGCCTCTTCGAATGCCAAGTCATGCCTTTTGGGTTATGTAACGCCCCTGCAGCGTTACAATTCTTTATGAATGATGTACTCCGTGAGTTGTTGGACATTTGCGCACTTGTCTACATAGATGACATTCTCATCTACTCCAATTCCAAGAAAGAACATGTTGGTCATGTCCGAGCAGTTTTGGAAAATCAGCTATGGGCAGTCGCCGCCCATAGCTGATCCGCAGGGGACGAAACCAGAAGGGGGTTATCTAACTCCAGGGAGGGCTGCAAACGTGCCCCAACGCCTTTGCAGAGACAGGTGAGCATAACAACTACTATGGTCAGGCAAAGTCAGGCAATTGTTTTGACAACTCACACCTGACTTCCATTAAGCTTCCCCACACGGATAAAAGGCGGAGCACAAGAGCCCACTCTGAGCGAGGCAAAGCACACAGAGGAGCATTGTTTTCTAGGCAGCAGCTGAGTCAGAGGAGAAATATGGGAGACAGAGAAGGGAAACTGAGGAAGGAAAGTCCCTTGACCTTTTCAGTGAGAAAGTGCTAATCTCCAGAGGATTTCAAATCCATTTGCATGAAGCAAAGAAATAGGACTGATGAATTCTGCATTGTGTGTCAAAGATACCCGGGGCCCTCCTACAGGACTGACTGAGTCGGGAAGGAGCAGCAGCCGCTGTGGTATCGCCCTTGACTCCAGGATAAAAGAAATCAGCACAATCGGTGAGTTGGGGAAAACTGATCCCAGACCAGAATGGGTGGAAGCGAAGGTTGCAAGCTGCAACGTTGTATACAGATAGATGAACCTTGGTGCGTGTGATGAAAGACGCAAATAAAGCTTAATTGCTGATGACTGTTTGAACTTTGATGTGAATTGCTGCAGTAAAGCCCCAGACAACAGAGTGGTGTCGATACCGCGAAGGTGCTCAATTGAAAGTCTCTAGTGGGGGTTTAAGCCACTGAGAATTGGCGGGAAATAAAGTAAAGTAAAGTAGAGGAAATTGTGAAGCAAGAAAATCAAAGTGGTCATGCAAGGTTCTATGGCAAAATCCTTCGTACAATCAAAAGTCTTCGATTCCATCAGAATAACGGATAGGTAATAGTGTGTGGCCCGAGCCCGACTGAGGGAGACCAACAACGAAAGTGTATAAAAGGGGTTCTGAGCCCGACTGAGGGAGACCTGTTGTGAACTGTAAAAATGGGGTCCGAGCCCGACTAAGGGAGACCCGGGGTGAACAGTAGCCCCAAAGACTTTGTGAAGGAGGACATCTTGAAGACTTTGGCGCAGAAGGCCCTGATATTTGTATCCTGAACTTCACCCTCGTGCTGGAGAACCTAGAGTCTATGCTAAGCTCGAGTGTGCCACCTTGCCCTGTGATGTAAACTTGGAGAAGGGAAGCTAAATATCCAGCTGTACTGACATATTGTTTTTTGGACACTTTTTCTTTTGCATACATCATTTTCCCACGGCGTTTGTATTTAGAAGGAAGGATTGGCAATAGGTTTATTAGTATAGGCTCTTTTTATTTTGACAAGACTCCGCTAGGACTGTGTTATTATTATTTATTTTTTCACATATGTTTTTATTGGCATTTTTCAAACAAGTAAACTTTTCCCAACTCCCCCCGCCCTGGTTTCCCTCCGTCTCCTCTTCACTCCCTTTCCCAATCTCTTTCCACTGAGCTTTCCCTTTCTGTGGTAGTTGTTAAGTCCATTTTCTACTTTTCTCCCGGTGTTCGGAAGCAGCACCACCTTAGCCTCAACCATCGCTGGAGCTTCCATCTGCCCCAAATGTATTGAAAATGAAACCAGGTGCAGGAGCAGTTGTTCCCTATATGTTTTATAGAAATCGTCTGAAAAACCGTCCAGCCCTAGTGATTTATTGATGGGGAGCGATACTATATCCCTACACACTTCCTCTAACATGAGGAAGTGAGTAGGGCTCTATTCTTTCCTGGTTGGTTATAAGTGGGAGCTCACAGCCCTCTTGGCAATTCAATTGTGCCTGCTCTACAGGGTCCTCAGACTTGTATAATTTTGTGTAATATGATGTGAATTCCTGTATAATGTCCTTTATCTCTGAGCTTTCCCTCCCTCACTTCTTTGAATCTTCAATATGGTTTTTGCCTTTTCCTCTTTCCTGAGTAACATTGCTAATAGTCTATCTGATTAATTTCCTTTACATAATATTTCTGCCTGAGGTACAGCAGTGCACATTCTGCTTCCCTCGATTGTAAGATGTATAGCTGTCCCCTTATGACCCTGTATTCCCTTCGAGTTTTCCTATTCGCCCCCACTCCCATTTTTGCCATGACCTTTTTCAGTTGTTCTTCCAGGTCCCTCTCTAGTCCCCTTCTCTCTCTGTCTCTCTGGACTTTTATCGCAATAATCCTTCCTCTTATTGTTGCCTTGAAGGCGTCCCATCTTACAAGCTGATTTATTATCTGTGAAGAATTCCTCAATGCCATTCTGTAATTCCTCTCTCAAAATAAATGTCGTCCTTAAATATATATGCAGGATATTTCCATTTCTGTAACCAAGGAGTCACGGTATTCCTTTTCACTGTCGTGGTTAGGGGGGGGGGGGGCATGGTCTGATATCTCTATTGCTCCCACTTTTATTTCTAGTACCATGCCTAACAAGTTCTGTGACACCCAGATGTAGCTTATCCTGGCGGACGTCTTATGCACATGAGAGAAGAAAGTATAACCCTTTGTTTCACCCCTCATTTCCCTACAGGCATCCACCAGTGCAAGTCTCTCTACTTGCTCCCCTAACTCTCTCGAGGGCCTACATTGTGTGCCTGCCCGTCCACCACTTCTGTCCGTTTCTGGGTCCCAGGCATGTTAAAGTCCCCTGAAATATGATCCGTCCTCTGGCAAATTTCTCCATTTTCTAGGATTTTCTGGATGAAGCTCTCCTGTCCTGTGCTGGGTGCGTATGTAGTGGCAATCATATAAAGTTCCCCTCTCCCTTGTAAGATGGCTACCACATATCTCTCCATAGTGTCTTTTTACCAGCTCCCAACATTTATGTCGAGATTATTATGCACCACTATTAATATCCCTCCTTTTTTATTCCCCCGTTGGAACAGAGGATTTGTCCGTAACCCTGGATCTTTATTTTGTGTGCGTCTTTGGATTGGACATGTGTTTCGTGAAGGGTCAGGAGATCCGGTTTTTCCCTTTGGAGGAACTTTTCCAACTTCTTCCGTTTTAAGGATGAGTTTATCCCATTTATATTTACGGACATCATTCTCAATCATACCCTCTTAGCCATATCCTATGTGGAGCCTAGTTTTGTCTGTCTTTCCAGTGACATTTCGATTGGGACCCCTCCCCTCTCCCCAGCCCCCATTCCTCACTTCTCCTCTCCCCTCCCCTCTGCCCCCTGCTCCCCTGACTGGGTGGACTCGACCCGCCTCTAGCCCCTCCCGACTCGCCTTCTCACTGCTGGTTGGGGGGGAGGCAGTGAGGGTGGGATGGGAGGGACTGGGAATGTTGGGTGGGGGTGAAAAGTTCCAAAAATGTACCGGGAGAAGTTGACATATTGATCATGAAGGACATTATGTGATTGTACATGGTGTGTTTGAAGGCTCGGAGGTACTCTTAGTTAACACATATCAGGCCGAATATAGACTCCTGTGAGTTTTATACGGAGGTTGCAGGGATTATATCTGCATATTGATGGATAACTATCTTGTGGGGTGGGGGTGACACGAATCTCACCCTAGACCAGAGTATGGACAGGACAGGTATGATAGGAAATGTCACATCATTTATAACAATCCTGTACACAATTGTTTCTAGGCGCGACAAGACAAGGGAGGGAAGACAGAGGGAGGACAAGAAAGCGATCTTACTAGGCCTTGTGTCATTCAGATCCTGCGACAGCGCAAAGTGCAGGGGAAAGGGAGTGCAATTAGGGCAGCATTTCTCTTAATAAGTGCAGCGTGGCTCTGGGTAAATGCAAGGAGACAGGGGACTGTAGAGGGTACAGGTACAGCCCCTGATTGCACGGTAAGCCCTGAGGCAGTGCAGGGGAGATTGATCATGGAGGAGCCTGGTACCAAGTGAGACTCTGAGGGTATGTAAGCAACCAGCCAGTGCAGCAGACAGGTAGGTCAGCAGGGGAGCGAGCGAGATAAAGCAGAGGAGAAAAAGAAGGTCTTGTGCTGCTTCCAGAACCTCAGGTGGTCCGGCTCGAGTTTGAGAGGGGCAGAGAGGACATTCCAGAGGGAGGCACCTGCAGAGGAGAGAGAAATCTACACCCAATCTCTGCCTGGCTAAGCGTCTGACCCTCAGAGAGTTGGAGGTAGCTGAGTGAAGGGCTCGAGAAGGAAGGTATTTTGGAAGAGAGAGTTGGATGTAGTGCGGGACCCGGCACCAGAAAGCCTTGTGGATGATGCAGAAGGTCTTGAACTTGATCCTTGCAGTCCCCGGGAGCCAGTTGAGAGATTTCTGGGCTGGAGAGATATGGTTCCTGGGCATGAGGCCAAGGCTAAGTCTCGCAGTCCTATTCTGGATTAGTTGCAGATGGCGGAGAGTAGAGGAAGGCAGATTGAGAAAAAGGCTGTTGCAGTAGCCCAGCCTAGAGAGAACCAGGGCTCTGGTGGAAAGCGAGAAAAGGAAGAATACTTCTGAGGAGGTGGAGCTGGTAGTTGGCCAAGGTCTGTGATGTGAGGAGAGAAGGAGAGAGTGGATTTGAAGATGACACCAAGGTTTTTTGCCTCACAGGAAGGCGAAGGAAGAGGGCCCAGGAGAGTGGGAAAGCAGGAGCAGGGGTCCCAATGAGAAGGATCTCCGTCTTACTAGCATTAAGGCAGAGGTCATTGGAGGAGCACCAATCTTGTATCGTGGATAGGTCGTCAGGAATGAGTGAGAGAAGAGAGGAGGCTGAGGGGAGAGCTGAGTGTCATCTGCATTACACTGAAAGTTAGAGGAGTAGGTAGAGAACTGGTGGGCCAAAGGGTCCAATTAGACATTGAAGAGCCAGGGTGAGAGGATAGACCCTGTGGAACACCACATGTGGATAGAGAGGTGGTGGAGAGAAAGGACCCAAGTTGGACCTAGGCTTACAGCTGCACGTTGCCTACTGGGCCAGATGGATGCGTTAGCTGTCCAGGATATATGGTGCCTTTGGCACCCACAGACCTGTGACTACACCTTTTACTCCTCAGTACATGCTATGGTGTCGTGTATCAATGTCTTCTTGCTATCACAATCGGTCAGAGGAAAGTTGTAGCTGCGGATATTCTCCCGCGTACATTGTCAGACCATTCCCCTATAGTGGTATGCCTGGCGATGGGTAGGAAGGCTGTCAAGTGCACGGTGTGGAGATTCAAGTCAGAAGCATTAAAAGGCATTGTGTTTAAGGCTGACATGGAAACTGATATAAAAACCTTCTTCCTATGCAATACTCCAGATGCCACATCCAATGGCACAAGATGGCAAGCGTTTAAGGTGTTTATTAGAGGGATGGCAATTCCTAGAGAATTTGGGGTTTTAAGACTATCTGGCAGGACCTGCAGACATGCAAAGATAATCTCAAGGCTCTGGAGAGTGCGTACGCCGCGGCACCCACCCCGGCACCCACCCCGGAACTTGTGGTACGTATACGCACCACCATGGAACAATTCCGAGATAATGCACAGAGGGAAACCAAGTATTTTTATCAACCGATAGCTGCTAGGAAATATGGAGAGGGGGACCGGCCGTGGAGAACACTGGCCCGAATAGTGTGCTACAATAAGGCACCCACACAAGTTCATTGTGTCTTGGACACACAAGGGGATAGTAAATGGATTGATCAAGATATCTTTGGGGTGTTTTGAAGTTTTATTGACACATGGGGCTAGTCAGCAACATGGGGAACAGGCAATACACTCCCTGCTCAAAGATATCCCTCTGTCACAGATGTCCAAAAGTGCCAGAGACCAAATCAATACGCTACTTACAGTTGAGGAAATAATGACCGTTATTAGAGACCTCCCAAAGCACAAAGCCCCGGGGCCGGACGGGTTGACGGCTGAGTTTTATGGAGATTATGGTGTGGTACTGGCCCCTCATCTCTTAAAGGTCTGGGACAAATCTTTGGAGAGAACTCTTCTCCTGGAATCACTGCGTGAAGCCACAATAACAGTGTTGCTCAAACCAGATAAACATAGCAATTACTGTGGGTCATATAGGCCCCTGTCACTCATGAATGTCAATACTAAGATTAATGCGAAGACACTGGCAAATCACTTGCTCCCTCTGATGCTGTACCTGGTCTATGGGGACCAAGCCGTCATCATCCCTGGTAGATCACCAATCCTTAATATACGTCGTGTGTTTAACATCATAGTGAGGCTGGCCCCTAAGGGTTCTGCGGCGGCAGTGACGTTAGATGCGCAGAAAGTGTTTGAGTAGCTCTTTACTGTATTGGGGAAGAGAGGACTTGGCTTCAACATGATTCGCTATATCAAACTCCTGTAAACTCGACTAGTGGCCGGAGTGTTGGTGAACTCTCAAGTCTCCGAACAATTTGTCCTTGGTAGAGGCAATCGGGATTCTCTGTGTGACGTTGCTGACACCAAGTCCAGAAGTTCCCACTTGCGCAGGCTCTAGTTCTCTTCTCCGTGTTATGCAGCTGTTGCAGCTCTGTTTGATAGACACATTTTTCCAGCATTTGACATTGGGTCCATGCCTCTGGCTGAGACAACGTTTCAATTTCTCGCAGCGAATTCTTCCTCGCTCCACTCCAACCACAACAACTTTGATGCAGTCTGTTAGGCAGAATCCTGTGCAGTGCCCTTAGGGACCACTACACACAATTAAGACTACAGGTGGTGATACAAGTTTTACCTTTGGTACAAGCCTGTACTACTATATCATAGTGGTAGCAGTGGCGGAGCAGCCAGGCCTATCCAAGAGCATATGAGCCGTAGCAGAGATTACACAAAGGGACCACAATTACTGTGACTCAAGCAAACACTGACTCAAGGTTTCAGATAGAAAAATATAAGTACATTTATTTTTTAAACCATTTGTTATAAACACAACACTTCTATTAAACTTCAATAAAAACCACACGTTAAATATACTACAACTAACCAATTCACTTTGTACAGTAAGTCTCAAGGTAAGTACCCTGAGTTGGCATGAACCGGTGTTAGGCACAAAAACACGTTACTGCGGATACAATTGCGATCACTTTTTGACAGTTCGGTCTACTAAACAAACGCGTATCTGTGACATGAAATGCTACCGGGGCCAAAACACACTTAACACCTGAGATACCCAGAGGGAGTTGGAGGCAAGAATCACAGGCAATATTTCGGTTAGGCAGACAGAATCAAGAAACACTCAGAGACAGGAGTTCAAAAGTCAAAGGGCCGGAGCCAGGGTCGAAAGACACCGGGGCCAGTTGCCAAAGATCACACAGTCTAACAGTTCACGATTCAACAGAGCCAAAAGAAGTTCGATATTGTCAATGGTCGGAAGCAAAAGTTATAAGAAGGAGGGAAGACAAGGTCAAGCCTTGGAAATGAAGAAAAAGGAATTCACCCAGTTTCCTCAACAGAACACAGTACCTTGTTCCAATGGTGCAGCTGGTGCCCTGGCAGTTGTTCCTGTTGGTTTCCCGCAGACACACGATTCCTGGAGCATCGTCGAGAAGGGAGGACGTCTGAAGGGGGTCTGCACCACACAGGGATGAGGCCGGCAGCAGCGACACAGAATAAAAGGTGCGCTCCTTAAAAACAGGAGAGGCTCTTCAGGTGGCTATCCGGACCACTACAACAGTGTGCAGCGATTTCGACCACGGAAGAGGATCCTCTGGCTGTAGAAGACGAGCTGGTTATCCCCACCAAGCTCAAGGGAAGAAGACTCCGGACTGGATCTTCTCTGAGTCTTTGAAGGGCAGATAGCTCAGGACTGCAGCAGGGCTTCACCGGGACGGGGTAGTTGCAGCAGCCGTCGTTCTCTCTGCTTCTCTTCGGTTCCTTGTAGTTCCAGTGGCGACTCTCTGACTTCTAGCCCAAGAGACCTGCCTTTTATGCGAAAAACCCCCATTCACGCAGCCTGGCTGTCAATCACCCAGCAGGGGTGTTGTCCAGCTCGGACAACTACCCTGGCCAATCATGACAAAGTGCGACTTGGGTTTCCTAGGATACCCTGTGCAGAGGGTGACTACACCCCTCCCTCACATTCAGCCCACCTAGACACCCAGGCCCCTTTAGGAGGGCTTCTGGCCAGAATCCCGCCAAAAGACAGTGAACAAAGAAGGCAAACCTAGTTTGCCGCGCAATGTAAAACACAAGAAGGACTTTAACAAAAAGAAATGGCGACTAAACCCAACCGGAGCCAAAAGAAAGATGATTTGGTCAAGCGGGTTTATGTTCGAGGCTCATATAATAGCCAAGAACAGTACCACGTTTATCTAATATAATCGCGGTAGAAAAGTTAGGGTAGATACCACTGCCACCAGCCAAGTCTAAATGTTAAAAGAGTGAAACAATGCTCTAGGAGGTACAGATAAAAAGGGATACAAGTTAACCCTTTCCAGTACTCCATGGAAGATGGGGTGTACTGGATCTGTGGTAGATTGACTAAGTAAAGTTAATGGTAACTTTACTCTTTTCTGGGGGACAGTTGTCACCTCAGAAATGGAGTAGAGGGAAGTCTCAAAGACAACCCTGTGCCACGGCACTGAAGGTGCTGTGTGACACACACAAAGAAGGGGGCTACTGAAGTGGTGTACTTCAGAGTCCACAATCACAAAAACAGATGGAAACACATAGCAAAACACAGGTAAGAGTGGGGGAAAAGCTCTCACTCTTACCAGGTGGAAAAAAATAAACTCCAGAAGTTAAGCAAAGCTGCTGGGGGACTCACTAGGTGAGGGTAATTCGCCATAAATGAGAATTCTCCCTAACAGGGATCTAAGCCAAATCTGCATCTTCCAGTTCTGCTCGCCACTTTTTGGAAAGATCACCCATATGCTTGCCAAAATCCACCCAAGCGGCACAAACATTGTGGTCAATCTGGGGGCTAGAATGTTCTGTGCACTTTGATTGGCTGGAATATCCTTGCTTTTCAGCCATTCCTGGTGTGTCAAGCATTCTAGCCTCCTGATTGGCCGAAATGTTGTGTTGGCCCTGACTAGGCTGATTTTTCCCAATCTCAAAAACGCGGGAGGCTCCTGAAGGGAATTCCTTGCATCTTGATTAGCTCCCACTATGCACTGAACCTGATCCAGCAGGGTTTATGCTTCGCACACATAGGTGGCCATACACTGAATTTATTATTCAGCCCACTGATGGCGGCCCTGCATGAAATTCAGCTGACAGTGTCATGGTCAAATCATAATGCGAGAATGTTCTCTTTATTATTGCCACCTCACTCTTTATTGCCATCGTCCCAGCTGAAAATTGGAAACAAAATCTGCACTCTCTTGGCCTGAATGGGTTTGTCTTGAAAATCAACAATCTTCTATGATTTAGGCCTCTGTTCTAAACTGGCTTTTTTTTTCGGAGCGGAGAAATACAGAAAATATACGATGAGATCTGCGCTTGTAACACTCTGAACATGACTGATAAAGATTTAGAGAATTCCTATCGGCACCAAAGGCCACTCTTCAAATGATTCCATGTTTTTTTTTGTCTCCATAATATTATACACATTTGAATATCACATAACAATAGAAATGTACCGATGGATAGAATACAATTCAAGATGGTCATGTAAAGTTAATGCATAATAGTATTTTACCAATATAGCATGAATCCTCATTAATAAAAAAAAACAGAATGACTCTCACTCTTAAAGATTCTCTGTCTTACTTCCTAAAGCAAAAACACAGGCTCTCCTCTCCATCCTCTTTCAACCACACTTTTTAAACCCCTCCTTCAAGTACTACTGATGGGCCCTGGTTGCTTTCACTTAGTCTATAATTCTCTCTGCCGGGGTGTGGTACCCGGTAAATTGCAATGTCTGTTACTCACGCCTGTGTTGACAAAGCCTGATCACTACTTTAATGTCCTGAATCTTTGCTCGCTGTTATCCAAACTTCCATATGCTTCTAAATTTCTAGAAGGGGTAGTCATAACTCAACTTCAGTCCTTTGTGGAGGAGAATCATCTGCTCGATGCAGTGCAGGCTCCCTTCCATCCTGACGTAGGGACACAGAGGCTGCAATGACTGCCCTTTTGGACGGGTTTAGATTGATAAAGGGCAGAAGGGGGAGTGGGTGACCTTTCCATAGCATTTGACACTAGAAGCCACTCGATCTTGATCTCTAGGTTAAAAGAACTGGGTGTCAAGTGCTCAGTGCTGGGATGGATTGGATCATTTTTGGGTAATCATCTGCAGTGAGTCTGTTTACCTTCCTTTTCAGTACATCATCCTGATAAAATGGACAATTTTTTCCAAACAGATCCTCGACCCGATAGGATGGACCAGCCTTCACAAACGGGAAATTGCTGCCAGGAACTCGAAGTTATACATGACCCACATGCCATGAGACTATCCTCCCTGTTGGCAACAAAAGAGCAAATAAAGGTTTCGACTCCGTCTGCTACTTTTCAAAGTCTTCATGGAGCGAAGAAATGTTATGATCACTAACATAGAGAAGCCTGTAGGGAAAGAACCTAGAGAGGCATGGCTTTACCAGAGAACTGGACCAGGAATCATCAGTACCTCTGACCTGAAGGTTCTACGCAGGAACGAGTTCGATGACTGGTGTGCCCAGATGATTAGGGATTGTGTTCTTGTGGGATGTGGGTCCAGTAATGTGCCACTTTTCTTAAGCATGTGTCAATATTTGCTGAGGGAGTTCCTGGAATCTGAGACTAGCAGTCAATCTGAAGGAAGACTAATCTTGTTATGGAACGTTTTGTTTAATGCCTCCCAGGATTACGTAGATGTGTTCATTGCCTTTGTTCTTGTTCTGATTTTGATCCACTTATATAATGCCTTATGGCTTTGGGTTATGTTTGTTTTGTTTGTTGTGTGTTAGCGCTCTGAGGCCTAGGGGCATGTGGCGCTTTATACAAATTAAAATAAATAAATACATTTTCTTTTAAACCCCTTGATAGGTTTGTAGTGCGCCTAATGGTTCAACACTATTATAGGAGCCTCTGCTTCATATCTCACTAAGTTAACTTAGAAGAAACTTCCAAGGATTGCCTTCCTGCTCTAAATAGATAAATGGGATCAAATCTATTTAAATGGAACCCCACACAAACAGACATTTTGAGCACAGATTTGCCTAATTTCGATTTAAGCTCTTGTTGCCCTTCCTCTTTAGCGCCTTATATGACCCAGGTGATGAGCGTGGGTTTCTATCAGCTAGGAATTATTTTAGAAAAACTCTTTCTTTAGCACTAACAGCCCCACAGGATCCAGCCAATCATTGCTCATGTTTTGCCCCACCTGAATAATGCCGAGGGTGGCTACCTGGGCACCCCTTATTTCTTAAAATAAGACTTCCACAGCTACATAAAGATGCACCTCGTTTATTAACATAGACCCCTCTGAGGGAACAGTGATTAGAGATCTGCACTGGCTCACATTGGAGAAACAAACACATTCTAAGATCTTTTGTATGGTGCAGAAGACCTCTAACATCATCCTTTGACAATGTTATGATGGTCCCTTGCCTTAGAAGGAGAAAACTGGGCAGTCATGCTTTTTCATTATTGCCACCAATGTTTTGGAACAAAATGGCAGCTAAAATAGAACTAGCCAATGACTATTTCATTTTAGGAAACAGATGGATCGGGACGATAGCTCAGGGGGGCAATGTGCTTGTCTTGGAAGCAAGACAACACAGAGCAACACAGGTTTGAATCCCGGTGTGCATACAGACGTTCTAAAAGATGTATTAATTAATAAAGACTTGGCTTTCCTGTGATCTTAGATCAATTTAAGTGTCCCCCCCCCCAACACCAAGAAGCCACTTGTGATGAGCAATGCACTCTATAAATGAACAGAAACATGACACAGCATATTAGTGACTGTAGTCAGATTTGGGGTTGGCAGTGTCTCTATTTTTGTACACCTAGCGTGCTTTGACATGGGGAGATCTGGTAATGAAAGAGTGTCAGCAGTGTAGACAAGATCATGTGAAAGACACGAGAAGGCCCCACAAAAGGAAATCCAGGTCCTCACCCAATGAAGTGCACAAGGAACTCGAGCAGGAGCCTAGAAGACTGTGCACTTACGACAGCAGTGAAATCTACTACATGCCAGTGCGGTCGCAGATAAACGATGACAGACACTACCTCTGAAGTAACATGTAAAACATTTGTTTTAAAGAGTCTTGAGGATTTTGAAATATTCATAGAAATTACTATATCCAATCTAAATATAGTAGTGATTGAATATGCATTATTTAAAAGATGAGCGTTTGGCTCTTGAGGTAGGTAACTTTTAAATCCTCCTGAATTCTATAATTACTGACAGCTGTATTTTTGAAAATCTGCTATTCATGTGCACATCCTCCATAAGACGTTTTTAGATCTGTACCTGCAATACGCTCTGATTCAACGCTAGATCGATGATTACCAACTCCATCCCCTTATAGGACTCAAGTGGTGAATTTCAAGTCGATATGTTGTTTGTTACAGAAACATGTGTTACACATTTTGGCCGATGGTCACTTTGGCATCGCAGTCGCCTAGGTGGATCGACTAGGAGGAGCACATCCAATATGGCGGGCGGCCTGGTGGACTGTTCGGATTGCAGTGGTACAGCCTTTCACGTCCGCAAGAGACGTCGGCGATTGCTCACGTGATTCCATATACTGAATGAGGATCGGCTCTCCAGTGCGTCGCTACTGGTTTTACCAGCGCTCCGTGAGTTCGCTTCTAGGTGCACTTCTAATATCCGCCTTTCCTTGGACTTTCTCCCCAGTCTGTAACTTCATCTCTGTGTTTCCCTCCTGTCTAGGTCTTCGCAGCGGCTCTCTCCCTTCACCCATGTCTCTCTGTTGTCCCTCTCATCGGCCATCATTCAACCAAACCATTCTACTCAACCTCGCTCTCAATTGCCATTGTATAACCCTCTCCGTGCCCTTCCCAAAGTGAGTTTTCACCTTCCGAGCGTTAGGAAATCCATCCATTTCCCTTGCAGCATCTTTTTCTCTAGATTTAAATCCTCTCTGTCTATTACAGGAACCCTTTCTCCGAAGCTCCTTCGGCTCCGGACAGTTCGGTTTCTGGGATTGGAGCATTTCCCTGCATCATAATTAGGGTTGTTTACTCTCGGTAGGTGAGGACCTACCTTCCTAGCTTTCTTGTATTCGGTCCTATCTCACTTTCTCTCTTGGGGAGTGTTCTTACTATTCTTTGTTTATTCACTCCTAGAGGAAGTTCCCCAGGTGCAAGCATCGCATCTTTCAACCTGTGGCAGCCGTCCTCAAGACTTGATTCAGAAGTCCCATTACCTACCTCAACATAGGGTTTTCTTACCCAGAGCGTTTCCCTGGCTGTCGTGCCCTTTCTCTCTGGTTTATACTTTCCGGGTGAGGAGGGGTAGGGCGGTCCGGGAGGTCCTTTACTGCTGCATCTGCTTTCTCCACTGGAAACTTTGCTGTCTGCCCCCCAGGTGAGAGAATACTTGAAACTACTTCTATGTGTCATATGTTATCAGTGCAGACCTTGACTGAACGTATAGAACTATCCGAAACATTAACAGACATAACAGATAACAGATAACAACATGGTTTACTGAAGACTGAAATGTTGTTCCCCCTATTATAGTCCTGGGCAGTTATGCCATTCAGTGGTTAAACCATGGAGAACACTGTGGGGGAGGTGTGCAAAGCATTTAAAATAATAATTTGGCACTCTCTAATTTTACCCGACTGTCATGGGACAATGCTTCCTAAGTTTGTATTATGAATCTTGTCACATATCATGACTATAAAAACTGTGATCTTCTGTTGTGCAAACCTTTTTAACAGGTCTTTATGACTTTCTAATTTTGCCTGCACTAAAGTTCTACCACTTTCTGATTCTAGGGGACTTTAAAATTCCCATGGATCCCCCCATCGAGAATTCAGATTCTTTCAAGAGTTTTAATCTATTGTCTGGTTTTGCTCTATCGCCCTTTTTTAACATGTCTAACTCTAAACGTCATTGCCAGGAGCTTATCATAACCCGGGGTACAAAGCCAACATTGACGAATAGATCCCCTATCCCTTAGTCTGAAAATGTTGCTATATTGTTTGCCATATCGGATGCTTTTGCAAAAAAGTTGGAATCTATCATGAAAAAGCTTTAATCTTTGTCCGAAGTACAAATAATCATCTATCAATTAAGGAAGAAGCTATTTCCCCATGCTTTCTCCCGTTCTTCCATTTAAACTCTTGTTCCAAATATTTGAATTCTCGTCAAAGAGCTTTTAGAGCAGCTTGTGATTCGTTCACCCCATTTTGTCAGAGAACACCAATCAAATTATCATGGCCTTGGATGATTTCTCAGATGATCAAAAAAAGGACAATCACGAGAAAGAAAACAATTGTCAAAAACTGGGTAACGAGCATTCTGTTACCAGATACAAAACTGCTTTGTGGGGGTATGAGAAATCAGTTTCCAAGACAAAGAGTATGTTCCTACAGCCTCAGATCTTGCAAGCCAACAGCAATCCCAGGGATTAACATATGATAATTCGCTCTTTCCTCACTCCTTCCCGTGCCCAGAATTTAGCCCCTCCTTCTCACAATAAACCTTTCTTCGCTCAAAATCTCTGATAGTCCACAAGCGATACAATCTAAAAAAATGTTGCTGCCCTGCCTTCCCTTTCAAGTCGCTGCCCTCACCAGTGACTGTTTTAATTGTAGCCCTATCACAATTGAGGAAATAGTGCCTTACATTTCATCCTTAGCACTAACATACCAGCGCGAGGATGCACTAACGGCCCTAGTGGCTTCTCACCAGGCAGAAGTTATTGCTTCTTTTGTAGCTAACTTAATTGATAAGTCCCTTTCTGCAGGCGATGTCTCCATTGCCGTTAAAGGAAGAATTACCCCTTTACTAATAAAAACACAATCTAGACTGAGCCATTTTAATGATTAATTGCCCTATAGCCTCCCTACCTTGGCTTTCGAAAGTTCAGGAGAGATTAGTGGCCCATCAGCTTCAAACACATGTGGAACATGGTCTTCGCCTGATTCGTAGCAGTCTTTCACCTCTCCCTATGGAAATAAGTTGGCCCTTGTCCCTGTTTGGAACAACGTCCTTTCTAATGCACTCGTAGGCAGCGGTTGATAACGTCAACCCCAGTACCTTTCTCTCTTGTCTTTCTGACGTGTCATGAATCTACGATACTGCCAATGTCTAGTTTTGGTATTTTTTGCCCAACATTTTGCAGTGGGCCCTTTTGTTTCCGACCTGACAGTGGTTTTGTGTGGAGGGGCTGCAAGGGTCCCCCATTTTTCCCTTACTATTTCATATTTATATTCACCCTGCTTTAATCCTTATTAAAAACCGTGGTTTCCAATATCATTATTATGCCAATGACATTCAGGCATGCATCAAAATGTGCATGTCCTGTGGCGATCTATCATATCGGGTAAAAGTGGTGTACATCAGGGAGGGGTTGCAGCTTAACCCTTCAAAGATTGACTTGATTCTCTTCGGTTCTAAACCCTTTCTTTGGTTCCATCTAGAAATCCAGCCATTCTGATTCTTTAGTGCTGGATTCTACCTTGGCCCGCTCAGTGGATGACCTGTGAGTCTTTTTGGAGGCTGACTTAAGAATAAATAGACAAGTCAATAAGGTTGTTAGAAACTCCTTCTTCAGTCTCTGGCATCTCCTCTGGATTCTACCTTCCCTCTCTAAATCTGATTCTGCCACAGTGACTGGTTCCATGGTTAATTCTAAATTGTATCACTCCGATTCCCTTTTCATCCCAAAATATCCACAAGGCCTAAACACGTGTCAGGGGTGGCTGTTGGTACTCTTGTTCAGAGAAGGATTGCCATAGCATTCTAGTCCTGGACTGCCAATGTGGGTGGACCAGACTGATATGCAATGGATATTTCTCCTCTGTGGAAGCTACAGTGAGCTAAAACGTGGTTGTAGACACTCCCGAGTGGGATCTACCCACAGAACAGGTGATTTGGCTGTGTTCCTTCTCAGTAGAGGCGCTCCCAGACCTTTGTACATATGCTTCTGCAATACCATTGGTGGGATATTCACACATCCGTAGCGTTGATAATGAGGGTCATAAATTAATTAAGAGCAGGGTTATCTCTGGATGGTGGATGGTTTAAATTCAAGTGGCTTGCAGTCTAATGCGTATCATAGTTTATTTGTCGCCTCCTCATAGCTCATGATAGGCTCTCAAAACCAGTAACCCACTACATCGGAATGGATTTTGTCGGTGATGGTAACAAATACCGAATAGTGGGAAGCAACCAAGGATATTAGGGGCACCCTATAATGAACTTTAATTTAATTCTAAAATAAAGGTGGGCGTTGCTTCCTTTAATGCTCCGTTGGCATGCTTTGGCGACAGCTAGTCTGAGACTTTAATGACCGCGTTCCGTGCGTAATAGATATGATAGCTGCTTGGGCGCAAAACATTTCTAAGAATGTCAAAACATCAACCCTTCAACTTTACAATTCTTGGAGATCCAATTTGTCAAACGAAATCCAAGAGGCGGCGATCATGCAAAAACACCTGTTGCAATTAGAAAGTAACCGGACACGAGGTTTGGCAAAGACAGTGTGTGTTTGGTCTCCGCAAAAGCACTCCGGGACCATGTGCGAGTTAGGAGAAAGATAATCATTATGTCTGCACCCGGCTAGGGTAGCAAGACTAGGAAAGCGCAATGTATATACATCATAGACATAATCTGGAAATTAGTTTTCACTTAATTGTTTTAACATAACATTTTCTGTTACCAAAGTGTTCTGTTTATTGCTAGTTAATTTTTTTAAAATTCTTTTCTGCTAATGATGTTGTTAAAACATGTTAATCTCGTGGGCATTGAGTTCTAGCCATTTATTACTTTATTTATTGAGCTCTTGCAACCACCCACTTCAAAGGGTTTAGTCCCTTTGCTAGAGAGACCTAAGGTCCCCTTTTTAGGAAGCAATAGGACAGGGGTGTCCTAGACAATAAGGCGTCCAGTCTGTCAAGGTTCGTTACTAGTCTAAACTCTGGATCGTTGCCTGAAGACTGATTTTTAAAGTCCTTCCTGAAATGTAGAAAGCTTGGTTGGTCTCTCAATGAGCCAAGGGCACTCCAGAGCTCTGGGCGCAGTACCCTAAACGATTGGCCACTGTGTTTCTGCATCGACTTGACCAGGTCTGAAAGCAGGGCTAAACCTCCGGCTCCTGGTGTGAGAGAGGGTGCTCATTTCACTCCTGATTTTGAAAAACCTCTCTTTTCCTTTCTCTAATTTACATGACGTATTTCCGAGTCTATTCTCTTGCTAATCTGTTGTATTTCCCCTTGCCTAATGGGGAGATTAGTTGCCTGTCAAGAGCATGCCAATCTTGGTCCCATCCAGCCATCTTTTCCCAAAGGCAGCTGTGGCCTGTTGCCCAGCTGGGATCTGGACTTTTGCACACTCCTCTGATGATCCATAATAAGAGCAAGGACCTATCAGAAGACACCTGATGTCCTTCCATGGATGGCATTTAACACATGGCAATCCTGTGCAGTTTCTGCCTGGAATGGTCATCTCTGTCATGTTCTGGCTCAGAGCTCATGCTATTGCACTGATCTAAAAAAAAGTAACGCTCATACCAGACCGTCCCACAAGATATTTTTTCTAAACATTATTTAAATTACCATGGATAGCGTACAGTCAAATAAAGGAAATGAAGTGCAAAGCCTACACATCATTTTAAAACATAAATCATTCAACAATAACCAAACATGAACAACTTCTAAAGTATCTAGAAATCATGAAAATGCAAGGATAGGAATAACGCGAGGCCGGCCTTACGGCTTTCAGAAAGCCACTGCAGCCTACAGCATATATGATTAGCAAACATTGAATGTTTCCTGTTATATGACGAACACCATGGTGAACACCCGGCAATGCCAATGGTGCGTGCCGCTTATGGCGCTTGTTACATGCCTGTCTTAGAAATAAAGGTTTTGGAGAGAAAAAACCTCGTGTATGATTATCCGAGTGGATAATTAGAGGTCATTGATTTGTGTTGAGTTCTGCCTGGGCTGTGAAACCGAGGAACATTTCAACAATAAACATATGTTATCTTTTGGTTTGGAAAAGGCAGTCAGTTTCTTCTCCTATTACAGCAAGCCACATCCCATAAGCAGGATCAGAGGCGTTGGTTGGGGGGGAGGGCAAGGGGGCTATAGCCCCTGGTCTTTTGGTTGTAGCCCTGGATAGAATCTCAGGAGCTGGAACCAAAAGGCTAGCGAGCCCCCAGTCCTGACAGTTCCGACATTGGCGCAGCCCCAGGTCTTTTACAGATCTAGCAACTCCCCTGAGTAGGATTCTATTATTATTGGTTATTTATAACCCGCTTAATACACAGAGGTTTCTAAACACAGACCCAGGGATCGAACCTGTGTTGCTCTGCGTTGACCCGGGATCGAACCTGTGTTGCTCTGTGTTGATTTGCTTCCAGGGCGAGCATGTTGCAACTAATCTATACTCCTGTGAGATTCAACTGTCTGAGTAATCCCAAGTTAACCAAGTGACAGAAGCTCTGAGGGATGTTACTCATGTATCCCAGAATACCAGCTAGAAGAAATAAAGTCATTTAGACCGCAGCATTTGTCCAAAATTGATTAGGGTGACCTGGGCATAAAGTCTTGATAGTTTGTTGAAGCCTAAAGTATATGGAAATATCTAAAGATGAAGTCTCCCAAAGTAATAAAGGAGTTATTCACAAACACGTCTCCAGTTGCATTAGTTTAAACTTCACACATAATTGTTCCAAAAACTTGTTATGGTTTAGACCAGAGCAACACTAGGGATGTTGAGGTTATATAACGAGCGCGCAAAAGGAAACGCCATTCTTGTTTGCAGAAGAGTAGGGCTCTGGCAGTATGAAGTTCTCTGGGTGAGGAGTACCACCTGGACATCTGCAGAAGAGTAGGGCACTGGCAGTATGATGGAGGGGCGAGGAGTACCACCTGGACATTTGCAGAAGAGTAGGGCTCGAGCAGTATGATGTCCTCTGGGTGAGGAGTACCACCTGGACATCTGCGGAAGAGTAGGGCACTGGCAGTATGATGTCCTCTGGGTGAAGAGTACCACCTGGACATCTGCAGAAGAGTAGGGCACTGGCAGTATGATGTCCTCTGGGTGAAGAGTACCACCTGGACATCTGCGGAAGAGTATGGCACTGGCAGTATGATGTCCTTTGGGTGAGGAGTACCACCTGGACATCTGCAGAAGAGTAGGGCACTGGCAGTATGATGTCCTCTGGGTGAGGAGTACCACCTGGACATCTGCGGAAGAGCAGGGCACTGGCAGCATGATGTCCTCTGGGTGAGGAGTACCACATGGACATCTGCGGAAGAGTAGGGCACTGGCAGCTTGATGTCCTCTGGGTGAGGAGTACCACCTGGACATCTGCAGAAGAGTAGGGCACTGGCAGCATGAAGTCCTCTGGGTGAGGAGTACCACCTGGATATCTGCAGAAGAGTAGGGCACTTGTAGCATGATGTCCTCTGGGCGAGGAGTACCACCTGGACATCTGCAGAAGAGTAGGGCACTATCAGTATGAAGTCCTCTGGATGAGGGGTACCACCTGGACATCTGCAGAAGAGTAGGGCACTGGATGAGGGGTACCACCTGGACATCTGCAGAAGAGTAGGGCACTGGCAGTATGATGGGCACTGGCAGTATGATTTCCTCTGGGTGAGGAGTACCATCTGCAGAAGAGTAGGGCACTGGCAGCTTGATGTCCTCTGGGTGAGGAGTACCACCTGGACATCTGCAGAAGAGTAGGGCACTGGCAGCATGATGGGCACTGGCGGTATGATGTCCTCTGGGTGAGGAGTACCATCTGCAGAAGAGTAGGGCACTGGCAGCTTGATGTCCTCTGGGTGAGGAGTACCACCTGGACATCTGCAGAAGAGTAGGGCACTGGCAGCATGATGGGCACTGGCGGTATGATGTCCTCTGGGTGAGGAGTACCATCTGCAGAAGAGTAGGGCACTGGCAGCTTGATGTCCTCTGGGTGAGGAGTACCACCTGGAGTGAACATAGCCCAGCCGAGGCATCTGTCTGTAACTTAACATGCAGGCAGACAGTTCCAGAATCATAATAATGTGAAACGTAAAGATCCTGAGCGGCCCAGTAGCAAAGATGCAAACCTGGGACTGCAAACTCCCCTCTGAGTATTCCTTAATAAACTATTGGGGTAAAACAACCATTTTAATGATCGAAATGGGACCAATCTGTGAAAGGTAGTTTAGACCAGGTCTTCACTTGCTCGTTAAGACCTGGTCTTAGACAGAAGAGAATCTTAAAACCATTCAGTTTCCACCCCACTGCAAAGGTGTCCTCTGATCTCTGGGTACATCCATTAATGGGAAGGCCTCGAATTCTCGCTTATTAATAAGCAAACTTAAACAGCACCCAACTAAGTCAAACTCCAATATTGCATGTTGACATTACATATCAAAGCTCTTAACAAAAAGCAAAATACCATCAGCATAAAATAAAAACAGTGTATTGTGGAAGTAGCCGGATAATCCCTAATCTATGTGGCATTCCCTAACAATAGTTGCAAGTGGTTTGATTGACACAACAAACAGTAATGGCGCAAGGGCGTAACCATGACGCGTGCCCCTTTCCAATATGAAGGGTTTAGAGATCAGCCCGTTAGTACACACTATAGCCCAGGTGTTCATATAACAATTTGACCAGGGTGAGGTAAAAGTCCCCTAGGCACATGTGCTCCAAGACTGCAAAATGAAATGGATATTCCACTGAGACAAATGTCTTTTCGATGTCCAACAAAAGGGCAGCTGCAGGAATCTAAGGGAATAGTTGATGAAGGGTAGAATTTGTTTTTTTAGATCATACGATGTTGAGTGCCCGGGGATATATCCTGGTTGTCCTAGTAAAGAAATTGATGCTTATCCCTCTGAGTATTTTATTAGATATCTTATTAGATACCACATTAGCAAGGATTTATTATAGACATTTATTAGCAATATGGGGCAATAGAAACTACATTAATTTGCAGGTTTACCAGGTTTAAGAAAATGTATGTCTCACTTGTAGATGCTGGTAGGGAGCAGAGGTCTATAGACTTGCTTTACATTTCCAATATGTGTGGAATGAGCAGATCCACAAAGACTTATAGCATTTGGGAGAAAAACCATCAGGACCTGGAGGTCTACCCCCAGGCAAACCATCAAAACACAGCGACTTTCGGTCTCTTTAATTGACCCGCCCTTGACCATTCATTTAAATGTTCTTTAATTTTAGACTCTAATTTGATCAAGCTCAGGCAAAGAGATTGTAATACTCCTGCTTCAGCTGAGATATATATATACCTCGCAGGTAGTCTTTAAATGTTTCCCATAACGTTTTTCTGGAATTAAGCAAGCACTGTTTTTTATATTAAAAAATAGAATCTAATTGTGGATGTTAATCCAACCATCTATCATCTTTAAACTGCCAGTTTGATCTAAATATTCTGATACTGTGAAGGCATCATGAAGTAAAACGCAGACAGTAGAGCCAAAGTTCAAAACAAAGTGTTTTATTAAATCAAATGTCAGTATGGTGGAAGGTCTAACTTGCACTATGCGAAGGTGGGATTTCTGTACCTGAACAAAGCGAAGGAAAGTCTGAGACAAGGAGTTCAACTTAAAAGTCTATCTGTGTCCAAAACCTATCCTTGCCCTCACACCTAAGCTAAACAATGTGTAGGGATGTCAATACTAAAAGAAAAGGTTATCAAATAAAGATCTGAGCTTCTTTCAGCTCTCAGCTTCTTTTTCAGGTCCTCCTCTCCAAGTTCAAGAAAGTTCCACAAATCCTTAGGGTTCCTTTCCCCAGGTTCAAGGCAACACAGTTCACACAATCCTTGGGGATCCCTTCCCCAAGTTCAAGGCACCACAGTGTCAAAGAAAAGGGTCTTCAGGGCTCCGTCCTCAAGACAGAATTGCAGTTAACAAACTCAGGGTTCCATTCCCCAAGAGTCCAAAGTAACTTGGTTTCAAACTTACAATGTTCAACACAGCTCCTGGTCAACTTGACACTCCTTCGGGATTACATTTACAGTTCACTTACAGTGATCCTTCCTGGTTTGTTTCACAATGTCTTTGTCTTTCACCATTAAGGGTTCCCTGGTGTAGGCGCAGTTGTCAGACCACACAGTCCACCCATGGCAGGTCGCGCAACCAGGAACACTAGGCTCTTCCGCCCACACAGGTTCTTTTATATTTGTCCCTGTGTGCAGATTTGCATTCACTTAGCTTATCCTTGTCTGCCTCTTGGCTTTATATACAGTTTCACACTCTCTTGGCTTCTTCTGGTTAGCCTTTTGGCTTTCACACAATGTGTCACACAATTGCTGCCTGTCTTTGGCCTTGCCACATGGAATTTTGTCATAAAGTTCACTTGTAGTGGTCTTATTAGTCCCCACATTTCTGTCAGGCTCTTTCACACGTGTGCTCTTATTTCACATGCTTTAAATGGGCACTTTCCCATTTGACTTTCACCATCTTGTAGTTTTGCCCACATCATTTTCATTTTCATTCAGTTCAGTATTCAATATTTGCTTAATATTTCCTTTTAAAGTGTTCATTACTTGCTTGATATTAGAAATGCTCAATTTGCTATTCAGTACTGTGTCCAATTACTTTTAGATCATTCGGCATTCATAGTCTACTTATTTCAGTTTGTTCGGCATTCTCAGAACACATAGCAGCATTAGCGGGGCACTTGGGACAGAGTGTTTCCTACATTAGACTGGTTATGGGTGACCGCTCTCCGTAGCTTTGCCGGTTTGTCTTGCCGCACGACTGCTCTCTGCAGGTTTACCGGTTCTTCTTGCCAGATCCTCTTGGATCCACAAGCTTTGCCTTCCTCGCAGCGGCTACCGAGTGCTTCCCTCCGACTCCCGCTCGCCACAGAAGCTGTGGGCTTCGGGCAAAGCACAGATTCCTGCTGATGTTGTCGGAAACCGGAGCTCGGCTGGATATTTAGAGCCTCTCACGGCCCACACTCGTCCTATGCATCTCTCACCTTCTCCGGACTTACACGGCTCCCAATCCTGGCTCTGACGCACTTCTCTCCAGCCCATTCCATCATCTGCTGTCCCTGATCCGACACATGGCTCCCTCCATGATGTGCAGCCCCGCCTCTTATACTCCCTCAGAGTATTTATTTATTTTGTTTATTTATTGAATTTATAGAGCGCTTTACTCCAAAGCGCTTTACATTACAACAACTGAATACATTGAGTAAGGGTCCACAGGTTACCCTCAGATTTCTCGCAAACCCTTCCACAATGCGGGTTGGACCAGGCTGCTTCACCTGGAAACTGGGAGAGAAAGTTCACTTTACCTTGCTCTTGGCCTTTCCGGTGTTCCACTGTGAAGCAGTAGGATTGAAGGTCTAAGAAACCCACTATAACCCTTGGGTTAGAGTCTTCTCTCTGGTGTACCGGGTCCACCGCTAAGAAAATAGTACTTTCTTCCCCATTGGTTTTCTTTTCAGAATTGAGAGGTTCTGGTTTCTTTGGACGGTGGAGTCTAGCCCTAAGAGTCTTTAATTTGATTTGGGCCACCTGTGGAATCCATTGATCGAATTGGGTTAAATCACTTCCTATGACTAACTGGGTCAGTAAATTGGGAATCACTGCCAAAGTATTTTTCTTCCCAAGATTGTAAGGGATCTGGGTTAATGAGTGATTTGCTGTATGGCCATGGCCACAGGTCACCCTCTCTTTTCCCACTTATTTCTATCTCTGGGGAAGTAACCCTGCTCTTATGGTGCTTTTCTTACTTCTCGTATCCAAGTGCGCAGAGACAGTTTTTCTCTCTGAAGTAGCAGAGATTTTATATGTAGTTTTATCTCTAATGCATAGAAAGATGTGTTTTTCTCTGGTTCTTATTTCTCTTCTCCTTAAAAGGAGTTTTCATCATATTCTCTTCCCCCTCTGCTAGTACCTTACCATATTGGGCCTCAAGGATACTCATGTTAGATGGTTTAACCCTCACTTCCTTATTTTGCTTCTTCTGACCGGGTACTCCTAATGGTGGTGTGGTAGAGTGATCAATTATATTTAAGGGACAATATCTTGCGATGTGCCCAGACTCTCTACAAGAAAAACAAACATTTTTGGTCTTGGGTAGGAGATGGCAGTAGAGAGGATGGAATGTTTCCAATCTCAGCTCATAACATAAGAGTGTCTGGACCTGATCTTACTAATGTCTCCAAATCTTGATAACTAGAAGTCATTAGGGAGGTGTAAAAACATGGTTCATTTACGTGGTTAACTTCTCCACATGAATAACAGGAGCTGCCAACATCTAATGATCCTGGAGAAGAAGAGAGACTCTCACTCCCTCTCTTCATAATGTTTACCTTGGGCTCACGATCTTCAGAACCATTGAATGACTCTAGTTATAAAAGATTATGGAAGAGTATTCTTGGGGTGGATGGTATTTGTTCCTCTTTGTCAAAAGGGAAATCTTCCATGTCTTCTCCCTTTGTGAACACATCTCTAGATTGGAAGTAGTGGACATTGGAAACAAAAGGTTTGGCTCTCTCTTCCCTAATTTGTTTCTTCCTAGATGGTAAAGATAGGGGATCCACTCTAATTAAAGGACCCTGTTTTATTGAATCACCAATTTCCCTACATGGATTTTTATATGACGTGGAAAGTGCCCAATCTTCTTTGATTTCCAATGGAGAGGAGGATTCAAATGAGAATATCTCTTTATTTCCTTCTCTCCTACTGGACGTATCTGCATCTAGATTGTTATTGATGGATTCATTGGGGATGTCTAGATCTTGGGGTGGTACTAAGGTTGGATGTTCCTTGCTCATAGGTTTTACAGCCAGATGATGAGAAGTTGGTTGAACTTCCCCGTTTGACTCATCCAATTTAAGGTCTGTGGGGAAGGCGCTGATATATTCATATCCTACTTTAAGGGGAGTGGCCTTTCCCCTCAGTGTTAATCAATTGGGACAGCTGTTGATCTCCCTGAGAGTGTCATTCTTATCTGGATCCCTCATCCTCTCTATTTTTGGGATTTTACAAACATTTTCTGGGTTGGCCTGGTGAAGGTTTTCCTCTACAGCTTCGTAGACCAAGCATCCCATCAAGTCACCCCTTTGGATTTTAATTGCGATGGAGGAAAAAATCAATAGTATAAAGTCTAGTCTATTTTCGCATTAGAGGAGAGGCAATATCTTCAAATTGTTCCTTCTGTCCTTAATTCTGCATAGTTATGCAGAATATACATAAACATGTTAGAAGGGAGTGCTACCCATAGGTGTAGGGAAATGATGATATTTTCTCTAGTGAGGATCATTACTTCCTTGGGACAAAACAGACAGTTGCTGTTTCCTTCCACTGCCTTCCGTATAGGAAGAATAGCCTGGGCTACTAACAAATGAAAGGTTATTCCCATCCTTGGACTGAGAAGTGGTTGGGTCCCACATGTTTCTGACCTTCACAAGTCTGGTGGTCTGGACTCCGCGAAAGTGGGCCGCTCAGCCTCTAGCCTTTGGAAAAAAGACTGGCTGGGAACAAAATTAAAAGTTTAAACTCTCTCAAAATTATTCTCAAGGTTAGAGATTCTACTATCTAATTTCACTGATTGTGTCTATTCCTCCCAGTTGTTACTTGTGTTCATTATAATGATTGGTGTATCAGAGGCTCTAGTAACTTTGTGACTTTCAAGGGTTCCCCAACTTGTATCGATTGAGCTGCATCCCATTCCTGACACCATTTGTGAAGGCATCATGAAGTAACATACAGACAAAAGATTCAAACAAAAAATGCAACTTGACACTCCTTCTGGATTGCATTAACAGTTCACGTAAAGTGCTCCTTCTTGATTTGTTTCACAATGTCTTTATCTCAATGTTCAACACAACTCCAGGTCATCTTGACACTCCTGGATTACATTAACAGTTCACTTACAGTGATCCTTCCTGGTTTGTTTCACAATGTCTTTGGCTTTCACCATTAAGGGTTCCCTGGTCTAGCCTGGTCTAGGCCCAGTCATCAGACCACACGTGCCACCCATCACAGGTCGCACAACCAGGAAACCTAGGCTCTTGCGCCCACACATGATCTTTTATATATATTTTTATTTTTTTATTTTATTTATTTGTGTGTGTCCCAAGGGGACTTTACAATAGGAAAAGTCTATGTTTGTGTTTCGAATGTCTTAGCAGGGCGGTATCCTAGTTATTTTAGCAAATGCATTGTGTGCTCCAAAATTTTTACTGTTGCTAGTAACCAGGTTGTTCGGTCTCCTCCAATTAATCTAAACCACCATTTTTCTTCGTCCCACCCGCGTTCTTCCGCTAGTAGGTGGTTTAGGTACTTGTGTCTGAGTTGATGATTTTTGGGGCACGACGTGAGAAGGTGGCGGATTGACTCAATGTGGTTGTCACACAAGCAGCATTTGTTTGTTTTTGAAAGCCCTCTAATGGCGCGGATTTCATTTGTTGCCAGGAGACTGAGCCTTATTCTCAGTAGAGAGTTTTGAGCCGCTCTGATTGGAAAAAATGTTATGTAACTCATTGGATCATTTAAGTTACTAAACGGTTGAGGAAGTTGCTGCAGCAATTTGTTTTTTGTAGCTGTCTCTTGTGTTTCGATCCAGTCGGAGTTTTTCAATTTTTTTGGTTACTCTTGATGGGTTTCTGATGAGGTCGTCTTCGGAGTAGGCAACTGACTCCAGTAAGGCCCTGTTGGCTATTTTCCAGTCAGATAACATTTTCACTCTGTCTGCTTGTATTTCTTTGGTATAAACGCAAGCCATTTATGTTTACTGTTGCCGAGAGTGATAGGAGGCTGAGTTCCTGCCGCATGGCTGCCATTGAGGTGGAGTGTGGGAGGGACAAGACCGCTTTCCAGAACTGCCCTTCTAGTTTTGGCCAGAGTTTCCTTGGTAATAGGGGCATAGCCTCTGCTCCATAGGTGATTGACGGGACGACTTTTTTCTTATAAAATTCGATAACAGGGATGGTTGAAAATTTCCCAAATTTCCTGTTAGTCGCCTTGCCCTGTGCTGTCAGCTTTTTTATTTTGTTTTCGAGGTTTTGTTGCATCGAGGCTTCCTTATTCGTGCTGTCCATTATCACACCCAGGTATTTGTATTCGGTTAGTTTTTCAATTTCTGTATCCGCTAAGAACCATCTAAATGTCTCGTGTCTTATTTTCTTGGGTCCCCCCTCTAAGGCCATTATTTTGGTTTTGTCTTTGTTTATTTTCAAGTTTTTTCTGAGGTATAGAGGAGCAGGTACGTTAGCTGTCTCTGGAGGCCGATTTTGGTTTGATCACATAGAATGAGATCATCAGCATACAAAAGACGAGTAATTTTAACTGGTCCCAGAGATGGTGGAAAGAGCGGGAGAGATCTTCTTTTTCCCCATAGTCACCTATGTATGCTAGGAACAGTGCTGGGGCCAGTGGGCAGCCTTGTTTCACCCCTCTGCCCATTTTGATTTCTGCCGAAAGGTTTCCTAAGTGTGATAATCAAACCCTTAGTGACGTATCCGAGAGTAGTGCTTTTATTGGCTGGAGGATCTCTTGGGGGCAGTGCCATTTCTCCAATTTGTCCCAAAGGCAATACCTATCGACTAAGTCGAAGGCCTGGGAAAGGTCGATGAAGGCCAGAAAAGTTCGAGATTTTCTCTCCAGGGCTTTGATTTTGAGAGTACTGATGGAAAGGATGTTTGCAGCCATGCCCGCATGTCTTTTGAAGCCTGTTTGGAAAATGTCATTGCAGGGCGCCGTCTTTGCCCAGGTTTGTAATCTTTTTAGGATCAAACTCCCAAAGATTTTGCCAATACAGTCCAGGAGAGCTATGGGGCGGTAGTTAGATGGATCTGTGATGTCACCCTTCTTGAAGATGGGAACGATAATAGCTTTTGTCCAGGAAGGTGGTATAGCTTTCTGTAATGCACAGTTCCTAAAGATGTTCTTTATGAGTAGAGCCCATTCCACTGGATTAGCTTTCAAGTCTGTTTGATATGCCATCCGGGCCTGCCACTCGGGAGTTTTTCAACTTTTTGAAGTGGTCTTGGATTTCTTCTTTATCGTCAAGTATGAGCCAGTTTCTAATCCCCATAGGCCTCAAGACAGCTTCCGGCGCAGAGAGAGGTTGGAAAAGAGAGGAAAAGTGGTCAATCCATTTTTGTTCTGCCATGCAGTTTAGGCTCGAGTTGTTGATCGACGGTGAAGCTGTTTTTAAAAGAGCCCAAAATTCCTTCGTTTTGTTTATGCAGATTGCTTTCAGCATGTTTTCAGCATCTTGTTGGTAAAGTAGGTGTCGTCGGTTTTTTACCCAGTTACGGTAAGTTTTTCTTGCCACCAACAGTTCATCTTTAGCATTAGGAAGTTTGCCAAGTTTTCTTTCTGTTCTACGAAGCTCTTGTTTTTTTTCTACCACGGTTGCGTCGTAGGAATGTTTAGGAACGTTGGAGAGTTTCAATGAGGTTTTGTTTTCCACTGTGAACTGGAGAAGAAGCAGTACATAGTCCAGGTTTGCGTTTTTCTTTTCTGTCCACCCACCTGAGGTGTACCTTGCAGTTAATTTCCTAACTGAGTCGACTGTTAGTTTTAGGCGGTTTCCTTGTGCGTTTGGTTCCACCCCCAAGGTGTACCGGGCCGGAGGAATGAAGGAGTGGAGCAGGGTCGTTGTTAGTTGGTTGTGATCACTGTTTTTAGTTTTAAGTACTTCAAAATTTTACACCTTTCCCAGAAGCTGGCGGGACACGAAGATGTAGTCAAGGGTTGCGTGTGAAGGGCCTTGCTCCCACGTAGGTAGGCAATCAGTTTTTATGAAGGTTGAATCAAGGTTTACAATTTTCTTGAAGCCATTAGAGATAGCCATTGGCGACCTCGATTAGCGGCTGGAGTCAGAGGTTGTTTTTGACCCCTCTTTTTTGTTGAATCCTGGCAATGCGCCGTGAGGTCGCCACAGATAATGATAGATGATATCTGGTGTATAGATTGAATTTCGTCCAGGGTTTCCTCCATCATAGACAAGTATGTTAGTTGGTTTATGGCCGCCGGGTTCCAGTAAGTGTTCACTATAGCTATTTGCGAATCCCCTGAAGTCTTCGGCTACGCCCATTCCATGAGGATCGCCTGGATTGATAAGTTTGATAGTATTATGTCTTTTATCTTCAAACCAATGCCTAGACTACAGGCTACGAGCAGACCAGAAGTGGGGCGGCCAAGAAGACCTTTGTTGGCAGGGGCTAAGTTGATCTCATACCCATCCAGGATCAGTGTCTTACATAACAAGGTTTCTTGTAGACAGATAATGTCGAACTGAGCCAGGTTTGAGTCTCCCGGCGTCGTCAGGTGGAGGTGGCCACGGGTGTTCCAACAGCATAGACGTAGAGCTGCTGGCGTATGCGCAGGATTCGGGACGTCAACCACCCTCCTTCGCCGGCATGCGAGTTGCTATTTTCTTCATTGTGTCAGGGCCCTTGGAAGCCATGCCCAGAGACCCTGAAGTTTGTCTCTTTTCTGGGGATATTGGCGATGAGCTTTCTTGTTTTGATGTTTGTCTAGTCGTGGGATTTCCAGACTTGTCGATTTGCTGCTTCTGTTCCAGCTTTCGCGTTGTGGTTGGTGGGCAAACTGTCCTCTGTGGTTGTTGTTCTTTTACTTTGGGTTTTAAATGCCGAAGAAGTCCGCATAGCAGTGGAGGGATTTGCTAGCCTTTTGTCTTTGGACTTTTCACTTGATTTATGCTCGAAGGCGTTGATTTTGCTTGAGGTATTAATTTCTTTCCTTCGATGTTTTTGTGGTGAAGCCCTTACAGCTGGAGCCCTCTCACGCTCGTTATTTAGGCATTTTCCGCTTTGATTCTCCAGAGAATACCCCAGAGAAGAGAGAGCCTCTTTTGCGCGCACTATTACGTTCTTTACACTCCTAGAGATCAGGAATAGGTATGCTTTAGCTCTGTAGTTTGAGTGGTAGGGGTCTAGATTTTCAAATCCGCTGACTTTATCCGGCGCAAAGCTGGAATCAGGCCAAACAGGGTGAGTATGTCCCGTCTGTTGAGGATTATGTCGTCTTGTGGTATTTCTCAGTTTTGGAACTGAATTGTGGTTTGTACCGTTTATCGTTTTTCAGGCTTTGCTCCGTGTTTTGCCGGTGAATTGGTATGGAGGCTTGTTCGAGATTTTGCCCTTCGCTCTTGTGGTGTCGCGACTGTGGACGAGGATCCTTCCCTCTGCTGGTAGATGAGGGAACGGACTGTGGAGAAACGAAGGAGACTACTCGAGTACTTGGCGAAGTCGGGGTCTTCTTTGTTTGAGACTGGTGAAGTTTTAATCTTCGGTGTTCCAAGGTACTGAACGGGGGAGATACTTCAGCTTCGTCTCCAAGAAGTTCGGTCTGAAAAGCAAATTTCATAGGCGTTGTTTTGGCTTGATTCATCTTTTCTTTTTTTTTCATCAGTTGGTTGGGGAGAGTCGTGCTCGATGTCAATGTGCTGTGAAATGTTCATCAAGTCGTCGTCCACTAAGGAGTCCTCCATAGTTTTAGGCGAGTCCTCCCTGTCTTTTGTCTTTTCAAGTTGAAGGACAAGGGAGGTCACCGTTTTTCCTGCATTGGGTGTTTTTTTGTTTGTATAAATGTCAGCTTTCTGTTCTTTTTGCCCCTTTTGCTTGTGTCTTGGAGGCAGGTTTTTATTATTAACTGATTTTGCCGTAGAAAACAGGGGATATTCACTGTCTTTTGCCTTCAAGGCTAGTTTTTGGTGTTGTGGAATAGGCCGGGGATCCTCTGTGATAGCAATGACTTCTTCGATTTCCATTCTGGAAATTTTGGACTCTGGGGCCTGTCGCTGGCCTACAGTGGGAGGAGGAGGTTGAAGCTGTGTGGAAAGACTCGCACCAGACGATTCACCCCCGATGGAATTTTCATAAATAGAGAGGTGGACGTTCTTCCGATTATTTTCAGAGATGTTGTTATAAGTCTTTAGACGCTCGTCCAAAGCGGAGATGTAGCCTTCTAAGAAGATTAATTTTGAGTGCATCATCGCTTGGATAGAGGTATGATCTTTTAGGTTTTCATTGATCCCTTCATAAAGTTTTGCAAATGGTGCCAAGGCGATGGTGACAGCTGACATAATAGATAATATGTCCAACCTATTTTTCGAGGGGGACTCCTTTGAAGTGTCGCTTTGACATATACGTTTTTTTTATTGTGAAGTTGGTATGTAACTTTCATTGAGTAGCCTTTTGGCTGTGGGAGTGGAAGATAGATCTAGTGATCCTCGCCTTTCCCGATCAGGGGTCGGCTTGTTGAATCTGTGGTCCAGTGGCACAACCTCTGAAACGGATTGGTGAGGGAGCCGAGGTGCACTACCAAAAGATAATGGGTCTTGGTTTTGAGGACTCAACGTCTGTCCCGGGGATGCTCTGTCGAAGTTTTGATCGTGAGGTGACAAAGGAGCGTTATTCAATAAAGGTTCCGATTGTGGCGCTCGAAACGCCTGATTTCTCGACTGCTCCTTTTCGTGAATTGGACTTTGGGGTTCTTTTGGCGTAGCAGGTTGTAACTCGCCGACTGTATTTTCAAGGATTTCTTCACTTTCCCCCCACTGTTAGAGGTTGAAGAGGACAGACTTTCCATAATCCCGATTCGTATGACTCGGGGTGGAGTCCCAGTGATGGGCACGGAAGAATTTGTCGGAGCGGTTGAAGCCCGGGGGCTTGCGTCTAAACTAATGAGAGGCTTTTGACTTTTTGGGTCCTATTGGGTCTTTGGGGGCCTCTCTGCGGTTGAATCCCTCTTTCTGGTTTTTTGGGGGGGGTTGGCAGATTTTAACCGCTTCTAAGATTTCTTCATCTGTGAGGTCCTCTTGTCGACGTGATGGAACCGGTGGGAATGCGTTAAAAAAGTCTGTGACTAGACTTGCCACTGAAGACTTTGTGGATTCTGGTTTCCATGGTTTTTTCTTTGTGTTTTGGCCCCCTGTTTTTGATGTACAAGATTGGGTGGCTGTCTATGTTTTTTTCAGACATTTTCGTTTTAGCGTTTCTTTCACTTTCAAAGGTCTTTATTTTCTTTTTTCAGTTACGTCTGCTTCAGTCCATCGACGTTTTTTTGGATTTTTGTCTCGAGATAGAGAGGAAGTCTCTGGGTAGAGAGCGACAGTGGAGTCCTGCTTGTCTAAATCAGATAGAATCAGACCCTTGTGAGGATTTCGTGGCTTTGCAGAAAACCAACGGGGAGAGGGTGGATCGTTCTGATTTGTGTTTGTATGCAATTGAGCGACTGTGTGGATCCGGGAGGGCTGAGTGACAAATGATCCGGTTTCGCCCTCCTGGGCTGTCTTCCTGCACGACGTTGCGCATCTATCAGTGGGTGGGACGGAGAGCGAGGTGGGAGAGGGCGGGCACTCGCTCCCACGCGCCGACTCCACCGATGATCGGGCCACCTGGGACGAGTCTGCGTCGCTGCCCGGCACCTGCCCCTCTACGCCCTGGAACCTCGAGTCCACCATCTGAGTCCCGGCAAGCTGAACCTCCCGCTCACAGGCCTCGGTCCTCCCTCCAGAGGCCACCTGTGACTGGAGCTGTGAGGGAGCCCGCCGCGGCATCGGGGGGGCCTGGGAGGAAGGCGCGGCGCCGCCAGCACCTCTGTAGGTAAGAAAAAGGCTTGTTCTGTTTCCCGAGCCGCGGACACTCGAACTTTACCAAGAAGATTTTGCTGAGCCGTGTTTTCTCCTTGTTCGCAGACTGGATGCGAAGCAGAAATGTGGGGTGGAATTTGAATCACTTTTAACGATGACATTTTCTGGGGCAAGTGAAGTTGAAGTTGGTTAATTGTTGGAAGTAGGCGGGGGCACGAAGCAAGCGTCCCTCCTCCTTGGCTGGCTTTGTCCATGGTTTGAGTCGGCGGCGGGGTTGCTGGGCCTGTTACCAGGGCCATGTCAGCCATGCACAGACTGCAAGAGACTGCACACTCGAAGCCACACTCCGCGGCCCGCTCCGCGGTATGGAAGCAGTCTTGTAGTGGAGCAGCAGTGTAGGCACCTCCCACAGGAACTGTAGAGAGAAAAGAGTGACTGCAAGAGACTGCACACTCAAAGCCACACTCTTTTATATTTGCCCCTGTGTACAGATTTGCATTCACTTAGCTCCTCCTTGTTAGGATCAAGGGGGAGTAGAAGTGAGGATTACCGCAGGATTCTCACAATACTTGGAACAATAAGTGTAGCCATTTCAGGAGATTGGTCGGATAAGAAACAAGGTTGCATTTTACAGTCCTGCACTAGACCAACCAACTTTCTGAAACATAAAACAAGTCTGCTCTAGAGGCTGAGTCATGGAAGAAAGAGTAGAATGTAAATTAATTCCCGGATGGGAGACGTTTCCTCCATAAATTGCACAACTCTATGGAATATCTTATCTTAATTATCTCCTTGGCATTTTAAGATAATATATGAACTCTTGAAACAAATCTATCAAGGGTTTGGTTAATTATAAGTTTAAAACATGGTAGTTCATACAGTTCAAAATCCTTTTAACAATGTCTTCAAAACCATCAGGCCTATCAAAATTGTGGTTGTATACATTGAGGAAAAGGATTTTGGTGGAGCCAACTAAACCAGCTACCAGCAACCATCTACCAGTAAGGTCAGATCTTTGTTCAAAGCATTGGAAGGGGATTGACTGATGTATAATGATTGATGCCCCCCACAAAGAAAAGAAACGGAAGAGAAAAATCGATTAGATCGCCAATTGCTGGGAACCTGTAAGTTATATTTCGTGCAGGTAAGCTATTCCAATTAATGGTGAAAAAGTAAGCCCAAAACATTACTAGCTGATTAGATGATTAGTGCCCTTTACATTCCACATGGCGGGTTCAGCAGAAAGTGAGCCGGGATTTTTCAACATACGTATCAATGTAGCCCATTATATTTCAGCTGTCCTTAAGGAAGTAGTGAAACGTAAAATTCAAAGCGATATACCTGGACAGCCCGCAAATTCCCCGCCTTCGAGATAATATTAAAAGGTAGGTGAACAGACCCAAGAAATGTGGTAAATAACCAGGATAATCTCTGAACAATACAGACTCCCATCCCAACCTTGAGCTGGAATGGGAGTCTATGTGCCATAGGTGGCAGGCTTCTGATATGTGGGGAGCATTTCTTTAAATTTGGTAGTTCAACCCCAAGCATGTGTAGAAGACTCTCCAAATTCTTTCCCAGCAGCTGGTCTTGCCTGCCACCCAGCGGGCCCGGGGGTTTGTCCGTTGGCTCAGAGTTGGAATGTGGGGTACTGAAGTCCAAATAAAGCGCCAGGAACAGAATACAGAACTGGTTTATTCACCAAACAACACAAGTCCTTTGACATTTATCCTGCCATTCCCCTATGATATTAGTCTCCACCCCAGCCATTCGCATTTATTATTTTCTTCCTTTAGTGGACATTTGTTAATTGCAAAAACCCTTTCCCCTGATGGCGATAGACAAGTCTCTTTTATGAACTGATTAGTGCATGTGTGCCAAAATTGCTGACTACAAGCCTTTTGACCGTCCTGGGTTATGGGAGAAGGCTGTTGGACTAAGGCCACTGGATCATGCCGGTACAGGCCGGATTAGACAATCAGTCGTTTAGCAGGACTGCAAGCTGTCTTGAGGGTGGTTTCCCTACACGCCTCTCCTGAGGAGGCGATACCCAGAGTTCTACGACACATCCCTGATAAACTGGCAGCGTAATTACCATACATCCTTTTTGCCATAGATAGTGAGAAAGGACTAGCCTTTTCTATGGATGCACCCTTTGTATAAGGCGGGAGACAGGAATAGCTTGCGGGAAAGGCCTAGCCCAAACCGTCTCGATCTTTTGATGGCCATATGGTCAGCCATTTCTACAAATACGGGTCTGGTTGGTAGGTTGGTTTGGTTAGGAAGGAATGGGTGAACGTGTGCGATGCTGTCTGTCTTGCAAGCAAACTAATACAATCGCTTTTACATTTTTTTATTTGTTTATGGTGTTTTCCAAAACTTTACAAAATTAGCAATATCGAAGATATATTAGAATGAGTTTGACCAAATAACAAACGTACACACATACATTATTATATAACATTTTCAATTTCCTGTCATACAGACATCTAAAAAACGTGGCTCAATTAATGTTGGTATAGTCCTTATAAATCAAGGGCCCGATTCATGGAAATGTGCGCAGAAATCCTGCACGGGCTGCGCGCCGAGATGGACATTGCGCACCGAATAAAAAATGCGTACCCCGTGTATTCTTGGAATTCATTGAGCAAAGTAACCGTATCCACAAGTCACGACCAGAACGTCCCTGACACGCCCACACGCAAAGCATAAACCGCCAGAACAGCTACCTTCGCGCACTCCCCCAGGCACAAATACACGCACCCTTCAAACAGTGCATAGATTCCCCCGCAAAAGCAGGCCTGCATATAGGGGACCCTGTGCAGGGTCCCCCAAAACTGTTGCCGGCAGCCCAACAACATGCGTATGAAAAATCGTAACCTGGTTTAAACTTGTAAAATCTGCGTGCGTACCCTCGTAAACTGTTCCTGGACCCCGCTAAACTGCTTACCCGCACCCCTAAGTAAGATCGAAACCCTTCTTGCATATATGTACCCCTGAATCCGACATGAAAACCCATCTCCGTGCTGCGAATCATATGCGCAAGTGTACTTACGCATGCCTTCGGGTGACGGATAGTATGAAGGACTTGCGTGGTGCATTCCCTGCTGAGTGATTGCACGCTCGAATCCATGAATATGTCTTGTGCCTGCGGGCCGTCCTTCGTAACGGCCACTTTTTTACATGTTCTTCCCCCTTTTCCGTGTTCCACGTTCTACTCCACCTTCTGCGCAGACCTCGTCCACGGTCTGCGTGGTGTCTCGCGCAAGGCACTCGACGGCTCACAGAGATATGCAGAGCCTGCGCAAACTCCACGCAAGTCCGGGTAAAAAAAAAAGAGCACGCATTCGATTCCATGATCCGACGAACGTGGATTTGCACGCAGTTTGGCGCCCGAGTCCCCTATTTCCCGTGCAAATAATTCCATGAATCAGGCCCCAAAGCTAGCACTTCCTGTATGTACGAGATAGCAGCTATAATGAGAGGGGTATGGGGAATATTTAAAATCCTGTGCCAAAAATGATTAGTGTGCATGGACTCGAAGCTGTGACATGTTTAACGAAATACTTCAGCCGTATTCTTACCAAGTTTGGTCATTCTACGAATTCATGGTTGAGGGTCTCCACTTTCCTTTATGCTTGACACATACAATCACCTTTTGTGTTTACAATAACCGAAAATGAGATCGGTAAAACCAGAGATTTCCAGAGGCGAGTCTGTCACTGGTTCAACTGTTAGGATCAAAAGGTCAATGATACTATTGTTTAGAAACCCACATATTACGGTGGAAATCCTGCATGACAATCAGAGGTGCACAATCGTGAACCCATTCATTTTATCAATACTGAATATGTATAAAGCTTTTAGTTCTGGTTGCAGTCGCCAGTGATGCAAAGTGCGGTCCGTGCATCGCAGAACATGTCTCTAATGGAAGCAGCATGGGCCAAGTGCGGAGGATTCGCTCCATGCCAGTGCAGCAGGTAAATAGGTAGGTTTTTCCTTCCCTGCTACTCATGGGTGTAGGCATACGATTCACCTATACATTTGCATAGGGGTTCTGTTCTCTGCAGTGCACCCCACATCCAGTTATGCAAAACCCCTCAGTGGCTAACAATGGCAAGACGTAGGATTCCATCAATGGTGAGCACACTTCTCATTTCCTCAATAGTTGGTTAGGACTTGTTTCCCCCAATAAAGGAATGAGCTTGTTTTTATGTAGCACGTACCTAGCTGTGAAGCAGTGGGGCGCTGTTCAACAAGGGAATGCAGTAATAAGGTACACAAATATGGACACTATTAGGATAGACCTCCTTGCCTTTTGGCATTTAGTTGATGCTTCTGTTTAGCCTCCTTCACAGAAGGGACTGGCAAACTGACCCACTGCTTCATATGTTCTGGACTACAACTCCCTTGACCCCCACCATTGACTGTGCTGGCAAGGGCCATGGGAGTTGTAGTCCAACACATATGAAGTGCTAAAGGTTTGCAGACCGTGAGTTGAGGATCCCACCTGCCAAAGAATGATGCTTTATAAGCTTCTCTCTTAACCGAGAATCTGCATGAGACTGTAACCCGCCTGCTCTGCACAGCATTGGCCAGCACGGAAGCCAAACTGGAGTACCTCAGTTGTGGAGTGTAAATCTACGGAATTAAACCCTTGGATCTTTCCTACCTCGCAGGAATATATCATTGGTGAGCATCGACCTACAGATATATTCACATGTTCTTTCTACCTTAACAGAGGCGAGGCATGTTTAATATTTTAGTAGATTCTAGGGATTCTAAGCTGATAAGCACCTGGGGAATGCATGCTGGCCTATCCGTGTGTTCAGAACGCAGGCTTTATTTACAGGTAAAAGTTCTCTAGCTGGAACCTAATCACCCGGGCAACCATTTGTCGGCCTTGCCCCTTGCATCTTTTTAGCATCGGAAACCCACACCAGTCTGACGCAAAGTCCAGAGACAACATATACTACAACTCAGCATGACAAAATCAAAACACAACTCGAACTCCCTACCCCCAAAACCAAACAAAAAGCACTGGACAAGAAAAACACAGGACAAGTGGTGTGTGTGAGAAGACAAACACCTGTGGCGTGCTTTGTTACAGGAGCTCTGTGTAATGACGTCACCGTGTCAGGATTCGTTGCTGAACTGGCGTCCTGTCTGTGCCTGTGAAGAGTTCCTTAGCCTCCTTACAGTCACCTGGGAAATGGCCCTACGGTCGACTGCTCAAGCACTCCGTTTGGAGGAGTGAAACTCCATGCAGGAACTGTTGGCCGACCCCTTCACTCACTGAAATCTCTAACTCAAAACCCTTTCTTTACCAACCCCCTTCCTTTCTCCTCCTTTGGCCCTCGCCCCTTTGCATGAATATATGTTCACTGTTGGATAGCAGCTTGGCCCTGCTGCTGTTCAGCTGTCTTTTGATTACTATTCACAATTACCCTCCCCACATGCCTCTCCCCTGTAGCCTCGACGAAGGTCTTGTATCCCTGTGTGCCGTGAACTGACTTTTGGCTGTGCTAGACCCTTGTGATCTCAACTAGCACTTTTTGAATGGATGCACCCCGTAACTCTGCAGTGGGGATCTGAAAATGAAATGAAAACAACATTAATAATGGAAAAACAGAATACAGTATGAAGGGGCGAAGGGGTAATCTTGCTGTTTCCAGTTTGCTCGTTGGTGGCTGTGCTGGAGGGCTGGTGGCCTATATATCTATGCAGAAGTGGCAAGCCCCTAAAACCTCGCCCCCTTCCCTAGCTCAATTGTGTAGAAGGGTAAACCCAAAACCTGATATGAAAAACAATTCCAAAAAGAGAGTGAATGCACATTGTCGGAAAAACGAGTTTAATTACATGCAAACGGCCGGAAAGGTTTAGTCAGCTTTGCGAAGCTGAAAACGAACAAAATAATAGTTTTGTTTGCAATAAATTAGATAATTTACATAAAAACACATACCAGTTACAAAATTATACCACAATCGCTATTGGCTCACCCTATACAAGAATTCTAATCATCCCGACATTCTCTAATCCCATTGGATACATTTACTAAACACAATTCCTAAACCCCTTTCCATGTGGCCATTAGACAGTCAATTACATAGTCATTACATAGTGTGAGGGGTCAGAAATGCAAGACTGAACACAAAGGTATAGTTTTCTCAATTTTTGCCATTTATTAAAATGAAAAGAGGTGGGATAAATGCCTGTCTTTCCCTATCCTAACGAGAATGGTCCTGCCTAGCAAACTAAAACTAAAGAAAGATGACCTAGTGTCCAAAAAGCATCTGACCCACACACTAATACATGTAACAAAAATGTACAAGGAATATTTGGCTGTCTTCAGTTCAACACAAAAATGCAAAGATTCAAATTTATAAGGTTTAGAAAATATTCCTTGTGACCAGGGTTGGGCTCCCTTCCCTTGGATCAATTCAGAAATACTCTTGGAGTATTCTTGAGTAATAGTGTGAAGTTCAGATTCAACAAAGTTCTGTTTAGTTCAACACAAAGGTTTTTTTTTCCATCCACTGCGTCCTTCCACTTGGTAAAGTAAATGTCTCTTTCACAAAACACTAGTTCATAGGCCAAGACAATTGTTTTTCTCCAAACAATGGCTTTCTCAAGATGCAAGGCAAATACTTCTATCACAACTATTCTTTCAATGGAATACATTGGTCATGATAGCACAGTAACTACCTTTATTGATGCAACAGTTTGTCAGCATAATAAAGTTACCAATGTCTTTCCACAGCACCTTTTTATCACAGCCGTATTTCTTCAAATCAACTGTTTCTTACCTGGTGTATTCGCCTGACGGGACAATCTACAAGTAGCCCCTTTCCTGGTTCTCTCTCCTGCCAGGAAGAAAACGTCTACTTCTACAGTTGATCTCTTCTTAGTGGCAACATGGGTTACAGAGCTCACCAAACTGTTGTCTCAGGAAAGGAGAATTGCGCCCTTGTTGCCCTTTTATCTCTTGGTTACAGTGTCTGTGCTGTTGGCAATGTGGGTTATAGTTTTCCCCAAGGTGCCATCTCATAAATGGAGAATTGCTTCCTTTTGGCTTCTTACATGTTCTTTATGATTAAGCCTCCCAGTTTTATGGTATTTATTTTTCTGTCATTTCTGTCTGTATTTATCCACATTTCTTTGGTCATATAAAAAGATAATTCACAACCAGTATTTTTCTGCATTTATTCTAATAAAAAATGCATTTATTAAAGCACACATGCAGCCATATAGGAAAGAGATGCAAGTTCAATTTTTTCCATAACAACACATGGTGCCTTCTGATATATGCTGTCAGAAATTTGAAGAACTTTAATGCTATTTTTATGCAACTTTTACACTTTCTTTGCTGCCAACATGCAAAGTGATTGGCCTGCGACTTATGAGTGACATCATAGAAAACCAGACAGAAAGACCTGTTTTTCAGTTTTTTCCATTTTTATAAATACATACAGGCAGAAAGCAGATTGATTTCCGTCTGAATTTATGTGTAAAAATCAGGAAAACTGAAAGCCTTATTTATGATTTTGTGGCTGTTGGCAATGTGGGTTACATCTCATAAATGGAAAATTGAGCCTTACCTCTTCTGGATAGGCTCTTGGCTGTTGGCAATGTGTGAGGAACTCATTGTGACAACAGTAAGACAGACACAAGTGATCCCAGTTCAAGGGTGTTTATTTAACTGTATGCAGGGTGGAAAAACGCCTACTCTAAACCTAAATCTAAGATGGGAACAAGTGTTGACCATCAAATGAAAAACAAGGCCGTCCTTGTGGCGTCATGTCAAATAATAAAGGCCTATACTAAGAAACCTATTGCCAAACTTCACAACTAATACAAAAAGGGTGTGGGATAGTTTTTAAGAAAAGAAAGAAGTGTTATTAAATAATAAGTCGGCATGCGGTAGCTTGGCACTCCCTTCCCCATGTTTGAAGCGGTATCCAGTCATAGCATCGAATGCCAAAGCACTGAATGCCTTACCATCTAAAAAAAGCATTAAAAAAAAGCATCTAATGCAGTTTTTTTTAAAGGTAAAGGGTTTATTTTAATTGTATTGGGTTTTTAAAGGTTACAAAAAGGGGAATTGGGTAGGCACATTAAAAAAAAAAGAAAACAAAAAAGTATTAGATACTTTTTTTTAGATGGTTAGGCATTCGATGCTTTGGCATTCAATGCTATGACTATAAACCGTTTGAAGCATGGGTAAGATGGGTGCTTGGAGCACAGCATACACTCAAGCTTTCCCAGCACGAGTTAACAGTTCCAATGGCAGCAATCAGGACCGCCGATGGCCAAATCTCGTTGCCTCCGATGGTCTGAGGTATTTACAAAACAAACAAACACAAAAGTTCTTCTTGCAGTTCACATTGGGTTCACCCTTGGGTCCCCCTCTTCTGGGGCTGACCCTTCAAAAATAGTTCCTCTTTTTAATGGATTTTGGCAGATGAGTTCACCCCTGGATCTCACTCTTTCGGGCTTGGACCCGTCTCGACTGTTGTCCTCCTTCCGCCGGGTTCCTTATGGCATTCAACAAGTCTTCCTACTATGGTTCTCACAAAGGTCTGGTCAACAGGTCGTTGTGAACCTCTTTTTCTCAGGTTCACTTGATCAGGGTGATAACTACTCACCACTGGGTTCCCCTCTTCTGGGGCTGACCCTTCTTTGACAAGTGGGACAGTGCTCTTAGCCTGTTTTATAGTGACAGTTGGTTTCTCCCTCTGTCGGGCTCGGATTCCAAAATGACCAGCGGGACAGTGTACTCCTCCTGTCCCCTCCTTAGCGTCTCAATATCTTTTCAAACAGTTCATAGTGGGCATTCCTTGCTTAGTCGACACACTGTTTCTCAGGACTTTAGGCTTTGCTCCCTTCTTGTTAGCACCCCTCTTCTGGGTTCACTCTTGCCAACTTCACAATCACTTACACTTGTAATGTTTACGGGATTTACTTCCCCTTTTACTTTCACCATGTGGGATTTACTTCCCTGTTTCTCAAGTTTGTAGACCAAAGTCTTTCGATTGTTTGAGGATTTTACTAGACCTCCAGTATGACCACGTTGACTTCTTCTGGCGGCTCTCCTACAGCCTTCTGGTTTCTGTAGTTTTTTTTCAAACAGGGATCGACTAGAGTCTCTCAGAGCGACACCCACGTGTTGCCGGTTCCCTCTGCGGATGGTCTCCCCTCTACACTTCTACAGTTCTTTAATAGTTCAATGTAGTTCAAAATTGCCTCTTTGCGTTCCTCATTCAACACAGCCCGGCTTTTATTGGTTCTCCCCTTGACTCACCAGCTGTGATGAACAGCTTGGCTTTCTGCTTTATTGGAGTCAAGGTCGGTACCACGGTAGCAGGAGTTTCCCTTGCTCCCGGTTATCAGCGCTGTCACACTCCCTCTACCATTGACATCAGATGCAAGACTCTTGTGCTATTGTCTGTGATCTTAGGTTCTCCTCCACGAAGGTTCTGCTGGTCTGGTACTAAAAGGGCAAGGTCACTTCTCTCCTCGCCATACTCTTGCTTGCCGCCACCTTTCTCCTTCTCTTAAACTGCTGCCCTTGGGTAGCCGTCTCGTTGTACTGTCTGCCGTGCTCATAGTGTGCTCTCTCGCTCCACCTTTTTATACCTTTGGGGAAAGGGAAAGGTCGTCAGGTGTGCGTGATTCAAGTTAATTGCCTTACTTTTCCTGACCCTTGCGTCGGGACATGTCAGATAAACAGGCTTATTATAAGTCTGTGGTTTTCTATATTGGGGAAAGGTGTGGGTATCAGAAATTATCGTCTTTACATTGGAAAGGGGAGAGGTTGGAGTGTCAGAATATCCTACGGGACATGAAGGGGGAGGTTTGCAAAATGGACGAGAATGATCAGGATGTAGCACAGAACAGAGGGGATTGTGGGAACGGCAGTGAGGTGTCAAAGCAGTTTGGGAATGTGGAAAACGATTATCAGATGGACAGGAAGAAGAAGAATGGGGGCATACGAATGGAGACTGGTGAAACAATGATTCTGGGAGTTATGCTTTTTGGTTGTAACCGGGTTTGGGACCTTAGAGGATTGATTACGTATGGAGGGGATGTTGGATCTGGCAGGAGAGTTCTAACGGGAGGAAGGGAGGCAGATGCAATACAGCCCATGAAAGCCTCAGATATTTCGTCCTCCCCTTCTTCTCCGTCAAGAAACTGCATCTCCCTTTGGGAAGTCTCCTGAGAATAACCCCAGGCTTCCCTACCCAGGTGATCTTTTCCTGCTCGTATGCCTTTTGGGACGGGATAAGAGAAGGTCCTGCCTTTATTGGCCACCTGAATAAGGGACTCTTGAGGTTTGGTAGGTGAGATACCCTTAGGTATTTCACAAATGCGGGTTACCGGTTTCCCCATGTTGACATCTAAGAAATGGGGAATTGCGCTTTTATATTTTGTTAAGCGGAAAACCTGTGCAGTTCCCTCTGGGACCACTGCAAAAGATTTAGGCTTACAGGTGGTGGCAGTAAACCCACTTGGTAGCTGTCTGTACCACACAGATTCACCTGGTAGCCGTGGCTGAGCAGTCAGACCTCTCTCAAGAAAAGTTAGGCAGTATGTGGAGTATACAAAATAGGGCAATTTACACAGTAGAACAAGCAAACACGGAACAGAGCTTGGGTGTAAAGATATATAGGTATTTATTTATAACAACACATCTATGAAAACACTCTGGCACTAATACGGCAAACAACTTCAATTACAATTACTATAAGTCAATCAATCCCTCTAACCATAGTCCGACAAGTCTAGGTTCAATGGCACCACTTAATTGCAGACAGAGGTGAATGCTTTAACCTAGATGGCACTCTAGTATTCGTTAGGATGGGAGAGAAACGGCAGGGTATGAAATCAACTTGGTACCAACACTTTTACGAACAAATGCAAGGCAAGTAAGGCAGGGTCTACTGTGGATCGCAAAGTCAGAGGCCAGGCCCACTCGGAGAGAGGCAAGGCGATATGTCCCAAAAAGTATCACAGTGGAAATGCACTTCAAGTCTTTGTCGCAAATTGTTATAGAAAGATTGGCCCAGTTCAGAATAGAAAGTTGAGAAAGCTTGGAGGCGACCCAATGGAGAGGTGAGGATTAAGACACCTCACGCTAACCGTCACGAGGGAAGCCAGGTGGACACGATACCTTGTATGTGGAGAGACAGCTCCGGCGGGGGCAGTTGTTCCTGGTGGTGGATGCAAGTCGAGGCTTTGCCAAGAGAAGAGATGATCTCGTCGTCGATGGAAAGTTGAAGATCGTTGCACCACCAGGGAAGAGACCAGCCGCGGAGTGCTCCGTCACAAGGCACCACCTTTTGGTCGTGGTACAGTGGGTAGTGGCTATCCAGTTGCCGGGGTGCTCTGCACGTGCAATTCGACCACTACGCCCTGGAACGAAGAAAAAGCAAAGGGGGACTGGTTGTTCCCACCAGTCAGGGGAAGAAGACTCTCCGGCAGGGAGATCTCCTCTGTCGTCGGGAAGTGGTGAGTCGGTTCAGCAGGGCTCCACCAGAGGTGTCGTCGTTGCAGGTCAGCTCAGCGTTACCCTCGTCGGATTTTTAGGTCCTGTGGCAACTTCTCCAGATCCAGTCCCAAAATCCCTGCTTTTATGCAGAAAACCACTTGGGCCAATCACACCAGAGTGCGACTTGAGTTGGCAAGGCAGCTCAGTCCAGGGTGCCTAAACCCCCTGCCACACCCATTGTGGTACCCAGACAGAATGGCACCACTTTGGAGGGCTTCTGTGCAGAAGCCCACCAAAAGTGGAACAAAGGGCTCAACCTTTGGTTTAGGAGTCACAGAGACGAACACAGACGCCATTTTAAAAACCGAGTTCTGGCAGAAAATACCAACCGATAGATTTGTTTAAGACAAATAAACCGGTGTTATGTTAGAGATTAATGAGAAAAAGTATCAACCTCCAACAATGGTAAGAATCCCATAGTTATATTCGGGATCGAATATAACAAATAGTTTCCACTGCCACCAGCCAAAACTCGACGAGGGGGGACGGGACAGTGCCCCCTCGAATAACAGACCCAGGGGTAATCGAATTACCCCAACCAGTACGTCCACAATAGGATGGTTTGTACTAGTTCTGTTAGTAAATTTAGGTCTAGTAAAGCCAATGGTGACTTTACATGCCCGGGGAGACAGTAGTCAGTCCCCGGGCATGGAGTCTATGGTGGGGGTCCTCTAGGACGCCCCGGTGTTACGGCACGGAGGGTGCGTTGTAACACACATAGAAAAACAGATGAGACCCTATGGAGTAAAAGACCCCATAGCCCATAGAACACGTTGACATTCAATGGAATTAACCACATACATGTCCATGAGTGGGAGAAAAGAGTCTCACTCTTGGTAGGATGGAAAAAAAAACCTCCAGAAATCCAGCAAAGCTGCTGGGGGACTGACTAGGTTAGGAAATTCAGCCTAAACAGAGAATTCTCCCTAACATATTTCGCCAATCAAGAGGTTCAATTAGGACTTTATTTAAATCTTTTTGCCTACCCCTCCTTCTTTCACTTTGCTATTGGGTTCCCTGTGGCTAAATTGCAGGAGCGGAAAATGCTCTGAAGCGCCCCAGAGCCCTGTATCTCTTTTGAGGCTCACCGGTTACTGCTGGCAGCTTCGGTGTCCGCATCAGGTGGCGCATAGCACAGCAGTTCTTCTCTTCGACGTCTCTGGGACTTCTTCGGTTCTCTCACCATCTGGGTCCCTCTCTCTCTGGAAGCTTTTGCTGCTTCACTTTCAGCGACCACAGCTCTCCCGATCTCCTGTCTTCCTCGCAGGCACCGCCACATCGCTTCCTAGCCTCTCTCCACTACTGGTGCTTTGCACACGATCTGGCCCCAAGCCACATCTTGGCGGAGTGCTTGTTTCACATGCAGCTTCGACCACTTTGGTATCTTCCACACTGCCTCCATCGCTGCTGCTCCTTCCCTTCCTCTTCCACCTCCACATAACTGTGGTCCACTTTCAGATTTAAATGTCCCGCTCCAGTGCCTTGCCTTCGACCAACTAGATCACATGTTCTCTTCAGTGACACTTTTGATCCTCATTGACTCCTGGTCCTTCTTCATCATCCCACTACCACAGGCATTATGGATCTTGAAGTCCATAATTAATTTAAGTCTTTCAGGTCTACTCATTTATGTTTCACTGTTGCATTGAATGTTATTAAAGTTAGGAGATGTTATATGAGGGATATGTGGCTTATCATTAGGGCTCAGATTTCAACTCAAGACTGAATCATGGCCATTAGAGGATGTCTCATCTAATTCAGGAACTCCCAAACTATATAACTTATTCTGCCTAGGGTAACTTTTCACAGAGGTTTCTTTGGCTTTCCTCATGAGAGGGACTTTTACAATGACAGGGTGTCATTAGATATTTGGTGATTACAGGACTCTCATTCTCACTAGAAGACGAATACCATGTCTCTCCCAAAGGAGTGACCACTTGCCCCTGTCGGCCATCTCCTCCCATGTGATCCTCCCATGGTACCTCCCCCAGTGTTAGGATCAGGTAGTGACTGCCTTCCCCTGGCCATATGGGAGGAGATTTTAGGTTGGGGTTCAGTGATGACTCAGCAGGATTCCTCACATAAGTCAATCATTGCATCCTAAAATATAATTGGTTTATTAGCTCAAACAATTCAACAGTTGAAATGTTAACCAGGTACGTGATGTGAATAGCCTCAATATGATTTTCTACATTAGAGGGAGGAGAAAAAGAAAAGTGACCATTCCTTTGATTGCATAATAACCCCCGTATTGCCCCAGGCAAGCTGGCGTCCCAAACTGCCCCTTCAGCATTCCTTAGCCTGACCTCATGCGACATCCATCTTTAACCCCCTTAGCATGTATTATGCTTATCTTTCTGAGAATCCAGATGGAACCATAAGACACTGGTCAAGCTCTGCCCTCGAGTATCCATTCCATGCATGCATTATTTAACCCCAATTCGACCCTCGCAATCTAACTGGACCCCACTGGTCATTAAGAAAAAATGGCTTCATGTTCTCAGGAAGTTTGTCTCATGTATCTATGCATCCATCCTGCTATAAAACCAAACCTAATGGCAATTCATTCCGTCCTCTCCTCCAGAGGCCATTTGGTCTGCAATCACTTTCTGCTCGACATGGTTCACTTCCTCCCCTCTCTTGACCTGGTCATTCAAGTACGCTGGGGCTAAGAAAGACTCAGGCATTGCAAACCAGAAACTCTGCAACCTTGGCAGACTTCAATCTTCTAAGTGATTATGCACAGACGGTAGAACTCATAACACCATAATATTCTAACGGCATATTCAATCTAAGTCATCTGAAGTCCCCTACACAGTCACTTCATAAATTGACTGCTTCTCTGTTGACAAACCATTTCTCTAGCAAGCGCGGAGCCCCTGGCAATTCACTCTAGGCCTTACAAAGTTATCCCAAAGTTGTCCCCCACAGATAACATTGTTGCCTGTTATGTTGCTACCTGATGCAAACTAAAATGTATTCAAAATAACATACAACGTAACACATATATCCCAAATCTTCTAACTACACAGAACACATGTTAATTGCAATATTGTGTTTAAAGAAGCCGCACCATAGGCTAATAAAACGTACATAGCATAAACCTTTTTTCCTTGTTGGGACATTGTACGTGCATCCCAACAATTGCCATTGTATTACCCCAAATGCACCTGTTTACTGCCCACACTCCACCCCTACTTCCCCCCACAACTGAGGAATTTACTGTCAGCGGTAGGTGCCGTCACTATGGGCAGTGCCCACCAAAACCTCCTACTTGGTCGGCGTGGGCCCTCGGCATACTCTTCACCTCCCTCAATGCCACTCAAGACCCTCGCTCAAAGCTCCACCCTCCCTCCATGCATTGGATTCAATCCTCACATGCCCTGGAAATGGAAGAGAGACTCAACTTGGGATCCAGGGGCTTCCATTTCTGTTGCAGCCATGTTTTTTGATGTCAGGCCGAATCCACCTGCTTGCTGAGTGTAGAGCCCTGGATGCTGTGGACCTCCCAGGTGCCCTGCATGCACCCGCGGTCTCACCTACGGTGAGAATAAAGACCAAGGCATGGAGCGGGATAACATGCGTGTTCTTTATTCAATGTATAACAAGAACTACCCCACTATCCGCCCTAACCCCAACGTCTCTTCCCTTGCTCTCGGCACCAAACGAGGGCCGTCCTCCATAACGATGCGGGAGGGTGGCACAGTCGCACTCGTGACATGACATTGAGGTGCGTTTTTTCTTGAACTCGTCCCCATGGCACTAATAGTAAAAAAGAAATATATATTATTCTGCACCAGCAGGAGATAACAGTCCATGCCCTCCTTAAAGGTGACCCCTCTGTAAAGTCTGACGCTTTACTCAGGCCACTTAATTTATTTGCATTTTTAAAGCGCTTACACCGCCCGGGGGCATCAAGGCTCTGTTACAGGAATATGTCTTAGTTGTGTATTTATAACGCGCTTAATACCCAGAGGTTTCTAAGAGCGGACCCGGGTATCGAAACTGTGTTGCTTCGTGTGGTCTTGTTTCCAAGGCGAGCACATTGCCGCTGAGCTATCCTCCTGGGCTTAACTTGGTCAGTTGGCGTTACCACCCGCTATGTCCCTTTATTTCTTAAATGTTTCCAGTGAGATTTTTTTGAACAGGGTAAAGGTCCACGACCTTGAGCGCCACTGGCGTGAACAAGAGTATGTGAACATGATCGTCATTAAGTGAAAAAGGGAAGGAGCCTCTTTCAGAAACTAGAAAGGCTGGGTGGAAGGTATGCTTCTGAAGTTGAACATGATGAATGCGACTTCTCCCCACTCCACAATGGCTGATGAAACTGTTGACGTTTCTTTTTAATGTGCCTTTTTTACCGTTATGACATAAGCTGAGATAGTAGGCGCGAGCTACATGAGACGAGCGAGTGGATATGTAACTTTAAGAGAGTGTGGGTCAAAGGCCGTGCTATCATTAAAGACTCGCACTCTTGCTGCTGGGTGGATCTTTGCCAGCCCTGTCTCTGCTTTGATGGATGCTCGCAAAAATATCCCATGCGTCACCTAACACCATTCCATGTGTGGAGCGTGGGGGGGTCTGTGTGTTTGTTTTTAAACCATCGTACTGGGAAAATTATGAGACGGGTACTCTCCAGCCATTCACTCCACTACTCTGTCATTTCCTTATTATTTATTTATTTTTTGGGGTGTTTTATAAAGTTCTGCCTCGGCTCCAATGAGCCAAAGGATGCACCAGAGAGACCCCAGATTCTAGCAGGAGCGTCTCTATTTTAAGGGTGCAATGTGGGGGTCTTGTCTAGGCGGGCTCACTGGAACTAATGTCTAACAGTCTAACAGTTCACGATTCGATGGAGCCAAAAGTACTTCGATATTGCTAATGTTCAGAAGCAAAAGTTATAAGAAGGAGGGGAGACAAGGTCAAGCCTTGGAAATGAAGAAAAAGGGATTCACCCAGTTTCCTCAACAGAACACAGTACCTTGTTCCAATGGTGCAGCTGGTGCCCTGGCAGTTGTTCCTGTTGGTTTCCTGCAGACCCACGATTCCTGGAGCTTCGTCGAGAAGGAGGATGTCTGAAGGGGGTCTGCACCACACAGGGATGAGGCCGGCAGCAGCAACACGGAATAAAAGGTGCGCTCGTTAAAAACAGGAGAGGCTCTTCAGGTGGCTATCCGGACCACTACAGCAGTGTGCAGCGATTTCGACCATGGAAGAGGACCCTCTGGCTGTAGAAGATGAGCTGGTTATCCCCACCAAGCTCAAGGGAAGAAGACTCCGGACTGGATCTTCTCTGAGTCGTTGAAGGGCAGATAGCTCAGGACTGCAGCAGGGCTTCACCGGGACGGGGTAGTTGCAGCAGCCGTCGTTCTCTCCGCTTCTCTTCGGTTCCTTGTAGTTCCAGTGGCGACTCTCTGACTTCTAGCCCAAGAGACCTGCCTTTTATGCGAAAAACCCACATTCACGCAGCCTGGCTGTCAATCACCCAGCAGGGGGGTTGTCCAGTCCCGACAAGTACCCTGGCCAATCTTGACAAAGTGCGACTTGGGTTTCCTAGGATACCCTGTGCAGGGGGTGCCTACACCCCTCCCTTACATCCAGCCCACCTAGACACCCAGGCGCCCTGAGGAGGGCTTCTGGGCAGAAGCCCGCCAAAAGACAGTGAACAAAGAAAGCGAACGTAGTTTGCCACGCAAAGTAAAACACAAGAAGGACTTTAACAAAAAGAAATGGCGAATAAACCCAACCAGAGCCAAAAGAAAGACGATTTGGTCAAGTGGGTTTATGTTTGAGGCTAATATAATAGCCAAGAACAGTACCACTTTTATCTAATATAATCGCGGTAGAAACGTTAGGGTAGATACCACTGCCACCAACCAAGTCGAAATGTTAAAAGAGCGAAACAATGCTCTGGGAGGTACAGATAAAAAGGGATACGAGTTAACCCTTTCCAGTACTCCATGGAAGATGGGGTGTACTGGATCTGTGGGAGATTGACTAAGGAAAGTTAATGGTAACTTTACCCTTTTCTGGGGGACTGTAGTCCCCTCAGAAATGGAGTCGAGGGAAGTCTCAAAGACAACCCTGTGCTATGGCACTGAAGGTGCTGTGTGACACACACAAAGAAGGGGGCTACTGAAGTGGTGTACTTCAGAGTCCACAATCACAAAAACAGATGGAAACACATAGCAAAACACAGGTAAGAGTAGGGAAAAGCTCTCACTCTTACCAGGTGGAAAAAAATAAACTCCAGAAGTCCAGCAAAGCTGCTGGGGGACTCACTAGGTGAGAGAAATTAGCCATAAATGAGAATTCTCCCTAAGAGTCAATAATTGTTAATTTAAGCTTTAATGACATAGCAAATTTCAAAATTAAGAAGAAGGTGCCAGCCTATCCCTTAAACCAACAATGCTAGCATCCCCGTTCACCGAAGGGGTACAATTGGCACCTTAGTGGTGACCCCCAGAAGATAGTCCCCTGTTTGTTTTTATTTACCCAGCGTCTCCTCATGCCTCCTCCTTTTCAGGATTCTGCGTGCACCGGTGGTGAGTATGGTAACTCGATAACCCCCTATATAAAGGGCTGGCCCCCTTGACTCATCCTCTTCTGCAGTCAGAATTTCGTAAATCCCTCCCGCACTCTCCTTAAGTTTATAGTTTGTCGGGTGCATAACGTTTTGATTTCCCCAGAAGTCGCAGATGTTGTAATGGCCGCGTTGCGCGGTGCTCCAAAGCCCAAAGTAGCAGCTACCATAACAAATACCATAGTGCATCGTTCACATACTCTGGGGCCGCAGTGTAGCCGTGACGGCTGGCCTCAGGAAGAACGCGACTGCACCCCAATCGTAGAAGAGGGGGGCAGTCAAAAGAACTGACTGACAAAGGGTTCAGGGTGGGCCATAAAAAGAAATATATCCCGGAAGTAATCTATCCGGTCGTGACCCTGACCTGGAAGAAATTGTCAGTGTGGTTAATCAGCTTGATTATAGAATTTTCATCAGCGATTATGGCTGGAATGGCTAAAACAAATAACTGCCTGACAATGAATAAAGCCTGCAACCTTTTAATAGCCCTTCAACAATGTGGCATTCTCTCTTATTTTCATTATTTGTGGGTGTTAGGGAGAATTCTCTGTTTAGGCTGAATTTCCTAACCTAGTGAGTCCCCAGCAGCTTTGCTGGATTTCTGGAGTTTGTTTTTTCCATCCTGCCAAGAGTGAGACTCTTTTCTCCCACTCTTGCACATGAATGTGGTTAATTCCTTTGAATGTCAATGTGTTCTATGGGCTATGGGGTCTTTTACTTCATAGGGTCTCATATGTTTTTCTATGTGTGTTACACCGCACCCTCCGTGCCATACCACTGGGGCATCCTAGAGGATCCCCACCATAGACTCCATACCCTGGGACTGACTACTGTCTCCCAGGGCATGTAAAGTCACCATTGGCTTTACTAGACCTAAATTTACTAACAGAACTAGTACAAACCATCCTATTGTGGACGTACTAGTAGGGGTAATTCGATTGCCCCTGGGTCTGTTATTTGAGGGGACACTGTCCCGTCCCCCCACGTCGAGTTTTGGCTGGTGGCAGTGGAAACTACTTGTTATATTCGACCCCGAATATAACCCTATGGGATTCTTTCCATTGTTGGAGATTAATACTTTTTCTCGTTAATCTCTAACATACCACCGGTTTATTTATCTTAAATAAATCTATCGGTCGGTATTTTCTGCCAGAACTCGGTTTTTAAAATGGCATCTGTGTTCGTCTCTGTGACTCCTAAACCAAAGGTTCAGCCCTTTGTTCCACTTTTGGCGGCCTTCTGCACAGAAGCCCTGCAAAGTGGTGCCATTCTGTCTGGGTACCAGAGGGGGCGTGGGAGGGGGTTTAGGCACCCTGGACTGAGTTGCCTTGCCAACTCAAGTCGCACTCTGGTGTGATTGGCCCAAGTGGTGAGCCACCCCGCTCACCACTCAGCGTGTTTTGATTGACAGCTAGGCTGAATGAATGGGGGTTTTCTGCATAAAAGCAGGGCTTTTGGGACTGGATCTTCAGAGGTTGCCACAGGACCTAAGAATCCGACGAGGGTAAAGCTGAGCCGACCTGCAACGACGACACCTCCGGTACAACCAGGAACAACTGCCTCCGCCGGAGCTGTCTCTCCACATACAAGGTACCGTGTCTGACTGGCTTCCCTTTTTGCCGGATAGTGTGAGGTGTCTTAATCCTCGCCTCTCCATTGGGTCGCCTCCAAGCTTTCTTAACTTTCTGTTCTGAACTGGTCCAATCTTTCGATACCAATTTGTGACAAAGACTCGAAGTGCATTTCCACTGTGATACTTTTTGGGACATATCACCTTGCCTCTCTCCGAGTGGGCCTGGCCTCTGAACTTTGCGATCTACAGTAGACCCTGCCTTACTTGCCTTGCATTTGTTCGTAAAAGTGTTGGTACCGAGTTGATTTCATACCCTGCCTTTTCTCTCCCATCCTAACGAATACTAGAGTGCCATCTAGGTTAAAGCATTCACCTCTGTCTGCAAATAAGTGGTGCCGTTGAACCTAGACTTGTCGATCTATTATTAGGGGGATTGATTTACTTATAGTAATTGTAATTGAAGTTGTTTGCCGTATTAGTGCCAGAGTGTTTTTCATAGATGTGTTGTTATAAATAAATACCTATATATCTTTACACCCAAGCTCTGTTCCGTGTTTGCTTGTTCTACTGTGTAAATTGCCCTATTTTGTATACTCCACATACTGCCTAACTTTTCTTGAGAGAAGTCTGACTGCTCAGCCACAGCTACCAGGTGAATCTGTGTGGTACAGACAGCTACCAAGTGGGTTTACTGCCAACACCTGTAAGCCTAAATCTTTTGCAGTGGTCCCAGAGGGAACTGCACAAGTTTTCCGCTTAACACTGGTGTACAGCAGTGGGATTTGTATCGAGTATACAGTTTAGAGTGCTTTTCAACACTTTAGGATAACTAACCACAAAGCTTAGCACTAAAAAGCAACTTTCAAAAACATGTCTACTATGGAGGTTTACAGTCAAGAGTCCTTGTCAGGTGAAATTACTGAGAGTTTGAGAGCTCTCTTTAGACATGAGAATCTTTCTGTAAGAGGCAAGAAAGTAGAACTGATAGCAAGATTGCTGGAAAACCAAAGTCAGGGTACTGGTTCAGAGGAACCAACTTCTCCAGCGAATGTAGAAAACAGTGATGGTATTGATCTGAATCAAAGTCTTGATAATGAGACAGAAGAGGAAAGTGAACCTAATGAAGTTAGCCACTCTGAGCCTCTGAATGCCTTAACGACTGTACCTACGGGGCCCATACCAGGTCCCACATGTAACCCTGCTTATTTTGAACTTGAAAAAATGAAGCTCGAATTAGAATACAAACGGTTTCTGGCTCAGTCTGAAAGAAACCAAGAGCTCGAGTTCAGACGGATGAATGTCCAGGCTGAGCAGAAGCAAGCTGTGTTAAGGCTCAGAGAAATAGAACTTAATCACGAGTTAGAGATGAAAAAGTTGTCTGTGGAAAATGCTTCTCTCTCCTCTGGTTCCTCTAGGAGCTCCAGTCCCAAAAGACCTCGGATGCCGAAGGAATTAGTGGGTATGTATGAACCGAGATTGGATGCTTTGGATTGCTTAAAAGTGTTTGAGTACAATCATGGGCTCCAGGACATCGCCGGGAATGAGTTACTTCCCTGGTTGTTCTCTAGGCTCCCCCCTGTTGCGACTGATGTGGTAATGGAGTTGTGGGAGGCGGATAAGGAGGATTACGAAAGTGTGAAACTAGCTTTGATAGCTAGATTCGGGAAGACCCCTTCCCAGTATCTTAAGAGGTTTAGAACCCTCAAAAAGCATGATGGTACCCCTTGGGCTACCTGGGTGAGTGAAGGGTTGAAAAACTTAGAGGGATGGATTAAGGGTTACAAAGTGAACAATTATGAGGGTATGAAGAATCTTTTTATGTTGGAGTCTATTTATGATGCCTGTTCTCCGGAGCTCAGACAGCACTTGGCTGATTCGAAGGAATTGGATTCCAGGAAGCTAGCTAAGGCTGCTGACTTGTGGGTTGCCAACAGGGCCACTCATAAGGATTCTGGGGCAACTCAGAAAAAGGATGAGGAAAAGCAGCCTAACAAAGACTCAAAAGAGAATTCGAATAACTCAAATTCCAAAGAGGGCCCCAAACAAAACCAGAAGGGTAGGCCACCAGGAAAACCGCAGCAGAATAGTGTGTCTTCTGGTGCCAAACCGGAAGGAGGCCAGAACAAGCCACCATTCCAGAAAGCATTCGGTAAATGCTTTGTTTGTGGCTCGACTGACCACGTGAAATGAGATCCCAGATGTAAGGGTAAACCTTCAGGGGTCCAGCTTGTCTCCTTAGCCTTCGCTCCAGAGGAGGAAGTCCAAATGGCAAGTGGAAACTTTCTACTGCTGGCTGCTGAACCCATTGGAGTCTCAGCCAGTGTTTCTTTAGTATCTCTGGGGTTGTGGGAACAACAGAATTTAGATGTCTATAATTCTATCCCCGATAATACTAAAGAGTATTATAAGGACAGTGTCCAGGTGAATGGTCAGGAGACTCCTGCCATTAGGGACATTGGGGCCAGCATAACTGTGGTGGATACATCGTTTTTTCAGGCTGAGGATGTTGCTAAGGCACCCAAACGCCTCACCAAGTTAGCTGGAGGGCCTGTGCCGAAGCTTCCCCAATTACCAGTTCTCATCCAGTGTAACGACATGACTGTGAAGATACCTGTCAGCATACAGAGTGAGGTACCAGGACGCGTTCTGTTGGGTAACAACATGAAAACTCACGGAGTTGTCGCATACCCCCAGACCTCCTAGTAAACGGTTACAGGAGCTAACCAGACCTGCAAGGGAGAGAACCATGTGAGGTACTCTCCAGGAGATGATGACGAAAGATATCACTCCTGCTCCACTGGAATTGTCAGCTGCTGTCTCAAGGAAATCAGAAGCGAAAGGGAAACCTAAGACTTCTATACTGAAACCAGCAGCCAGCATTTCAGTGCAGCCAACAAGGACTTCCCTGCGGTTGTCCAAAGTTACACCTGTAACTCCACCTCCAGCTGAGGCTGAGAGGGAGGTACAACCCTGTGTGGTAGAATTAGACTCTGAAGAAGAGCTAATGGAAGGCCAGGAACTCATTGGAGATCTGGTTCCTGTTGACCATCCTGAGCTGCAGTCTTTACTGGCAGAAGGTGGACCCAGCAGGGCAGACTTCAGTAAGGGACAGAGAGAATGTCCAACTCTGGAAGGTCTTCGCCGCCAGACAGAAGCTCAGGCTGAAGGGCAAGAGCCTGGGAAATACAGGTTGCACTGGGAAGATGGCCTCTTCTACAGTGAACCGACCAAGTCTGCACCTGGAGACTACAAACGACTTGTAGTACCCCAAGAGAACAGACCACAGTTCTTGCAGTTAGCCCACGAGATTCCTTTGGCTGGTCACTTGAGCTTCAAAAAGACCAAGGAAAGGCTCTCTCTCTACTATTATTGGCCAAAGATGGGGGCCGAAGTAGAAAAACACTGCAGGAGCGGCCACACCTGCCAGACCTCTGGTAAGGTGGGCTCCAAGAATGTGGCACCTTTAGTGCCTCTCCCAGTTGTGGGAGTTCCATTTGAGAGAGGATGGGATTGACATTGTTGTTCCCCTTGATCCTCCAACCTCCTCAGGCAACAGGTTTATACTTATTGTAGTAGACCATGCTACTAGGTATCCTAAGGCAATTCCTATGAGGACTGTTACAGCTCCGGCTGTGGCTAAGGCCCTCCTTGGTATTTTTACCAGGGTCGGGTTTCCTAAGGAAGTAATCTCTGACAGGGGGTCAAACTTTATGTCCCACTACATGAAAGCCATGTGGAAAACCTGTGGAGTTACTTACAAATTCTCAACAGCTTACCACCCACAAACCAATGGGTTGGTAGAACGGTTCAACCGAACCATGAAGAGCATGATAGGTGCTTTAGAAGAATCCCTTAAACGAAAGTGGGACCTTCTACTGCCATGCCTTCTCTTTGCTTATAGAGAAGTCCCTCAGGAGGGAGTAGGTTATTCTCCCTTTGAGCTTCTCTATGGTCATCCCGTCAGAGGTCCATTGGCCCTGATTAAGGAGGGGTTGGAGAGTGCTCCTTCCCCCAAGCCAGTCAGAGTGACTGACTACGTGATAGGTCTCCAGAGGAGAATGTCGCACATGATGACAGGAGCAAGCGATAACTTGAAAGCTGGACAAGCATTGGTCAAGCACTGGCATGATCAAAAGGCTAACATGGTTGAGTTCACTCAAGACCAGCTAGTTCTCGTTATGATCCCAACAAGGCAGAGGGCCTTGCAAGACAAATGGATGGGACCCTTCAGAGTTGTGGGTAAACTCGGAGAGGTCAACTATCTGGTGGACTTGGGCAATCCCAAGGAGGCTCCGACAGTCCTCCACACCAACCGACTCAAAGTGTATGTCTCAAGACCTGATGTAGGAGCATTGCTTCTAGCATCATCAGAGGAAGAAGAAGAGAGTGAAGCTCTTCTGGATCTCCTCAGAGGCTTACCTTTAGATGAAAAAATTGAAGGAGTAAATCTCTCTTCAAATCTGACACCTGAGCAACAAGAAGAGTGCAAATCTATGCTGAATCAGTTTGCCTCTCTGTTCTCACTTTCGCCAAGCTTGACCCCTTGGGGCCAGCATGACATACTCACTGGTGAGTGTCTACCAGTCAAAAGCAGAGGATACCGAATGTCAGAAAACCTACGAACCCACATCAAAGGTGAGGTCAGCAAGATGCTTGATCTCGGGGTAATAAAGCCCTTTACTAGTCCATGGTCTAGCCCAGTTGTGTTAGTACCAAAGGCCGGATCTAAAGAACTTAGATTCTGTGGATTATAGAGCTCTTAATGCAGTCACCAAGACTGATGCCCACCCGTTGCCATGAACAGATGAGTTGGTGGATAAACTTGGCGCCGCCAAGTTCCTCAGCACATTTGACTTGACGTCAGGCTATTGACAAATAGCCCTGACAGACCATGCCAAGGAGAAAACTGCATTTTCTACCCCCGTTGGCTTATACCTGTTTAAGGTAATGCCTTTCGGATTAAAAAATGCACCTGCTACATTTCAACGGATGGTAAACCAGGTTCTGAATGGGATGGAGGACTTCTGCATGGCATACTTGGATGACATAGCAGTGTTCAGCAATTCCTGGGAAGAACATGTAACCCATCTACGAGATGTTTTGCAGGCTCTTGGACGAGCCAATCTGACCATAACGGCGAGTAAATGCCAAATTGGACAGAGTAAGGTAGTCTATCTTGAACATGAGGTAGGAGGTGGAGAAATAAGGCCTTTGCTCAGTAAGATTGAAGCTGTGCAAAATTGGACAGACAACACCTACTACTCAGACCCAAATGAGAGCCTTCTTAGGCCTCACTGGGTATTACAGGAATTTCATTGAGAACTATGGGACCATAGCTTCTCCACTGAATGTCATCTCCTCGCCCAAATTTCCCAAAAAGGTTAGATGGAACGAGGAGTGCAATCAGGCCTTTGAAAACCTGAAAAAGGCTCTTTCCCAAGGCCCAGTACTCAGAGCTCCTGATTACCACCAAACTTTCATTGTGAAGACAGATGCTTCTAATGTAGGAATAGGTGCAGTACTCAGTCAACTGGATGGGAAAGGTAGGGAGCACCCCATTTGCTTCATCAGCCGCAAGCTGAAGGATCCTGAAACAAGGTGGGCAACAATCGAAAGAGAATGCTTTGCTATCGTGTGGGCTCTGAAGATGTTTAGGCCATACTTGTATGGTTCTACTTTTGTCATTCAGACTGACCACCAACCCTTGAGATGGTTAATGCAAATGAAAGGGGAAAACCCAAAACTACTGAGATGTTCGATCTGCCTGCAAGGATTTGATTTCACCATTGAGCACAGGTCAGGGTGTCACCACCAAAATGCTGATGGTCTCTCCAGGATGTATGTCATCGACTAGAGGTATGAGATTCATCCAGGAGTGGATTAAATCCTCCTGTCCCTTAGTCTGGGGCGGGGGGCGAGTGTTAGGGAGAATTCTCTGTTTAGGCTGAATTTCCTAACCTAGTGAGTCCCCCAGCAGCTTTGCTGGATTTCTGGAGTTTGTTTTTTTCCATCCTGCCAAGAGTGAGACTCTTTTCTCCCACTCTTGGACATGAATGTGGTTAATTCCTTTGAATGTCAATGAGTTCTATGGGCTATGGGGTCTTTTACTCAATAGGGTCTCACATGTTTTTCTATGTGTGTTACACCGCACCCTCCGTGCCGTAACACTGGGACGTCCTAGAGGATCCCCACCATAGACTCCATACCCTGGGACTGACTACTGTCTCCCAGGGCATGTAAAGTCACCATTGGCTTTACTAGACCTAAATTCACTAACAGAACTAATACAAACCATCCTATTGTGGACGTACTAGTAGGGGTAATTCAATTGCCCCTGGGTCTGTTATTCGAGGGGGCACTGTCCCGTCCCTCCTCGTCGAGTTTTGGCTGGTGGCACTGGAAACTACTTGTTATATTCGACCCCAAATATAACCCTATGAGATTCTTCCCATTGTTGGAGGTTAATCCTTTTTTCTCGTTAATCTCTTGTCAAACTAGAAATTATATCGTGCCTCCTATTGCTATGAATATATGTATATTGGCCTACGCCAAGCTGCTAACAAGCTGCTTATAAACTACATGTGAATAAACTCGCATTGCAAGGTCCTGACCTTAGAAACCATGTAAACTGTCATTTTGGGTCAAGCCGCAATTTTAGGTTTTCTTGCTCTATAAAGTCACCATGTGAGCTAAAATGGTAGCCTATGTTATTCAGAACAGAACTTGATTGTCATGACCTCTGTACAGCCAATGTATAACTTGCCTGCAGGCCACTTGTTAGGGTCATGAGCTGAGACCTTGTCCTTCTGCTGACCTGTGTGCAATGGATTACCTGTATCACCAAAACTGATCTATAATTGAATGAGAACACCTGCTTAACTATATTGTATAAATTAAGTCCCACATTGTAATGTTAGGCCTAGAGCATATATTATTACCATTTCTTCTTGTTAATGTATAAACCTAAGATGAACTAGATTTGACCTGGCAAGGGACCCTAGAGCAGTAACTTATTTATGGAATGGTTAACCTGCAGAAAGGCTGGACAACAGGCTGGAGAAATGTATAAAAGCCTGACTGTTTCAATTAATATTTGCACTCACTGAGCACACCGAAGCACGCCGGAGTTCGCTGTGTTGTACTGAGGGTCGATAGCTATCTGAATTTTGTTCTGTTCTTTTGTAACTGGATTCAGTATAAAATAAAGTACTTTCTATGTTCCTTTGTAACCTGTGTTTGGTGTGTTTCCTTTTTGGTTACCCTGCCTCATATTATTTCCTAGTTTTCACACTCTAACATACCACCGGTTTATTTATCTTAAATAAATCTATCGGTCGGTATTTTCTGCCAGAACTCGGTTTTTAAAATGGCGTCTGTGTTCGTCTCTGTGACTCCTAAACCAAAGGTTGAGCCCTTTGTTCCACTTTTGGCGGGCTTCTGCACAGAAGCCCTCCAAAGTGGTGCCATTCTGTCTGGGTACCACAGGGGGTGTAGGAGGAGGTTTAGGCACCCTGGACTGAGTTGCAATGCCAACTCAAGTCGCACTCTGATGTGATTGGCCCAAGTGGTGAGCCACCCCGCTCACCACTTAGCGTGTTTTGATTGACAGCTGGGCTGAATGAATGGGGGTTTTCTGCATAAAAGCAGGGCTTTTGGGACTGGATCTTCAGAAGTCGCCACAGGACCTAAGAATCGGACGAGGGTAAAGCTGAGCCGACCTGCAACGACGACACCGCCGGTGGAGCCCTGCTGAACCGTCTCACCACTTCCCGACGACAGAGGAGATCTCCCCGCCGGAGAGTCTTCTTCCCCTGACTGGTGGGCACAACAAGTCCCCTTTGCTTTTTCTTTGCTTCCAGGGCGTAGTGGTCGAATTGCCCGTGCAGAGCAACCCGGCAACCGGATAGCCACTAGCCCATACCGCGACCAAAAGGTGGTGCCTTGTGACGGAGCACTCCGTGGCTGTTCTCTTCCCTGGTGGTGCAACGATCTTCAACTTAGACGACGAGATCATCTCTTCTCTTGGCAAAGCCCCGACTTGCATCCACCACCAGGAACAACTGCCCCCGCCGGAGCTGTCTCTCCACATACAAGGTACCGTGTCCGACTGGCTTCCCTTTTTGCCGGATAGTGTGAGGTGTCTTAATCCTCGCCTCTCCATTAGGTCGCCTCCAAGCTTTCTTAACTTTCTTTTCTGAACTGGTCCAATCTTTCGATAACAATTTGTGACAAAGACTCAAAGTGCATTTCCACTGTGATACTTTTTGGGACATATCGCCTTGCCTCTCTCCGAGTGGGCCTGGCCTCTGAACTTTGCGATCTACAGTAGACCCTGCCTTACTTGCCTTGCATTTGTTCGTAAAAGTGTTGGTACCGAGTTGATTTCATACCCTGCCTTTTCTCTCCCATCCTAACAAATACTAGAGTGCCATCTAGGTTAAAGCATTCACCTGTCTGCAAATAAGTGATGCCGTTGAACCTAGACTTGTCGAACTATTGCTAGGGGGATTCATTTACTTATAGTAATTGAAGTTGTTTGCCGTATTAGTGCCAGAGTGTTTTTCATAGATGTTTTGTTATAAATAAATACCTATATATCTTTACACCCAAGCTCTGTTCCGTGTTTGCTTGTTCTACTGTGTAAATTGCCCTATTTTGTATACTCCACATACTGCCTCACTTTTCTTGAGAGAAGTCTGACTGCTCAGCCACAGCTACCAGGTGAATCTGTGTGGTACAGACAGCTACCAAGTGGGTTTACTGCCAACACCTGTAAGCCTAAATCTTTTGCAGTGGTCCCAGAGGGAACTGCACAGGTTTTCCGCTTAACAGTGGGGAATGCGAATCTTGGGCTTCTAACCACTATTGCAGCACGAATGAGTTCCGGCTTGGTGTTCTCAGCTTCATAAACTCAACACTGAAAGGGGGCACAGTACCCTCCTGCCTTTTGAAGGGATGGGAGGCAGGAAGTGTGTGGGGACCATTCTCATGGTCCCGCGACTTGTGTTCTGCCCCATATAGACTGAGCCTAGTGCTGCCAATGTCTGCTTGGGCATCTCACACTCTGCCCAGGCTGCACCGTGGGAAAGATGGCGGAGAGCGACCAGGCCGCCTCCGCTCTACCATGCAGTCTCCCGCAGAGAGAATTAATGAATTTATAATATGGGAAACTAATGAGCCTTGAGACTTGAAATTATTAAACTGGCAGGAGAGATTATAGCGCTAATAGGAGAATAATGTACAGAGGAGTAATTAATGAATGGGACAAATAATACGCGAATGACAGGAAATTCCTGCTTTCTTATTGGCAATTCATGAGCAGAAAGGGCAATTCATGAGCCGGTAATAGAGGTAATGTTTGGGGTAGTGGCAAGCCTTCAGCACTAGGAGCACTCGAAACAATCAAAGAAACATTGAAATTGATCAACTTGCTGAATTCCTGTGCAACATGTTTGTCAGTCCTCAGAAACATGCCCCCCAGGTCAGCATGAAGTAAACAGTATACTTTTAGCTTCAGAACTACTGCAGACGGGAACAAGGCAGAGCAGTGACAGTATGTTACTGTGGTTATTTATTCCCTAGAAAGAGGTTGGTTGTCTTCTAGTACGAATTCTAATGTGATAATGAGTGTGTGTATTATTTATTGCATTGATGAATTTTCTTCTTATTTTTTCTCTTTTGTATGGTACAAAGGTATTATAAACCAAAGATACTAATACAAATTATTTTGTAAAGCTGTTGGTTTTAGAGATTCTTTTGAAGTTGAACCCATGAAATAACCCCATATTTAAAGGTCTAATATCGTCCAAAAACCCTATGAACATGGAACAGCAAATGCATTTATGTGCCCATCAGAAATGAGCCTCCTTGTAAACACAAGGTGTACAGAGCGGAAACATTCATGGGCAGAGGGGGACAGCAGAGACCAGAAATGCACGTACTGTTACTCTTTCTTGTCACGGGCCTTAAGTTATGTGGGTGGCCCACCCTCTTAGGCACACAACTCGTTACCATTTATCCCCTGCCTCCACAATCTTGCCCAGGGAAGGCATACACTGGTGCCCCTTCCGACAGGACCTCCAGTAGCATTCAAAGTAGTTAACAGCAAGGCTCAGGCAATATCCATTGTCCGGGGAGAGGCAGAAGAGCTGTGATGAGTAACTGAAGGACTCCGTGTGGTAAAGATTACTGATAAGTATTCATAATATGACCCCTTTGCATCTCTTCATTTTAGTAATCCTTAAATTATAACTCTATGGAAAGCGATAGGTGTTCATTCAAAAATACCACGACAGTCTGGAGTGATGCAGCCCACACAATCTTACTCACCCCTGCATAGGGAAACTGTTAAAGGAATGGGCGAGGAAAGAACAATTGGCACAAATAATGCATTAAAGCAATCCTCATCTAACCAGTATTGGGTAAAGAATGTTTCACATAGCGGCACTGCAGGGATCAAAAAGTGGGACTTCCCCCCACATAAACTCCCAGCACATGAAGCAGGAACCCCTCTGGTAGATTGACCCCGCAGTAACCCAGGAAGAAGAAGGTATGGTGTATCAAAGGTCAAGAAACTAGCCAATCTCAGCCAATGGTTACGGGAGGTAGAGGAGGCCGTATGCTATTGACCAGCCCCCTATTAGACAAAAAGAACTTCAGACACCCTGTCTCCCATTGGGAAAAAGAGCTCATGCCTGCTAGGGAGAAACACATTCCTTTGATACCTCTCATTGAGGTAATGCTCGCCCTGAAGGCTACCAGTGAAAATGCATGTACGCTGGTTGTTGCTGGGTCTCATTTAAAGTCATACTTTAACTGAAGCCCAACAGTGTAAATGCAGTTCTGCTGCTTGTTGGTCTCTCTTATTGAAAGCAATGTTCTCATTGACACGTACCAGGTGGATTTGTTTCTGCTGGGTGGAGGTTTGACAGAGCTATGACTCTCAGGACAAGCAAGACCGGATGGGCAGGTAGATGTCATATGATGCCAAGAGGACTGCTCAGTCTACTCGAGACGGCGGCGGTTCCAGAGCAAAGTTCCTGGGCAAGCTGGTCAGTTCACTGGTTGGCCCAGGACCGCTTCCGAGAAGACTTGCTTTCAGGTTAAGGTGGAACAGCCGTGAATAGTTGGTCCCACTATTGAAATGGGTCGAAGTGCCTTTGCAGACTTCTTAAGTTCGATCAGAGGCAGAGGGGTCCTGCGGGACAACAGCGGGCTCATGGTGCCAAACCTTCCAGCGGGTCATCAGCGGTTCCTCGACTCGGCTTCTTGGTTTCAGGATACTTGGATCCTATCCTAGGTTCAGTGAGAACTCAAGAGATCGACCTGGGATGGGTGTTTTGGCCTGTCTCTTATCCAGAATCTCCTTCACGCCAAAATGATGAGGACCCAAGGATAGACCTGCTCACATACAGGCACACCATACGTGGACCAATCATGGACCACAGTGGGCACAGGCATTCCCAGCACACCAGACTCTCTGGCACCCAGGATGTGGATTGGAACTAGACAGTCCATCCCACATCCTGGAAGCACACACACAAGGCACGCAGAAGCCTGCGAAAGCTTGGCGTTTCGCTTGAGAATGCATGACCAAATACGGACTGTCCCGGGTCTGCTCGACCTGGGGAAGGCAAAGGGACAAGATGGCTAAAGGACAGAAAAAAGGATCTTGTGAAAAGGCAATTTTGAGGCCAAGCCACTGTCCAGGGACAAACGCGGTAAACGTGATATGGACCAAAAGAAAGGATTTCAAATATATGATAAATAACAGCTGCCACCAACTCTGTCCAAGGCACATTTGTACTTCTACCGAAAAATCCTTTGAGGGTGTCTAGGGTCTTTGGAACAAAATGGAGACCCCAGCGCACTGTACTGCTACTTTGTGCACTGGTAAAATGTTGCAAATAACTTGCAACAAAGTGAAAGGCTAAGGGAAACAAAGTCTCCCAGTGCAGACTGTCTTTAAGGACATGTCAGTTTCCCCATAACAAAGTGAGCGAATACCCAGCAGAGTGCAGCAAAAGGCTGGGCTCCACTGGCAAAAGTCAGGCTAGGATGGTCAGATAACAGCAAAAAATTGGGGGGTGCACAACTGGAGCGAAAATTACACATAAATGGAAATCTTTCCTAACATAAATGAAGAAGTGTGACTATATACTGGGAAGGCATCCATTGATTGATGAATCCGAAACTAGAGATTTTTGTGGAACGAGAGACTTGTGTTGCACCCGAGACGTTTGTTAAACCCAAAGTATTTAATTTCAGAAAACGTATTGTGGAACAGGGGAAACTATCATCTACAGTGTTGGGGAGGTCACTTAAACCCTAGAACCATCCTGACATCTTGAACAAACAACTTGAAGCTTATCTGTTGTGCTGTGCCCTATATAATGTTAATTGCACACCCCAATGCCCACCTTCCCTAGCACCAACGTCTTGCACACAGGGGAATATATCCTATCCTCTCATGTTGCAGCAGAGCAACATACACGGCCAGGCTGTTCTGGCGTCTGCTGAGGTACCAACAGAAGAGCCACCCATTGAGCCTGTTTCATAAGGGGATATGTGTGGGGATGGTTTAGCGTTGAATTTCTCAGCAATAGGTCAGGGTCAACAGGGTCATGGTCACTGGCCCATCTTAGGGGTGCACAGAGCTTGTCAGTCTGGCACACCCATTACACCTCCCCCACTTAAGTAGCCTTTGAGTACAATGACAGCGATGAATTTAGTGAGGGTAATGGTGATCAACATGTTTACTATGCCCTACCTTGTTGTAAGAGAAGGCTGAGAGATATGCAGGATGATGATTGTGAGTCCATTCCCAGCTCGAGCTGTGAGCCAGAGGGACACATGGGAAATCACACTCTGAAATGGCACCTGTCAGCACAACCTCTGCATGCATTCAGAGTGCACATGCTCTGCAAAGTGCACATCCTCCCTACACTCTCCTTGAGACACCGGGTCAGAGACCCCAAAATGCCAACCAGGTAGATCATTGTCAGGCAATGGCCGCACCAACCAGGCCATCACAGCTCACAGTGACACCCAAGGTACACATTTCACCTCAGAGAGCTGCAAGGTTTCTCTCTTTTCCCACAGTGCATACCTTCTGTATATTTCATGAAGAGTTGTTTTGTTCTTGGTCAGGCGCTACATCTTTCCACCTGCATTCTTTGCCAAAATAAGGGGCCTTGTGGGAATTCAGAGATCAATCCGTGTACCTGGTAGATTCTTGGCTGTGCATAGAAACATCAAACACAAAAATGTGACTAACATACACAGCAGCGACCCCAAAAACCAGGAAACTCCCACCAGAAAGCAAAGGTTAGTAGTGGCAGGGGAACAATAAGTTGTGGACATCTGAATACAGCTCCTGAATAAACTGGCAATGATGCTGGCGGTACACCTTCTGCTATATACCTTCACTGAAAACAAAGCGCTGAGGCATGGTTGCAAATTCCCAGCCATAATCACCTGGCATACTAGTCCATGCCCGAGTTAGATTATGTAGTTCTCGCAGTGAGAAAGATATCGGAAGGTTCCGAGGGTTCACAACAGATGTGTGGATGAGTGGCTATTGCATTGACTACCTGGCTGTAAAGGTACACTGGGTCACCTTTTGCTTCTAACCACAACCAGCAAGCATGGCAGGTTCACAGTAGCAACATGGTGTCCACCAACAAGCCCCTTTGTGCATGAAAGGTTGTGGTGGCCGAAGTCACCCATGGGAAGACATCTGGGATAAAGTAGAGTATGTGGTGGCAGAGTAGCTGCGTCCCCATCCGCTATCCTTAAGCTTTGTGCAGTGGATTAAGGCTCCAGTGTCTTTTCTACCCCAAGGCTGGGAACAAAATGCACATTCCATGCTTTGGACATGCTCTATATTTTGTGATGACACATTTTGTCAGTGATTGTTCCCCTGCCTATGACATGCTTGCTGTGACATGTGATATCTGCTTTCATTTTGTCCAGTCAAACAGTACCCAAAGTGTTTTGTAAGTATTGCACATGCAAAATACACTCCCATACCACGAGACAAAAAAGTTTGTACTAAGGCACTGGAATTCAACATGACATATGTTCGACTGCCTGCAGGAGCAAAGCTATTCTGTAAGTGACTGCATCCAAACTAACAGGCCTTCTTCACATCAACTTAGTGGCAGCTCATGCACAATGTCTTCTCTGTGCTACGGCCCTCTGTGGAAGCCACACAGGGTGCAAGCCAGATCTCTGTACCGATTAGTGAGGCATTTCCACTGATATACTTGTTGGACATCAACCTGACGAAATAAGCATTGGAACATGAAAAGTATTGGCAAGTCAGATATTGCGCCGCTGGTTAGGCAACTCATTTAAATCTTTTGTAGTGATCTACACCTAAAACGCATTCAAGGAAGACATTGAATATCATTTGTCATATTTCCTTCACCTTGACCCCCAGTTTTATGGTGAAAGTGGCTACATTTCAGACAACGTCATCTTCAAACTCTACATGGAGCCACTGGGTGGGTCTTGGCCAAATTCAAAATCGAAATGCACCAGTATGCAGACGACATACAGTTATACCTGTAGGTCAACTTTCTCAATGACACTCATCAACTGAAACACTTATTTTCCACCATTCAAGCCTGGATGTCAAATGCATGCCTGAAACTCAAACCTACCCAAACAGAGTTGATCTTCCTGAGAGTTGCATACAAATGCACCCAGGATTAAAAGTGGCTAACAGAGATGGTCCTTGACAGCTTCTCCCCTCAACACGCTCTTAGTGTGAAGTCCCTTGGCTTCACCATCGATTGTGACCTCTCCTTCAAAGCACTAACCGCCAAGAAGACACAAACAGGACGGTACCAGCTCTCACTCCTGTACCTTATCAAGCCCTTCACCTCCACCTCAGTCTTCAGATCCACCATCCAGGCCCTGGTGTGCTTCCACCTGCATGGCGGCAATGCCCTCGTGGTAGGTGACCCAACCACAACTCTGTCTCCCTCTGAAAATTGTCCAGCACGCCGTAGCATGCCTCATCTCAGGATTGAAGAAATTCCACTACATCTCCCACACTCTTAAGGAATTACACTGGTTACTCCTCGAATGTCGCACTACCTTCAAAGCAGCCTCCATCACCTACAAAGCTCTAATGTCCAAGACACCATCATACTTAGCCGAGAAGATCACCATCTCAAGAGGACAATACAACACCATGAGCCAAGATATCTCTAGGATGGAGTCCAAGGAGTGCAGGAAAGAGACAACTCCTGTTATATTCCAAAGCTCTGGACCAACCTTCCTGCTAACATCAGGCTGTCACGCTGCTTTTCTCCCTCCTGCATTTCAGGAAAGAACTGAAGACTCTGTCCTTCAAGGAATACTTTGCCAACAAATTAGTAGCATAGACCTACAAGACGATTCCCCCAATATGTATCACTCTTTCTATTGTAGAGTGCTCTGTTGCTCTATCTTTGTGTTGACCTATATAAATTACCTACATACATATATGTACAAACACGGAAGAGACGTGTTAAAGGCAAGCAACCTCTGAGAATTCCCAACAGCCAGTAAGACGTCTGTCATCTGGTGGTGCCTTTTACAAGTGCAGCTGTGCACCTGGAACCCCAGTTAGGGTGTGCAATTCTCACACATAGACCATTGTGGGACTCACTTCTCGATTCTGCATTCTTCAGCATGTCTGGACCTGTGTGTAGAGCACCTAACAGTAGCTGACCCACTGCTGCACAGAAGGTTGATACCTATCTGAGTAACACATGCCAGCTTGAAAAGAACGACGACCCACGATTCTCCAAGTGGATTGTGTGGCCAGCAGCACTGAGTTGGCAGTAACAACCTTGGCTGCACCCCCAGCTAGTCTGCAAACAGAGCATATTTATTTTAAAATAATTTTTTATTGATTTTCCAACAAGAACATTTAACAATATTCACCCTTGCCCCGGGTTCGGCTCAGAGCCGTCATCTTGTCCTTTTCGCCCCTAATGGCGAGACCAGTTCCACCCTTTTACCACTGTATTTCCAAGCTGCCAACCATCTGCCTGGTCCACTCGGTCGCCTAAATGAAGTCCAATAGTCTCAATTTCCTCACGCACCATACCATTCTTGCCCCTAGCTGGAGGTATCCTATCACCCGTGACCAGTCGCGAGGAAACCCTGATGGTCCCCCTGTAGGGAGTAGGTCACCCATTTGAGTGCTACGAAGTTCCACATCTTTCCCACCCACTTGTGCTCCTGGGGGGATCTCTCGATTTCTACTTCTGCGCCAAGGTGAGTGCCCCAGGCATCAGCATTATTGCGTACACTTTCCATTTGGCTCTTGTGGATAGGTCTCTAAGTTATCCCCCATCCCCAACAACACCAGTCCTTTGTTTCCCCTTACTGTTATCCCCAGGGTTGTCTCTAGCGCTTCATAAATTATACCCCAGAACTTCTCAATCTGTGGGCATTCCCACCATATGTGGCCCCACGTTCCTACCCTGCCACATTCCCTCCAGCGCATCTTCGAGACCGAGTCATAGCTCTTATGCAGCCTCACTGGGGTCAGATGCCATCGCACCATCAACTTCAGCCACATTTGCTGGGTTTGAAGGGATCGAGTTAGTTTAAGGCTGTGTCTCCAAAGGTGGTGCCAGTCTGCCTCCTCAATTGTCTGAGCTGTTGACTCCCCCCATTTGTTCATGTATATTCTTACCCCTGCCACCTCTCCCTGTTTGGTCTGTGAGTAAATTGCCCCCACTATGTGGGCATTCCCCGTTTCTGTTGCTAAGTACTTTTCAAACTGGGTTAACGCCTTGGTCGCCCCTTCCCTCCCCGGGACCTGCATCACCCAGTGCCATAATTGGATGTATCTGTACCTCTCCCCCTCTCCCATACCAAAATCCTCTTTACATTGGTTAGAGGTTTTGATTTTGGTCCTGTCGATATACCTCACCCGAACCAACATAGACTCACCATGGATCAGTAGGAGAAAGGATCAGCTGGAGAGAAGTGAGGAGGGAGAGCAAGGACTAGCGGAAAGGCAGACACCTGAGGCCACACCATCCCCATCCCCATCACGCCCTCCCCCATCGCACCCTACATGCTCAACCACCTCACGCTCGTTACGCAAAATAAAACTCGCGCCCTTCACGGACGAACTGACTCCCTATGCATGTCGGCTTAGAGACCTCCCTAGTCGCAGGCAGGACAGACGAATACACATGCCCACATTAAATACAGGAAATGATGGAAGAAGGGGAAAAGATGGAGAAGAAAGAGTTACGAGCAGGGGTAATAAGGACGAAATTGAAGATGTAGAAGAAAGGGAAGAGGAGGAAGGGTGTGAGGACTCGATATTATGGAACATAAAGGGTGAAAGGAGACACAACTTAATGCCACTTTTGGAGAGAGGAGGGGTTAGACCACAATATGTCCCTTGGAAGCATACAGATAAAGAAAATATAAAATGCAGGCTCCCATCATTAAGTGGAGGTGCGGGTAAGTGGATATATGAAATGGAAAAACACACTGCAGGACAGAAACTGGCAGTAGGAGATGTAAAGGGCCTTTTAATATCAATATTAGGGGATAGAGCGGATGACATTTGGAAGAGAGCGGGATTCCATGGGGTAACAATAACAAACACATCGCATCGCATGATGGGGCACCATTCGCAAACTGCAGACATGCACTATGGCAGGCACTGAGGGTACAGTACCCAGACACATCAGACATAGGAGCAATCACCTCCCGTAAGATGCGTGAGAATGAAGATCCTGTTGATTATATCCAGGAGATCCAAGAGAAGTGGCGCATGGAAACTAGAGAGCAATGGGATAAAACACCAGCAATATTCTATCATATACTAGTACAAGGGCTCCCAGAAGGAGTTCAGAAACAACTAAAGAAAGTAGTGGGAATGGAAGCAAAACCATGGCCAGAAATACAACTGACTATAGTGCATCACTGCAGGACATGGCAAGGAAAAATGAAACAAAAGGAAGAGGACAGGAAAACGGAAGAGGCTAAACTAGTACAGAAAAAACTTACTAAATACACAATGGAAGGGGCACTAATAACTACGCCCACAACAATGGCCCAAAGCCCCACACAAGTAGTGGCTGCACAAGATTCCGCCCAAATACCACCTTCACAGACTGTAATACAGCAGGTGCCGCCACTGCAACCATACACAACCAACATGGGAGGAGGATACCCAATGCAAGGAGCTGGGTATTATAATTATAACAGGGGGAGAGGAGGATTTATGAGAGGGAGAGGATACGGATATAACACCCAACAACAGGTGGGAGGACTTAGAAATTCCCACCCCACAGGGCAACCAGTATACCAGGACAACACAGGGAGTTTTCCATGGCAGAGTAGGGAACCACCGGTGTGTTGGAGTTGTGGACTATTAGGACACATGTCACGCACGTGTAGAGTTAGACCAGGAACACCATCATGGAGTGAACAGGGACAACCAAGGCCCTCACAAGAACAGCAGGGCCTACAGCAACAACAGACGTTGCAACAGGGAAATGAACAACAACAACAAATAACACAACAACAGCCACAGATGTATTCACTGCCACAACAACAGGTAGCGATGACACAACAACCCCAAGCACAACAAACTCAACTGGGTAGGGTGACGGTCTTGGGACACAACCCTTACACAGGAAATGGCCAATCATTGTACCCTCAATAGGACAGCCCACAGACGGCCTTGGTGTGTCCCATCCTGTCAGTAACACCTAATAGTGCGGAGGAGCCACGCATAGAGGTAACGATAGGTGACAAAAAGTTATCATTCCTTGTTGACACCGGGGCGACCCGGTCTTGCATAAGGGAAGGTAAATTTAAGATGTCAGGCGAAGCCATGAACACCCAAGGATTCTCTGGGGCTAGAGGGTTGGTTCCCTTTACTGATAACATTCCTTTATCTATTGGAGATTATGATCTGTCAGTTCCACTTTTATATTATAGTGCCTCACCAGTAAATATACTGGGGAGAGACATAATGAACAGGTTGAATATGACGATCTCCTTTACAGAGGACGGCATAATTTGCTATACTCCAGGGATTAACATGCTCACAGCACGACAGATTATGCAAGCATACTGCGGACAGACAGCGATTAGGGCGGAGCCAGTAGATGGTGATCTATTCCAGTATGGAACAGATATGGCATTTGCATGGATGCCAGGGATAGAAGGGAAAATATGGAGGAGGCCAGCAGCCTATCTGTTCAGACCAGAAACACCTGTTAATGAACCAGAAGGAAAGGTGGTTCTAATGGACATTGAGAGCATTATTGCAACAGCTGATTACATTGCTGTGCATGCTCAAGACAAAGAAGGAAGAGCATGGAGGGCAGTGATAGCACTAGCAGAAGGATGTAGGCTAACCCAGGTGTCAGATGAGGAGCTGTTCTCAGAAGGAAAGGAGGAAGGTGAAATGGTGTTCATGATGAGTGTAGAAATATGGCTAAGAGTGGCTTACAAACAAGTAGCACAGAAAATTGCAATGGCACTTGAGGCACCCGCATGCACCCCAGTCCCCTTCTTTAAGGAGGATATGTCAAAGGTACCCAAATCATTGTGGACTACTAGCCCTTATGACGTGGGGTGCATAAAAAGCATAGGGGGAGTACGGATAAAATTGAAAAAAGGTGCAATACTCCCCAGAGTGAAACAGTACCCACTGTCAAAAGAGGCAGATGAGGGCATATATGAAACCATAACGGCCCTTATAAATAATGGCATATTGGTCCCCTCAGAATCACCATGTAACACGGCTGTGTACCCAGTGCGCAAGGCTAAAGGGGGGTCTTGGCACTTCATACAGGATCTCAGGCCCTTGAACAACATAGTAGAAGCAGAATATCCCGTAGCAGCAAACCCGGCCACAATATTGTGTGGCATTCCAGCAGAAGCATCACGATTTACAGTGATCGACCTTAAAAATGCTTTTTTCTCAATACCATTGCACCCAGACTCACAAGATCTGACGAGCTTCACTTACCGAAACACAAAGTGGAAGCATACCAGATTGCCACAAGGGTATTGCGAATCACTCTCAATTTTCAATAGAGTAATACAGATGGATTTGGGTAACATTGAAGTGGAAAGCACAGTGTTGCAGTATGTGGATGACATAATAATTTGCAGTACAAACGAAAGTAAATGCAGAGCGGACTCCTTAAAGATGTTGACAATATTGGCTGAAAAAGGTTACAAGGTAGACATGGAAAAGATACAGTACTGTCAAGAACAGGTACTTTACATTGGTCAACTTATATCCCAACATGGAAGAAAGATTGCACTACAAAGAGCGCAGGCCATTTCAAGCACTCCAATACCACAAACTGTGAGGGAACTGCAGCAATTCCTGGGGCTGTGCAACTACTGTAGAGCATGGGTATTTGATTACAGCTCGTACATAGGACCCCTGCTTGAGGCTTTAAGGGAAGCTAATAAAGGGGAGAAAAAGCTGGGGTGGACGATGAAAGAGGCTTTTGATGTATTGAAAGATGCGATATCAACTGCTCCAGTACTGGCATCCCCAGACTATGAGCGACAATTTATTATATTTTCACATTGCGACTCAGCAGTAATGAAAGCAGTGTTGGCTCAAAAAACAAGCATGGGCTACAAACCAGTAGCATTTTACAGCGGTCACTTAGATCCTGTGATGTTAGGTCACTTCCCTTGCGAACAAGGTCTCGCTGCAGCTGCTTTTGCAGTGGAAAAAGCATCAGCAATCACCATGGGGTGCCCAACTACACTGTTTGTGGAACATGCACTATTTGCAATATTGAATAAACCTAAGTCCACCCTAACCACGCATAGGGCATCAGGTTATGAGATCATTCTATCTAGAGCTGAACTATCAATTGTTAGATGTAGCACGGTTAACCCTACAAGATTCCTAGCAGAAGTAATTGAGGAGGGAGATTATGCCCATGACTGTACGCAAATAACTGAAATGTACTCATGTACTAGAAAGGTTGAAGAAAACGCACTAGAGGGAGGTGAGCTCTTGTTTATTGATGGGTCATCAACTATCGATCAAAGGGATGGGATAAGGAGAACTGGGGCAGCAGTGGTAAAAATGATGGAGGTACCGGTGTGTGTGGCTATGAAATGTGTACAATTACCACAGCATTACTCCGCTCAAGCAGCGGAATTGGTTGCACTGATCTTGGCGTTGAAGGAAAGCTTTGACAAACGAGTAACCATATACTCCGACAGTGCATATGTTACATCCACTGTCCACTCAGGGCTGTCGAAATGGAGAAGAAGAGGGTTTAGGAGAGCTGATGGCACTCCAGTGCAACATGCCCTCTTATTGGCTGAACTAATTGAAGTAATAAATGATCCCCAAGAATTAGCCCTAGTAAAATGCACCGCACACACCAATGGTGAAGACCACGTCTCAAAGGGGAATGCAGCAGCAGACGCACATGCGAAGTATGCTGCATACTTTGGTGAGATATGGAACCCCCCAGAGTCACAGAGAGGGAGAAGGAGTGGAATGGCTAAGGAGATGTTGATAAGAGAAGGGTACACCCATCTCCCAGCCACGCAGATTATGGAGCTACAAGCGGCTGCACCAATGGCCGAAAAAGAAATATGGGTAAAAAGAGGATGCACAATGTCACCAACTGACGCACTGTGGCGCCAGGGTGGCACTGGAAAGGTTGTAATACCATTGGCACTTTTGAACACCGCCCTGAGCCAACTACATCATCCAGCCCACACAGGCAAGGAAGTAATTGCAGCACGAATTAGAGAAGATTGGTTCTGCCCCGAGTTAAATTCTCATGTGTCAAATTTTATCAGCAATTGTCTCACATGTCAACAGTTTACTGCCGGCCATACCCTAAAAGTAATAAGAGGTACTATACCCCGGCCATAGGGACCTTTTCGGCATCTCCATATTGACTATGTTGATATGATCAACATATGTCAAGGTAATAGGTATATGATTGTAGTAGTATGCCCATTCTCTAGGTGGATTGAAGCAGGGCCCTGTTCACACCCAGATGCATTTAGAGCAGCTAAATTCCTAGTGAGGGAGGTCTTCCCCAGGTGGGGAGTGTGCGAGGTGTTAAGGTCAGACAATGGCCCACATTTCGCAAACGAAATGTTCCAGCATATCACATCCTTGCTGAACATAAAGCATAAATTTGCATGTGCATACCACCCACAGGCCAACGGTGTATGTGAACGCCTGAATGGCCTATTAAAGGAGGCAATTGCAAAGATACAGCAAACAACAAAGAAAAGTTGGTTATATTGCCTTCCATTAGCCCTATTTGAGCTAAGGAATAGACCAGGGTCCGACCACCACCTCACCCCACACGAGGTGGTTACCGGACGTCAAATGCGCCTTCCCCTAACGCCAACATCAAGAGCATTTACCGACCACGAAAGCACAGCAAGTGTTCTTGGTGATGAAATGTACCAATATGTGTCTTCTTTGATTACTAGTGTAGTGTTTGTGTCTCAACAGCTCGAGCGCACACGGGGCGGGTCTAACAGCAATCAACAAGAAGACGCGGATAAAGAATTGGAAAAGGAAAAACTGTGTGAAATTGCTAAAGGTGACCACGTGCTACTTCGCAATTTCAACAGGAAATGGAATAGTCCGCGATTTACTGGCCCCCATCTGGTAGAGGAAGTATCAACAAAAGCAGTAAAGCTACAGGACAAGCGTGCCTGGAACCACCTACACGATGTAAAGATCTACAAACTGCAGACCCGCCCCAGCGCCACCGACAGGTCCATTGGGAGAACAGCAACAACATCACCAACGGAGGAAGAGAGTTCTACCACAGCCAACGACCCAATTGTTCCCATACCCTGTCACTCCCCAGATTCCCCGGAGACAATAACTGAAGAAGAAAGGGGTGATCCTCATACTGCCCACCCTATGGTCACACACTCAAAGAATAAAAATACTTCCGCCAGCTGAGCCCAAACCCCATGCCCATTGACCCCTACCCCCCAATACAGTAATACCCGAACTGAAGGACATTGCCTTGCACACGTACACATGTAAACACGTGAATGCTCTCTTTTCTCTTCTCTCGCACATGCAGGAACTGTGTATTATTGTATTGCTAAGAAAATAGATAACTAACAAATTCACTGCCCAGGAGTAGATGGTACCCCCAGACGATAACTACCCAGAAGAATTGTCACACCAATTTGTATATGAAATAAAAAGGCCAACGTACCTGAAAAGGAGAAGGGTACGAGTCTACTACACAGCATTCCTTTTGGCCATAGAATATTCAATGCCCCACCTCCATCCATACTTGCCTGTCCTAAGAGATAGATCGCTTAGAGTAGCGTGGGAACAGCTCTTCGCCTGGGCACTGAATGACTATTTGATAGGGAGAGCTTAAAGAAAAAACAACAACTAACATTTAATAACCAGCATTTTGAGAATTTTCAGGCGGGCAACTTTAACGTCGCAAGAATACGCTGCCAGGACTGCAGCAAGGTAAGAGCAAAATGCCAGTGAAATTAGCATATGTAATAAAACTAATAGGGATCTTGATGATCACCGGGTTCTTGGCTGCCTCTGTATGGCAGTACAGCTATGCTATTCATCTTATTGCTGCACCCAAACCTAATACACCCCCATCCCCAGCTGAAACAGGTGTTACGTCAGGTGATACTAGTAAAATTGCACACAAGCAAAATAGAGTTAAACGCAGCACATACTCAGATAATAAAGGTATTGATAATTATATACAAGATTCAGCACACGTCTCAAACAACATATGGTACCAACACATGACCCGCATTGGTAAGCAGACAACAGAGGACAGCTGCTACGTTTGCTCATTAATACCATACGCCATGAGCGCTTCTCGAACATTTGTTGCCACAGAAATAGATGAAAAGACAGCACGATGCATAATATACTTGGCACTGTTCCAAACGAAGGGAAGATTCCAAGGGACAGTGGTGCATATGGTGTGGAAAACACGAGACTCCTACCCATATGAAAACAACTTCCTCAAGACTTATTTGAGTTACCACAAGAGCAGTCTACATGCTGAAGCATTCAAATACATAACAAGTGGTCCTGCAAAAGGGGAAACAAAGAAAGTAACACTGCAGTATATACCATGTGCTTGGTACGCCACTGAAGTTCCTGGTAAACCAGGATGTTGGGAGAGGCCACTGGTGACGATAACAGGGAAGGTGTACCTGGACAACAATTGGGAGATAGGAGTGATTGGCAGCAACATGGTAACAAAAGAAACTATCTCAACTATCGAGGCACACAACCACAGATGTTGGACGACGTGGATCAAGTACGTACCCATGCTCACGTGGGTGGAGACGGATGAAGACCCAATAACAATACTGCCGCTGACTGCGCCTAAGGTATGCTACCAACATAAAGGAGAGGTGGACGTAGGATATAACACCAACTGTGCAAGCGTGATGGAGTTACCTGAGGGGGGAGCAGGAACAGCAGTAATAATGGACCATGATTGGGCCTGTGGAGAAAAGGCACACCATACACTGCCTCCCCTGTGGAATGGTGTGTGCACAATGGTGCACGTCAATGTACCATCACTAGTGGTACCCCAGAAGCATGTGAATGTGGCGAACTTTCCCAAAATGGATGAAGGGGCCAAAAGAAGGAAGAGATCTGCACCACCTCAGGAGGAGCAAGGGAACAGGACCAACAGCAATAATACAGTCCTAAACAGAAGGAAAAGACAAGGAGAAACTCTGACAGGAAATTACCTGTGGGGAAGGTCGGAAACGGCACTCACTTCAATCCCGCCAGAACACAGACTATTCAGCAGAGCAGCAATGTTATTCTCCTCAATAATCCATCCGGGACTGCAGGCCTACGCAAACGCAAAATGGCTCCAGATAACTAGATGGGAACTAATGATGACCATCAATTCTACAGTAAATGGATTTAACGCAATAAAAGAAGAGCTGCGAGCTATAAGGATGGTAGCACTCCAGAACAGATATGTATTGGACCTCCTCACAGCCATGGAAGGAGGAGTTTGCGCAAAGATAGGACAATCATGCTGCACGTTCATTCCTGCCAACGATGCTGACAATGGTACACTGACAGAAGCAGTTTCACAATTGGCCCAGATGCACTCCAAAATGATGGATGAAAGTAACGGTGTAAACAAGGATGAGAGCTGGTTTTCACTATTATGGTCATGGATGCCATCTTGGCTGTCAGATGGACTGAAAATTATAGTTGGTTGTACTATTTTGGCTGGAGCTACACTGATCATAATAAGATTTTGGAAGGCCCGGAAGGCACGCACCACTGACGAGTTGCTTGAAATGGTCGGTATGCACCCCTTGATGCCAGCAGATGACGGCCAACACACAGGCATAATAATACAAGAGAGAGAGAAGTTGCGCAACCAGATCATCACCAACCATCTGGACCCACCATCGGTGAAGATCGAGAACCCAAGAAACCCCAGGAGCTACATAGGGAAATGGGTATACTGTACTCCTGGAGGAACCTGTGAATATATGTATTGGTCATTTGAAGATCATGTGAACCACTATGGACATTTAGGAGGAATATCTAAGATATGGAGAGTAAGAGGAGATAATGAAAAGGATATGTTTGTGGTCGACAAGTCGACCAGAGGGGGGACTGAAGTGGGAGAATGGAAGACCAGGCTCCCGTCCTTCACCTCTCGCGCTTGGCCTAAAGGGTCACGACCCAGACACCCGCCACGAGAAGAGTTTGCCCATCTACCAGACGACCAAATACCCTGGTACAGGAACATACGGATGTGTCCATCTGCCTGCCCAGCAGCCCGCACTGGCCATGCCGACACCTGCGGCGCGGATCAACTAGACTAAAACCTACACGTCGTTAGAGATGCCATGACGACCTAGCCAACGGTCAGCACACCTGTACAAATATACACACTGGACACTCCCGCACCAATCCACACGAAGAATATACCCAGTGCTATGACGTAGGCGACAGACATACTCACGGACGTGCATCTTTATTATTTTCCACATAGGCTTTTAAAATGCAGAAACGCAAGACGCATCATGAACTCATCTAAAAGAGCTTGCTTACGCTTCTCCTAAAACCAGGTGCCACAATGAGAAATACAATGAAGACACGATACTGGTCATAAGACAATATGGTACTGTAACCAAAAGCGCCTGTGCACCAAACGGTTCCACTTATACACCAGGCCTAAGTAGGCCGCAAGCAAGAGCTTCCATGGACGTTAAAAGAACAAGAGTCAGGTTGCTGATCCTGCAGAATGAGCCGGCGAAGCAAACAGCCAAGGTCGCAATGTTGCAAACCCACATTCCGAGAGCAAACCATCAAGGGCACGATGTTGCAACCTCGCACGCCGCACACCAACGTTAAAGTCACACCTGCAAATTAAACCAGGCACACAGTGGAAAAACAATATTAATTGTGCAGAATTCTGCCTCAAACACGGTCCCACCTCACGTGACCAAGCCGAACCTGACAGGATGCCAAGCCCAGGAGGAAGAAGGCGCCTGGATCCCTCGTTACAAGACATAGGCAGATACAATTAAAAAGGCTCAATGGACATCTGCGACAGTGGGAGTAGTCGGTCTTCCAGCTATGAATAAGTCCTCACATTGTCTGCACGTACCCATAGTGAAACATTGTTGCAAATGACAGGTACACCGAGAGCTGGGAACAGCGATGGTCCCAGGCTGGGAAGCTCGCGGGCGCACCAATCAGAACATGGGGCTCCTATCACTGACGCCATTAACATTAACCAATCATCAGGGGTCTTCATGTAACAATTCTCATGTATCTAATTGTAGGGACAACCCAGATATATCACCTGACTAACCCTTGTCCACTAATATTGTTCTCTATACGTGTGCTATACTAACCCTACCACTCGAGCAACCAATTAAGAGTGGCGATAGGTTTTTTGCTAACTTTCCAAGGTGACGCAAGTAGCGCGTCATACTAAGGTAAAAAGGGCCTGCGAGCCCTACGATTGTGTGTGTGTCAGGACGGACGCGTACGCTCCTTGACCCATCCCTGCCGTTTTTGTCTAATAAACAGCAGACTCATCTTGCTTCTTGCATGTGTCTCATACTCTATCTCATCTGGGATATACGGGAGGAGTTGGGGCCTCCCTGCCCGGAGGTCTGCGGACGGCCCGGCCGACCCCGGCAGAATTTCCCCCCCGACAGTGGCGTCCTCCATCTTGACAGGCATGAAATCCTTTACCGCCCATCCCTGGTGAGAACTGTGGGTAATCGAATATGGGGGTACAAAGGGATGGAAATATTGTGAATCTGGCTTTCCCCAACAGAGCATATTTTAAGTGCTGCTTGTGCAATTTTTTATTTTTTTTATTTTCTTGTGTTTGGAGTCTCAAGTAAAATACACGAGAAACTTTCACAAATACAAAAAGAAATTACTTTTAAAAGAAACACAGTCATTTAAAATCCAAGGTAAAAATAAACGGTTTTGCCAGGCAAAGAGAGAAGAATAAACAGGAGAGATAAGGAGAAATGAATAACTAGAAGAAAAGGGAAAGGAGAGGGGATGTCTCTTTAAATCTTGCGAAGCAACGAACATTCATAAAATGAACAAGCACAATATTTCAGCAGACTATGGAACAAGCACAAGATTCCAGCAGACTATGGAAAAGATCTCTACGCTTTTACAAGGACAGCAAAATCAGCAACATCATCCGTACACAGAGCAGCCAATCATAATTGAGTCAGAGAATTATCTCTTTCTCAGTGGAAAGAAAGTCAGGCAGGGCATGGTGATTTAAGATATGTTTTGTCACCTGTCCTGTCTAGTGCTCTTATGCCTAGAGGCCCTGGTCCAGTCCTATATAAATAAACTAAATACATTACAGGTGACTGATGATGAGGATTAACCCATTTGTTGATTCCCCAGACTGTGAGTAACAAGCCTGGTACATTTTCTATGTCTATGATCGGAATTTAGCATCTCTTCTTTGACATACCTCTGTAGCCAGTGAACTGGACGAGACACTCACACGCCATTTTATTGTCACCCGTGTGCATGGAAGAGGGCACACCCACCTCACCCAATTCACAGGGAAGGGGAAGCACACTTCTGCTTTCCCCGCTCCCGCAGGAAGAGGGGCGCACACAATTTCTGCCTCACTCCTGCATGTAAAGGTGTGCACCCCTATTTTGTGCTACATTCCTGTGCATGGAAGGGGTGCACACTCGTATTCTTTGCCACATGCTCACAGGGAAGGAGAAGCACACTTATTTGTTGCCCAAATCCCTCGGGAGAGGATTACACACAGTTTTTTGCCACACTTCTGCAGGGAAAAAAGATGCACAACTATTTGTTGCTGGACCTCGGCAGTGAAGGGAGTAACTACATCATTTTTGGTGCATTCCTGCAAAGGAGGTATCGCGCAAAGCCACACAATTTATAGTCGTGCCTCAGGAGACCTCAAACCGAAAGGAGAGAGGAGTTTAGTGCTGAACACACACTCAGGTTTCTGGCAAGAAAACAAATTGCTGCCTAATCCCCTTCCAAAAACTCCCCAGCTCTTCTAACTGTGCGGTGTGGCTCGGTCCCGCCTTCCCTTCATGCAGCCAAACCCGATCCATAAAGGAAACGGGAGATTGCAGATTCCTCATGTAGCCAATCAAACTCACGTTCCACCGAAGAACTCAGCAGAATACTCTCATGAGTAACTGAATCCAACATGGGCATCACAATCTCATACAAAACGTTGCACAAGCCCTTGGTCAACCACGCGCTCCCACGGATGCACCCGAAGCCAGAGGATGAGCCTGCAAGGATCTGTGGATGGGCTTTTGGGAGGTTCACCCAGGCTTAGTCTCCACAGACTCAGATTCAAAATCTTATGTGGGGCCATATCTCGGACTGCAGGCCTCCTCGGTATCGTTCATTCGCATTGGGTCTATTTCACCTAATCACATTTGATCAAATTTATTTGACCTTTTTTCAGTCTAAAATACGAAGGGAGACCCCCCGCAACTCCTCCACTTCCTCAACCTAATCTATACCCTATCCCACCCCATATATCTTTAATTAAATTTGACAGAAAAAAAGTTCAAAAAAACTCGATCAAATGTTTTTAGGTCAATTATGCTAACACCGTTCATTCGTTCATATTTTATTTCCGCAGAAGTGCCATGAAAGTAGAAAAGTACAATACATGCTCAGAACATAAATAAAAACATAACACTGGCCATAAAATCAAGCATGTACCAATAGGAATGATTACTGCTTTGTAATAAGATACCCTATAAAGTACATCTGGCAGGAGAAACAAAACCAGTGCTCACAATAGGAGCAACCATGGCAACAACTTTCCAAGGATCACCCCCTATAGAAATTATGCAAAAACATTAAATACATTTTAGGGGTAAAACGTCTACATTAAATGTGAATCCTGATGTGTAGAACCAATAATGTTCCCCAGTCTGTTTGCATTGGTCGGGGACAGACATTATGTCTAAGACACACCGGACAGCGCCCGCAGTCATCCATGGCCATCACGCAGTAGGTATATATCGTCATCTCCGTCTCCATGCGCCGAGGCAAATATTACCCAGACAGCTCTTAGCTGCAAGACCCAATGTCATAGTCTCCCTAGTAGTTCTAACTGCTCGAGAAATAAATAGAGGTTTTAAAAGATTCGCTCTCAGATCACTGTAGCAAGGACACAACAAAATAAGTGAAGTTAGTCTTCGGAATATTCCCTACAAAAAGGACTAGATGGCAGAGCATTGTGATTCCATTTGTTTTTAATAACTGTCAAGGGAAGGATACCCATGCGTGCCTTCAGAAGCTCTCATCTGCTTAGGCCGGCTACTATCTAAGCAGCCCCCAAATCCCAACGTCTGTTTAAGCTGCCAATAGCTTGGGAATTGACTAGAAATGGTCAACCTTGTATGGATTTCATCTTCTCTCAATACATTGATGGCCAGGGTGATGCAAGATTTACTTCCACTGTCAATTAACTCAAGAGTCAATCCAAATGTCTATAAGCCCCAGAGATTGTAGCTCTCTCTTCAAATGTTGGAACCAAGTCAGTTTCAAGACACCACTCTGAGATAACACACCCTTTACAGCGTGACTAAAAGATTATCATTAGACCACCACCTGGGCCAATTGTACATTAGTTTAGCTTTAAGGGCATCAGCAATGGGTTGCAAATCAAGTTCAAGGTAGGCAGAAAGGTTGGATGCACTGGAAGGTAAACCCAGAGAATTTAAAAGAAATTTATTTTCTACAACTGAGAGGGCCAAGATGTTAGGCCTCCCCGAAAGCTTGGTAGCATAAAGAGCTGCCTATCTGGTCTGAGCCTTTAGGCATCAAGGGCAACCCTCCCAAGACCCCCCCCCCCCGCCAGGCTCTTTGGTGAATTCAGTGAGGGCGGCACACTGTACCTAGCCAGAACAATCCTTGACTTATCCAGCTGCTCGCCTCAGGTACCATCTTCCTTGACTCTAACACTCAGATAACCATAGGAGGAGACCTGCTCGGTTGGGCCATCGGGAGACTAAGTTCTATTCTAGATTATGTTTTAACCCTGCTCCCCCCTAAAGACCATAGACTTCGTTTTTTGAGTATCATCCCATTCCTGGTGAGGTTTTAGAATAGTTCAGGCGTCTGCAGCCATTGGGTCTCCAGATGTTTTGGACTACAACTTCCATCAGCCCTAGTGTAGTATTGCGGTAAGTAGGAATCGCGGATACAGTGAATCTGGGGATATAAGTATTTATTATGCTGGGCAATTACAGGTATCTACATCAGGCCCCACCGACTGGTGCATGCAGGCCGTTGGTCTTTGAAACCCGCATCTCCCCCGTCACCGGCGCCGTCACGTTCCATAAGACGCTCTATTGTCTCGTGCGTCTCCAGCTTGCCGCAAGGTTAATATAGCCAGTGAAATGTACGATACTACACATCTCCCCTTCTTAACTTATCTAATACTACAAATTTAATGTCCAAAATATAGACAGTCTTCTATTGACTCAATGATCCCACACAAAGTCTGTCAATCCACGAGGATCACGAATGATTCTTCCTCTGCTTGATTTGCGTGAGATATCTGTTTTGGGCTTTGGCAAGGAAACACTTTGCAAGTTCTTCTTATTCTCTACATTCCTACCACATTCTTTCACATCACTAGAACTATCATTACCATTGACTCTCTCATCATTACCATGTTTTGGCACATTCACTTTAGGCATATCCCAGACACATACCCTCTCCATATTCCAGACTCTACCATCCTGAACCCTCACTGCATGCTTAAACACTTCAACCACACCGACAGGTTTTGACCACTTGCACGGACCATTTCTCAAAACAAGTGGAAGCTTGATTCTCACCAAGCCTCCGACTACCAATGGTGACTTCTTCACATTTCTGCCCATGGATCTATCATAAGTTTCCTTGTTCTTCAATTGCATAGTTCTGATGTTCTCACACACATCTCCAAAATCCTTCTTTATTACAGTCATCCTTTTCATCCAGGATGGCGTCAACTTAGTGTTGGCCTTCCGACCTCTACTCATTTCAAATGGTGACAAACCTGTGGTACAGTGTGTTGTGAAACGATGAGCATTAATCTTTTGTCTGACAGCTTCCTCCCATCTCACACCATTTGCCCAGGCCCATCTCACCGCATCTTTTAGCACTCTGTTAAAACGCTCGACTACTCCATTTGTCTGCGGATGGTATATTGCACTTCTTTTGTGCACAATGGAATTTTCGGCACAAAACTTTTGCATTTCTTTCGAACGGAACTGGACACCATTGTCCGTTAATATACTCTTTGGTAAACCTTCCCTTCCACAGACCTCTGCTAGAAATTCAACTACCATTTTGGCAGTCATGCATGGTTTGATCATAACTTCAACCCATCTAGTCAATAGATCGATGATTACTAGGCAATATTGTTGTTTTCCCTCGCTGCAAATTGGGCCTAATATATCCATACCCAGGTCGTCCCATACATTACTCGGGAGATCTGTAACTACCATGGGGTATTTCTCATTCACACACCCTCTATCACTCTCTTTGCAAAGGATACAATCACGTATAATTCTTTCGATTTGCAGATCATATCCTGGCCACCAGAATTCATCACGTATTCTTCTCTTTGTCTTCACAACACCCTGGTGACCCTCGTGGCCCAGCGTAATGATCCTTTGGCGCAGACTTGCAGGTGGAATGATTCTGTCACCTCTCATAATTCTATTATTCTCCACCTTGAGTTCATTTGCTACTTTCCAAAATTCTAACAGCCCACTTTCTTCATACTTGGCTTTGACTAACGGACTGCCACTTAATATGATTTGTCTCAATTTCCAAAGTGATATGTCTGATTCCTCCGCATCTTCCCATTCCTTCTCCGATATGGATAGATCTTCAATATTAAGTACGACTTCTGAATTCATATCTTCGTCATCATTTATCTCAGAAACATTGGTGAGTCTTGAAAGACAGTCGGCAGCACGATTTTCCGTTCCTGGTACATACTTCACCACACAGTTGTATTCCTGTAGGAGTATGACCCACCTTTTTATGCGATTCGAAACATTTTCCAAACCTTTATTCATTATGACGTGGACCAATGGCTTGTGGTCCGTGTGAAATTCCACTTTTGCACCCCAAATAAAATTTCAAAATTTTTCTGCAGCCCATTTGATAGCCAATGTTTCTTTTTCAATGGCTGCATATGTTTTTTCTGCGCCTTTCAACAGTCTAGATGCAAAAGCTATTACTCTCTCCTTGCCATTGATCTCCTGTGTGACCACTGCACCAAGGCCTACATTGCTGGCATCTGTTGTGATGATTGTTTTCTCTCCACTCCTGAAATTTTTCAGTGATGGTGCCTTATTCAACTTATGTTTTATCCATTCAAATTCTTCTTCGCATTCTGTATCCCATGCAAATGACTTCCTTTTCAAAAGTTCTCGGAGTGGAATGGTGTGTATGGCAAAATCGCGCATGAATTTTGAATAGTACTCGGCCATGCCAATGAAAGTACGCACTTCCTCCTTAGATTTGGGTCTTGGCATATTTTCTATAGCATCTAATAGTTGTTTCTTCGGCCGTACCCCTTCAGCTGATATAGTATGTCCTAAATATTCAATTTCGCAACAATCAATTTTGCATTTCTCTTTACTTAATGTCATTCCAGCTTCATAAAGTTTCTTGCACACATATTGCAATCTCTCATCGTGTGTCTTTTGATTAATAGCATGTGCTAGTATGTCATCCTGGAAACATATGACACCCTGGTCTTCTGCAAACAGGTTATGCATGATCTTCTGAAAGACGGATGCAGCCGATATAAGCCCAAACGGTAATCTCTTATATTGATATAAGCCATCTGGCGTGATAAATGCTGTCATGCACCTAGATTCTCTATGTAATTTTACTTGATGGTATGCTGAGGTCAAATCAAGAGTGGAGAAATGTTTCGATGGACCAATGGTGGAAACTATTTCTTGGATGTTGGGGAGTGGGTGTCTGTCAGGAATTACACATTTATTTAGCTCCCGCATGTCTACACATATCCTCAATTTCCCAGATTTCTTCCTCAGGACAACTAATGGAGATACCCATTCACTGGCATCAATACTTTCTATGATACCTTGTTCTTCTAGGATTTTTATCTCCTTTTTTACTTCCTCTCTCATGGATAAAGGAATGTTGCGAAGTCTCTGTGCTACTGGAACACAATCAGGCTTCATCTTGATTTTATGCGAGTAACCCCTCAAACATCCAATCTCATTCTTGAAGACACTTTTCAACATCTCTTCGTTATTTTTTGTCTCACTCATTCTCATGTGTTTTCCTGACTCCATTGTCAATGTTCATTACTGATTCATCAGCACCGGCATCCAACTTAACTTTGAGTTTGCTTTGATGAGTCCAGCTTAATAAGGGAATTCTGCCTGTTCTTGTAATATAGATTTTCCCATTAGCCTTCCTATCTTTAAACTTGAGTGCACCCCAAAACCATCCGATAACATCAATTTTTATTCCACCATAGGCTCTAGGCCTTATGTCGGCTTCATGTAAGTATTCATGTCTTCTTTTATCCCACATATCTTGCGGTATCAAAGTGTATTTGGCACCAGAGTCAATCATCATGTGCATATTCACTCCATCTACACACACCATAGCTTTAGGACTTTCCAATTCCTCTTCATGCTCTTCGTCCATTATGACAAATACGCACTCATCATCACCATCATTGCTGTCATTATCATCACCGATCCAATTCATGGAGGTATTTTGTGCTCTGCAACATCTAGCATAATGGCCCTTGCCTTTGCATTTTCCACATATGATCTTCAGTGCTGGGCACTCAGGATTGTCTGCCCAATGATCTGTACCATCACATCTAAAACATTTTCCAGTATTCCTCCTTCTTGGACTGCTCCTTTGTCTTCGTGAGGGGGGACTCCTCCTTCTCGTGTGTATCTTGGGTACTCCTTTGCTCCTTCTGTCTTCATTCCACGAAGGTTTACGAGTTTTGTCCCACTTGTTCTTCCCACTGGTTACATCCATCACTTGGGCTATTGATTCATTATTCTTGTTAATGTTCATATTACCATTACTCTTTGGCGCATCATGTTTGACTTCGATAGACTGTACTCTGTTCTCTAGTTCTTGAACACATTTCTCGGTATGTTCAACTTCTTTGGCTATTCTTAAAACTGTATCGAGGGGTGGATCGTCCTCAGCCCACAACTTTTCTCTTACCTTGCTGCTTCTGCATTCCAGCATAAACTGATCGCGTAATCTCTCGTCCAATTGAGCATTAAATTTGCAAGTCCTGGCTAATTTTCTTAAGGTGGTTATGTATTGTTCAACACTTTCACCTTCTTCTTGGACTCTTTTCCCAAACTTGTAACGTTCGAGGATGGTGCTCAATTTATTTTCATAATGTCTGCTCATCTTTTTTACCGAGCACTCATATTCATTCAAATCTGCGCTATCTTCCGGCGACAGTTCAGGCAAGTCTTCAAATTTCTCTTGCCCAGCTGGCCCTAGACAGTGCAATAAAAGTGACTTTCTTTTTTCTATGCTGCAATTTTGGCCACACACCACCCCTGAGTAGTGTTCGAAAGCTTTAATCCACCTCTTCCATGGAATTGATGGTTCTCCCACTTCTGACAGGAAAAACATGGGGGGTGGAACACCACTGAATGCCATGGTAGACTATGCGCGTAGATTTTATGTTTATTGGGCAATGCAGTTCAACTGAGGTTTTCTACTGTAGCAGTACAATACTATGTGATAATAATTCTCCTTATTATTACTCTGTGTGTCTTGAAAAGTCGAATAGGCACTTTATGAGATGTGCTCTCCTTGAATTTAGTTGTAAAAATATGTGTTCAAATGGTTTTGTTGACTCTAAGCACGTATTTCTCTCAGTGCCCTCTATACTGAGTTTTTCATAATATGTATATATATAGAACTTCCCTTAGTGCTCTTCAATACCATGTAATACGGTTGTTTTCCTATCAGTATTATCAGTAGTGATAGGTTGGCCTTTGTAAGGCGGAGCTACAGTCCGGAAAGGGCGGAGACTTACTTGTATTGGCCGCTGCAACGCTAGGGGAGTGGAGCGGCCTCTGTAGATCAATTCGTTCTTCCGGTTGAGGATTAATTAATGTGGCCGCTGCAACGCTCGGAGAGGAGAAGCGGAGCGGCCACTGGGGATGCAGCACTTGTCACGGACTCGCGGTTCTTCAGGGGGCGGTGGAGCCTGAATCCTCGTCGCCACTTGTAGTATTGCGGTAAGTAGGAATCGCGGACACAGTGAATCTGGGGATATAAGTATTTATTATGCTGGGCAATTACAGGTATCTACATCAGGCCCCACCAACTGGTGCATGCAGGCCGTTGGTCTTTGAAACCCGCATCTCCCCCGTCACCGGCGCCGTCACGTTCCATAAGACGCTCTATTGTCTCGTGCGTCTCCAGCTTGCCGCAAGGTTATTATAGCCAGTGAAATGTACGATACTACACCTAGCCATCATAGTCATGGTGAGGGATAATGGGAATCATAGTCCAAAACATCTGGAGAGCCAACGTTTGCAGACCTCAGGACTAGTCACTGGTGAGGGTATGAACCTGTCAAACATCTCAACGTCTCTCTGAGAATCTGTACAAGTCGAAGGCATGACTGGTTCTCTGAAACCCTTGTCAGGTTGTAGATTGGTCAAGACCACCAAAATAACCATTGTCTTCATCTATTTGCTCTTGGTGTCCTTCCTGACGTCATTCATAGTAGCCCAGCCTTCCTCAGACACAGAGTAGGGGTTGTCCTCAATCCTGGGATGGTTCATTAGTAAAGCGTCTGTCAATGCCAGTATCTATGGTGTCTTTCACTAAACCCTTACGTTAGTCAATCAAAACTAGGACAGTGGCAGGGACCGCAGGAGGCATAAGCTCAGGCAGTGCTGATGGGACAAGGAGCAGAGGTACAACTGCAATAGGAGATCACAGAAGACCACCACCCCAGTGGCATTTTCAATGTATGGGGTGATGATTGCTACCACCCCTCCTAGTGTAGGGGTGGCCATGCCCAGATTTGTGGTGTACCATAGCTAATGGTTCCTAGGATACACCATTCTGCCACACAACACCCCGTAAATCAGCAATTCATCTTGACTAGTAACCCAAAATAATGAAAGGTCTTGCAGATGTGAATATCTGACTTTCTGTACCACGGTTGCAGTGTTTAGAGAGGGCTGAGAAAACTAGAGGGGCTCTCGAAAGTGGGCATGGCCTAAGTGTTTGGTATGGCCTAAAGGGGAGGCTGAGGCAAGGCCCGCCTTCCCCAACAGTACATCATGGAGGTTAATGGGGGCCTTAGGCCCTTTAATTGGGCATAGCAGACACAAGCTTCATAATCGACACATAGAAGCGCTGGGTCTATGAGACCTCTTTGGAGAGAGCAATTCTGTGGGCTCACTCCTTCCAGAGTCCATGCCTCTAGACATCTCGGGAAACAAGGTGGGACGCGTAAGAGTAAGACGTCATAAAAGCAAGACACGCCCATGTGATGTTTTATTCCCACCAGGCTGATGAGGTTCTGTTTTCCACCCTGCTCTGAGATGCATTCTAGATGGTGTGCACCTGCTTCTGCTCTTTGCCAAACATGCTGCATAACCCTGGCACAGCATTTTCACAGGGTGCACCGCAAACGCACCCAGACTGTCACCTATGCTCTGCCACAGAGGAACAGAACGTGTCTTCCTGGAGCATGGCTATGCTGCTCTGAGTAGTCAAGTGCAAGACTGCAATCCGGCTCTGCCGCTAAAATGCTTTACTCCCAGCGACTGATAATACCAGTTTCTCCCAGCATTCAAGAATCTCTGGAAGGGCTCTGTCTGAGGGAAGAAAACGGATCTGCCCCAGCTAGACCTGGCCCACTTATAGCACCACACTGGGGTCCCATTATTTCACTGCAGTTTGGTCGCTGTCCCACATCATACTCTGAACATAGTTCAGGGGCAACATACTTTTCTTGAAAGCAAGACAGCACAGTGCTGCATGGGTTCAGTACCTGGTTTGCGCGTAGAGGCTGGACTCCGGCATGAAGCGCGATATGAAAACCTGATTTCATTTGTTTTCTAGGATCTCCTGCTAGGCAAATCATCTGAGGTTGAGCATGTAGAATAGGAGAGTAGCCGGGGTGCGGGGTTCGGGGGGGGGAGTGAACATAAAGAGGCAGGATCTGGAAAGTTGCTGATGTGTTTGTGTCTCCCTGAATTTAATCATGATAAAACATGGGTTCCCTCCAGCTGCAGTATTCCTCTGCCTTTATCAGACTGTAGAAATCCTGGTGACCTGTCATTGTGGTGCTGTAGATGCACGCCGTCAATAGCGCATGAAAGGAGGCTGGCGTTTCAATCTAGCCTGTGGCAATGAAGCAATCTAGTTCTTTAATTTATAATTTACAAATTGCTTTTTGAGAAAAATAATACACCCAGCACTCTGTATAATGAGCGACTCCTCACTGGAAGTTGTTGTGTATTGCTTTTCAGTGCATTACATTCAGTAAAGAAGCTCACCCACTGTGTACAACCTGCGTTTCGGGCCGAAAACCCCCATCAGGGCTCAAGAAACTTCACTGTTGTAGGCACTTTATAGGAAATCTACCTTACATTTTGCCAGCCACGAAGCAGGGTCTTTATCACCCCCTTGCCTCTTAGAGTTCTCACATGATACCAAGGACATTTGGTAATTTAGTTCAAGTTAAGCGAACTAAGACTTCAATTTACAGAATGCATTAGGTTGTTAAATAAAAGCCCAGGACTGGAAACATGGAGAACTGTGCCACACAGCCTCCTGACAATCCTGCCTATGATATAAGTCAGACCACCAGTTTACACTGCATGAGGCAATGGTCGAAGTGTAAGAAAAGAATGAGTGGAACTATGTTCCCTACTGGCCTGCCCCCGACTCCCGACATACGCCATCACCACGCACATTCCAAGCCCACAAACACATGCACCTGCTGTTTAAGGTAATGTTCAGTGCAGCGCACTGAAAGTGCATGTTTCAACTTATTCCTACACTTTTATTTTAAAACAAAACTATTCCAGAGGTGGTGAGCCAAAGCTTTGTTCTAGTCATTGGAAAATACTAACCAATACCGGTACATTCAAAACCGACATAGCTGAATAGTACGCTATGCTGAGACTGACCTGTCCTGGCGCTGGTTGGGACACGCGAGGAGAGCAGACTGCAAGGCACAGTGAGGTGGCTGACGAGGACGGCGTGCATAGCCGTTGAGCCAAAAGGAGTTTGCCGCATAATTTCCATGGGCAGCTGGAGCAGCCGAATAAAGGGAGGATATAAAAAGTCCTGGCAGGAGAGTAAATCAGGAAGTCTGTGAGTCTGAGACCTGCATCCAAGTAAAAAAGTTGCGATACCCTGGCAGGAGAGTTAACCAGGGGGAAAGAAAAGATTGAGAAAGCTCAGGGGTAAAATCCCCTCCTTGAAGTTGTGAAACAGTGACAATCAATGCAAAAAGGGTTGAACCAAAGCCCTTTAAAGGATAATTGATGTCCAGAGAACGAGAGATTGAATATCAAAAAGAACTGTATGATTGAAGGGAAATAAGGGGAAGAGCTACCCCTCCCTTTTAAGTTGTGGAAGTATTAAATGGTGAAAACTGAAAGAACAAAGGGAAAGAGTTGTTTCCTTTAAAACTGTGGAAGTACATAAGTGAAGAAAACTCAAGGGAGGAGTCTTCTCTCTTGAAACTGTGAAGTAAAATATTGTATGAAAGGAGAAACTCAGGGGAGGAGTCGTCCCGCTTGACGCTGTGGAACATTTTTGACTTTTATCGGGCATACCAAGTAGACAGTGGAAGACCAGAAGAAACAGAGAGGATGGGAAGACCCCTTTTCTGGTGGACTTTTATTGGTTTTCTTTTCTGCACCTTAGAACTTTATGTTTGGAACTGTTAAAGAAAGCTACAGGTGTACAGTTTACAGGCATTTCCAATGTGCACGTTATATTGAGTTTAGTGTGAAAGGATCAGTTTATGGTTTTGGACATAGGACAGGGGACTCTTTTTGATCTAGACATCCTGACACAGACAATCCTTCATTTTGTTGAGGTAGGGAAACCCCTCGTGCAGCTAGGGATAGGTAGGATTTCCCCCAAACCTCTCTTTTGTTTTGATAATAAAAGTCTTTAACCA